>NW_026294391.1:129161696-129761696 GCF_007827085.1 Peromyscus californicus insignis | reverse complement strand
ACTTGTGCCTTGTTTGGGACTGAACAGTGTAAAACAGCCGAGTTTCCACTGGTGAATAGCATGTCTCTACAGGGCCTCCATCCTGGGCTGCTTAGGACAAAGGCTGCTCAATTTTCTAGTAAGTCTGCAATTTAAAAACCTGGATTATGATGAGAAGTATCTGGTGTCTGATAAAAGCTAATTACAGTTAAAGAATATGAAAATGGGGAGTTCAGGAGAAGATTGGCTTCAACTACTGCCTAGGTAGAACAATCAAGAAATTAGCAGAAAGTGATGACAACCATAAAGAGTCACTAGAGGATAATTGAAGTATTAAAATTAAAAATATGCTGGCAAATGGTGTGCCTTGGGAGAATTCAGGACATCATCTTTGCTATCAGGGCATAATACAGCTGAAGAGGTTTTCAACAAAGCAATGATGGCTTAGTAGAATGGATGTCTCCCAAGTAGGTCTAAATAATCATGGCTGGTGGGTATGCATGGAGTATGGGGATCCCTGACTGGGCACTACACTTTTAGGATTGCTTTAACAAAATAAAGTAAATACAGAGATGGGTAATCAGAGGAAAGGGTCTCAACTCACAGCATGGGTATACCTTAAGGTGGCCAGGCTTTCATCTGGTGAGGTAATGGCTTCTGACAGACACAGTTTTTCAGTTATTTTATAGAATATCATTAAGAGAAGGAATGTAGTCTCTAGATTCCCAAAGGAATAGTAAAATATACATTTAAAACATTTAAACCCAGTGTTGTTGGACACCTTTTATGTTCTATAAAACACACTAAAGTGTTTATACATAATCTTGCTTAATCCTTGAGACCATCCATGAAGTAGGATCAGATAGGAAAAAACAAGTAATCACTTTTCTCTCACAACTGGCAGTCAGGATGGAGGCTCGGAAAGACAGCATTATTTCCCCAAGATCATGTGAGAGGAAAGTGAATCTTCATTTTAGATCTGTACTGAACTATGTCCAATTATCTTTGCACTACATAATGCAGGTCTTAATTGGATAAAGGAAACAATCAATATTTAGAGATGTACAACAATGAAATAATTTCTTCTTGAGGTAGCATCATCTCTATCATTTAAGTCATCCAGCTAGAATGTGGGCAGAAATTTTCTGATATTTAGGCCATATGTCATAAAAACTATCTACTGACATTGAGCTGTTTGGACCTGGCTACTTCAAAGGCATATATGAAGTAAGTGGAGTACATGTTGTAAAGATATCCAGCACTGATCCCTAGTAACTGGAAAGAAAAGAGATCAATGACTCACAAATCAGTCTAAATCCTTCCTTTAGCCTCCTAATCCAGAGGCTCTTTACTATCCACTTCAGAACATTCCCTAATTTGACAGCAATCTTCTCTTTTTTTCTTGCCTTTTTAAGGTGAAATAAAAAAATATATGAAGTGACATACAGATGATTCAACCTGGCCATAGCTTAGCATTGAAGACAGTTATAGAAAACACAGGGAAAACATGAGGTGGTCTACCATGAAGTGGTGCTTGTCAACATTTTTAAACAACTTAACATGTTAGAAGGCAGTGTCTTACTCAAGCTATTCAGCAATCCTAGCATCAACCTCCAGCTTCATGATAGGACCCTTAAGAATATTCTTGATGCTGAACTATCCCCTGTTCACCTTTCTGCCACGCACTAAAAGAATTGGGCTCTAGCATCTCATATAATATCTGGATAATCATGAACTATGAAGATGATTTCTGACTGAAGATTAATATGAGTTCCAACACAATTTTACTAGATAACATCATGGAAACAGACGCTCTAACATAATTAGTCTTACAAAAGTGTGTGGAGAGACTATCAATGTTTTTATGTCATCACACACCACCTACTTTTCCAGAAGAACTTCATGTAGTTTAAATGTAATATTTTAACACCAATACAGAAAAAATAAAAATTGCTTAAACAAATAAGAAAATAGACGGGCCAGTATTATTAAGGAGTTAAGGGGAAGGCAAATGGTTCTATGAAAAGACTTGATTCAGATGTTCCAAACTAAGATGCCTACAGAAGTTAAGCCAGTAACACAAATGTGTGGAGGCTAGTGGAAGAGGTAAAACTCATGCAACTGAGGAGCATTTATACCCTCCAAAGCCACATGAAAAATTTTAAACAAAACACTAGTTGGATACAACTCATCTGTAGGTAATGTTTAAAGTTTAGTTTATGCTGTTGACTGAGATAAAAAGAAACTTAAAATTAAACATGATTTCACTCTGTAATTCTTTAAAAACAAGGTAAGAACAGACAGGTAATGGCCTAGAAGAAGTTAATCATCTTTCAAATGCAAGTAGACTGTAGTATCAAGAGAAATGATCTGTTTCTTATTTCAGAACTCTAACAAAAATTTACATAGATCTCTGCTTAAGGGAACTCACACAAAATAATGGATGGTATACTCAACAAGAATGTTACTTAAGAAATGTACTGATATCCCACATATGGTGACTATTATGTAGACACTCAGGAAAACCCAAATGTATAATTTTAAACTATTGTTCTGGGAAAGCAGCTCCACTGAGAACAGAATGATAGAGATCAGGTCTGTAGCTCCCTAGTGCTCTGGTATGAAATAGAGAAAAAGCTTTGAAAGTGTAGCATTCCCTGAAATTGGCACTCTTAAATATCAATAGCTTCCTTTGGGCTTTTAACATGAACTTTAATGAGATAACCCATACCATAGGTCCCAAGAGTAGACTGGAAATAAAGGGCGGGGGTGCTTTTCAATGTTGACAGGGAGGATCTATAAAAAACTCAGCATGGAGGCAGCTAGAGTATCACTTGCAGGCTGGCCTATGCTTGTCTCAAGAGGCAACTTCACTCATACATTTGGAGTGTATTCTTTCTTTCTCTAGTCAGGCTTTATCTAGAGCACATCTCTGCATACCAATGATACACCAGAGGCTGTGATAACATCCATCCCCTCTGCTTTAAGTACCAACATTATGTTCATGGCTTCTAAATTGATATTCTAGTCTAGACCTTGTCACTAAGCTACTGACTTGCATAATCTGTTCTATTTCCATTTCTTTTTAGATGCCTCACAAGTATCTTAAATCTTTCATGAGCAAAACCAGGCTGCAGAGTTTTAAGTATTCCACATTTGTTCCTCCCCCACTCTTATCCACCTCAGTAATGGGCCAGAAACCTGAGAGTCATTACCACTCTTGTTTCTTCCTTCTTGACATCACACTAGAGACCACAGAGATAAGATAAGAGCCTGGACCCTGATGTTTACTGCCCAGACTTAAATCAAACATCCCCTTTTAACTATTTGTGTGACCTCATCCAAGTCATTCCAAATATCTAAAACTCCCATTGGGGAAAAGACGAAGAGTGACAACTATTTTACAGAGAATCCAAAGAATTAAATAAGGTAGAGAGTAATAAACTCTTAGAATAGTGAACTGAAGTACGTATTTAATAAATCTTATGTGTTATTGTCTCTCTTCTCTGCTTACATTATTTCTAATGGTAATTGTATTATTCTGTAAAATATAGGTAATAGAGTTTACATTGTAAAATTGTTTGAATGATATAAAGTGTGTATATATAGTGTCAGATCTTTGATAAACAGTGGATATTTAGTGATAATTATTAGTTTGCCAAAGCATCAAAGAGTAGGAAAACTAATTGTTCATTTGTTATTAACCCCATATCCTGGCCCACATGGTTTATTTTATAGTGCAGACATGAGAAAATAACAAATGTAATAAGGGAATTGAACAGTGTGGTAGTTGATGAATACTATGGTCGAAAAGAATAATGCTGAAAATTAAAATTAGAAAGTAGAAAGGGGAAAGATTTATAGCTTTAAACAGAATGGCTCAAGACATCGCTTTGAGTAAAACCACAATGGTTGGGAAGATTAAATCAAATGTATATGCCTGAGATGGGTCTATGAGGAACAGCAGAAGTCAGTGTGATTGAAATAGGAGTGAGGAAGACAGTGATACCAAATAAAATCAGATAGGCAATAAAGAACAATAGCATGGAATGATTTGTTGGCCCTTATGAAGACTCTTACTTGTATTCTGAGAGAAGAAGCTGGTGGAAAGTTTTGGTGATAGAAAAATAAATGATGTGTTTTATCATATACTTTGCTGTACTGAGATCAGACAGCAAAGAGATGAGACAAGAGTAGAAGCACAGTCTAATCAAGAGACTTGCAATAAAGTCACAGATGATGCCAGATTAGATAGATCAGCATGGTATTAACAATGGTTAACTAATGTTTGAATTGTGGATATACTTTAAAGGTAGAGCTCACAGGCTTTGCTGACTAGCAGGAGTTATAAACATGTACGAGTTAAGGATAATTTCAAATATTAGAACCAGAACATTCTGATTCAAGCACTAGTTGCTAAATTTGAATCCAAGTGGAAAATTATATTCACAGCAGCAGAGGCTGTAGATTAAAACTCCCTCTCCACCAAAAAGAACTTTGGCCCCAAGAGTTAAGCAAAATTCAATGGTAGAGAGATATCTAGAAAATGTTTACACTTGTAGAAATACAACAACACAATTTCAATATTCTATAAGTCAAAGAGATATTCATTAAGTTTCATTTGAACTAAATTATAAGCTAAGAAAGAAAAAAAGATGGCATTTTAATTTGCATTTTCTTGATGGCTAAGGATGTTGAACACTTTTAAAAATATTTATTGAGTATTTGTGTTTCTTTTTGGAGAACTGGACTCTCTTTAATGTGGTTTTAATGTGTGTATGTATGTATACATGTGTGTGTGTGCATGTGCTTGTGTGGAGTGTGTGGCTGTAGGTTATGAAATTAGAAAGGGGACTAAGAAAATAGATTTTTTTTTTGGTTTTTCAAGACAGGGTTAAAGGCTAGGCTCACAACTGAAAATAGATTTTAAGAAAGAGGGGATAGGTATTAGAATCCATGTGGCATGAAAACAAAAAAAAAAGAATACTGGGATAGCGGAGTAAGAAGGTAAAGGCAGAATGATGAGAGAAAAAGATGGAGAATAAGCTGAACTAAAATAAATTATTTTTGAAAATGTCATAATGAAGGTTAATACCTTGTATACTAACTAACAATAGTAAAGAAACATTCAAAACAATATTCCTCATAAATTCAAAGATCATCAACAGAATGTTGTTAAATATGCAAAGAATAAATCACAAGCAACTGGAATTTGTCTTGAAATTGTAGGGCTAGTTCATTATTCAATAATGAATGGATGAAATATACGATACTAACAATATAAAGGAAAACAACTGTGACCCTATAAATGTGAGTAGAAGAAATACACATCCATGATATACAATTCAACTAATAAAGGGCATCTACAAAAACCTGTGGATCTGTGGCAAGGATCATATTCAACGGAGAGAAACTGAATAATTTCCCCCTTAAGCCTGTGAATCACAAAGCCTGATTTTACTACTCCTATTCAACATCATACTGAAAGCTCTAATTAAGGGCAGAAAGAAGAAAAACTGAGAGCCATACTGCCTGGAATGAGAAATAAAACCATCCTATTTCATTTGCTATGATTGTTTACATAAAAATTCCCAAGGAATATCCATTAAAATCTTGGAAATAATAAGGGAGTTCATTAAAGTCACAGGATACATGTCAACATACAAAAGTTCACTATATTTCTACATACTAGTAACTGAATATTTGGAAAACAATTACAAAAATAATTATAATAGTTTTTAAATGAAATATTGAGGTGTAAATCTAGGAAAATATCCAGGATGTAGATGCTGAAAATCACAAAACATTTATAAACAAAATGGAATGACAAACTACATTTATAGATTGAGATGCTATACACTAACCATGGCAATTATCCCAAAATTGTTGTACAGATTTCATGAAATACCATTCAAAATTCTAGCATAATCTTTAAAAATAAACACAAGGTAATTCTAAAATTACAAGGAAAGAACAATTCTGACATAACGTTAGAGGACTTAGGCTACCCAATTGCACAACCTATTATATATACTAATATATAGAATGTAGCTTTCATATAGTGATAAATATATAGATCAATGGCAGGGGATTCAATTTACTCTAAAATTGTAAGGCTGATTCATTTTCTAAAACAAATGGATATAACCTACCACATTAACAGTACAAAAAAATCACAATCATATAAATAGAAGTAAAAGAAGTATTTGAGTAAAGTCAGAATGTATTTATGATTACTAATTTATTACTAGTCAATTAAGTTTTGGCTGACAAAAGTGAGTATTTTTAACAAATGGTGCTGAATTTTTTGGACATGTAATAGCAGAGCAAACAATCCAAAAATCTTCTAACCTTGTATTTTATTTAAAAATTAAATAGATCATAAGAAAATATTTAGAATATGAGTAAAAGGGCAAGAATGGTAACACACATTTGTAATGTCAGCACTGGGGAAGCTCACATAAGAGGATCTTGGGCTCAAATTCAGCCTGGGCTAAGATAGGGGCTCTCTCTGTCTCTGTCTCTCTGTCTCTGTCGATCTGTCTCTCTCATACACACAAAAAATACCAACAAAAAAGAGGAGGGTGGAGCAGAGAAGGATTTCCCATTGGGTAGAAAATTGTTGAAATGCCTTACTAATATATCCAGAACCATTATCAGTTTTAATAATTTTTGGTATACCCATATATGAAAAACACTTCAAGCAGTGCATAATTACATGTTTTGTCAATTCCCCAGGTTGTGCACTAGCCATTAAAAATCCTGAATAAGTGTCAATGGTCACATGTACACATTTTAATTTTAATTTGCCAAATTCTGCAATATGTGTAACATCCATTTGCCATAGATGATTAGGAAGAAGACCCCAAGGGTTTACACCTAAGTGAAGGACAGGAAAATATTCTGGACATATCCCACATCGTTTAACTATTTGATGAGCTGCTTCTTTGGTAAGATTGAATTGCTTTCTTAAACTTTTGCTGTTTTGATGAAGAAGAGCATGTGACTGTTGAGCCATTTCCACTTGGGATAATGCTACTATCTTTGTTAGCTTATCAGCCATTGCATTACCCTCAGCTAAAGGACCAGGAAGATTGGAGTGAGCTTTAATATGGCCTACAGAGCATGGCAGCTTTCTTTTGTGAATAGCATCTTGAATTTGTTGAAACATTTTGACTTGGTTGTTGTTAGTTCCAATATTTTCACCAAAACTGATACTGTTCAAAGGAGTCAAGAACATAGATGTTCTTTCATGAAACTTATCCTTCATTAGCTTACTTTGAGAAAAAGCATTTTCAGGATTTAGTATTTTCACTTCATTAGCTTTAACTCCTGATGTTATTATTAGCAGCTGTAATATTTAGCATTGATTTCTTATAAGGAACTTTCAGGTGAAGCAACTCTTTTGTAAGACAGCTAGATTTTCTGAAGTTTGTTTCCCATCTATAAAGCAGTCATTTCTTTTTAAATGCCTGTTTTCTTGTCTCTTTATTAGATTTGCAAAGTAATCACTCATTGCCAGCTGTTCGTTCAAAAGGTAAAGAACTTTATTTTCCCATAAGTTTCCTCATATCTAAAACAATGTTCAGTGTATAAACTGCTTTCTCTTGCTTTCTTAAGAATTTTAAAGTGGCTCATTTGCTCTTAAAGGTAGCTTTTTGTCATCCAACTACCATAAAAACTTTGCACAGCTATTAGGGTAAATAAGGCATTTTACCAATGGAGTCCCAAACTGCGAAGCACCTAGTTCCATATCCTTTCAATTTTTCATTGGAACTGACACAAACTCTTGTAGATGTAACCAACCGTCTTATTAAATAAGAAACACAGAGCCAATTCAGAGAAGAAAGGCAAGAGGTCAGAGCTAAGAGCCTCACCCTTCCTGCTTCAGCGATCCTCTTCAGTCAAGAGAGCTCTCCGAAAAAGGACCTACTTCCTGTCTGTATGTCTTTATATAGTCTAGCTGTTCTGCCTTCTCATTGTTTGTAAACCCAAACACGTGACTGCCTCATCACTGCCTGTATGTACCGCCCTCCAGGTCCTTAAAGGCGTGTTCCACCACCGCCATGCACTTGCTATGGCTTTAATAGCTCTGACCCCTGGGCAACTTTATTTATTAACATACAATTAAAATCACATTTCAGTACAAGTAAAATACCACCACAAACTCTTAGACAATTTTCCTTCTTATTCTTTTAAAAGTTGTATTTTAAGTTTACCATGAACATATTTTTGAGCTGACAAAAATGTTTCAGGGCAATGTTGCCATCTTTAGTGGAAAAACTTCCTTTCCCAGAATGCATTTCCCTTATATCAGTCCCTTATTGCAAGCTAGCTTTTGGACTTCATTCCCCATAGTTCTTTTCGGGTCTGAGAGTCAATTGGTTCTCTTTTACCAGACTTGCTTACAAATTCTTGCCTGGGAGGTTTGAACAAAGTTTTTTGCTTTTGCAACGGGAGATTTGAACAAGCATTTTACATTTTCAGGTATGGCACATTGGGAGATTTTTATTCTCTCCTCAGCTGGCTTCAACAGGTTGGCTCTCCATCATTTGACACTGGCCCCAAAATCAGAACTGCACCTGCCTTGTTAGCATGCATTGAGGTGGGCAATTTCTGATAGCAACTTTACTTGGGGCTTGTGTTTGCCTTAGCCAGTCAGTGAAAAACAAAAGCATTTACAACAGCTTTTCCATAGCTCCTTTAGAAACATTTTCTCCCACTGATAGATCTTTATCATATTTTGCTTGTTCCTCCCCCCGCCCCCCCAGATGCAGAGCTTCAGGTATCTGTCTACAGCTCTGTACCTCTGCTACTCTAGCAGCTTTGTCAGGTCATGCACTTTCTGGGGAGGAATCTGTCCCTTCCCTGTTTCTTCAGAGTCTTTCTCCCTGACAGTACCCAGTTTGGTTGCAGTTTACTAACCTAGAAACAGTTTCTGACACTACAGTGGCGGCTTTCCCTGTTACTGAAGGTAGGGGCTTTTTGTCCATTTCTGTTTTCGGGGTCTGAGGTTTTTGTTCATAAATAAAGCTTAGCAAGAGAGTTTTTGCCATATCTAAGCTCGCATTAGGACAGGTGTTTTGCCTCATCAGGCCTTCACCTGGCCCAGTCCCCCAGTGGGTTGTGTTTGCTTGTCTGGGTGCTCAAGGACAGAGCTTATACCAGAGGCAATCACCCCTTAGGGCTACACTCCCTCATCTCAGGGAGTTAGTTGAAACAAAGCTTTTCTCAAAGAGATGCTTTCTCTGACAGAAAAGAAAGCTTTACTCCTGGATAGTTGTGTTCTGCCCTGGCTGGGCTCTTTCCCCAGACAGCGTTCTGACTCAGCAGCACAGATGCTTCAGACACAGTTCAGCTTTACCGTTTTCCCAGAAAGGTCCTTACTCTGATAGGAAAGCTTTTCTCAGATTTCTTTTTGCAGCTGTGGACCTACCAACCCAGGAATTATAGGAAAGCAGACAACTGTGCTGTTCTCACCAGCTTTAAATTCATTTGTTCATTAGCAGTCTTCCCCTGGGTCCTGCACCTTCTTGCCTCAGCTCTGTGCTCTAGGAACCCTACCTAGTATTCCCGAAATGTACTCCAACTCATAGATGCTGGCCAGTCACCTCTGGGTTTTTGGTCAGAAGCGAGGATACCATGCTAACAGAGTTTGCATTGCTTCAGGGGATCTTTGCATTAGGACGATTAGGAGCACCTTTTCATTCTGAAATATTCACTCAAACAAAACTCTTGATGCCTCAGCTCGGCTATAACTGAAAAGCTTAGCTTTTTTGCTTTTCTCAGGTAAAGTTTCCTGCCCTTTTGAGCCCACTAACGATAGGGGAGACCTTGCACAGCCTTGATGCAGGGGCAGGTGTGGGAGCCTGTTTTCAGGTTCCTTGTGGCTTTACCCAGCAGGTCCATATAGAGGATGATTAGGACCACGGCCCTAAATGCAGGTGTCTGAAATGGTCTGCACTTGGTTGTGCTAGAGGAGGAGGTCTTTTGCTCCACCCCTTGGCGTCTCTATAAATACCCTGGGGCAGAGACAGTTGGGCCCGTTTGAAAAGGATCCAGGCCCTATCGAGGTTATCCTTTATTTTTTATCTGTTTATCTCTGCAATATAAATCCTTCTATCTAATATTTCCTGCTGCTCGAACTCAAGAAAACTCTGCGGAGCTGTGGGGATGGTGGGTAAATGCCCCACAGAATGGCGCCATGAATACGGACTAAAGAAAAAAGAAAAAAAAGGGGGCAGGACTAAAGAACAAAGAAAAAAGGGGGGACTAAAGACAAAAAAATGGAGACTAAGGACAAATGAACAGGGACTAAAGACAAAGTAATAGGGACTAAAGATAAAGGAAAAGAATAGTTTTATTACAGAGTTTTGAGCTCTCTGTAGCTCTTTACCCACACTCTCTCAAGCGTTTCCCTCAGGGGACTTTCACTGCCTTTTACTAGCTTGAAGAGACAGAGCTTAGAAGAGGTTTTTAGGAACTTGTCCCTGCCTGCTGCATTGCAGGGAGGATTTTTAAAGCTTGAAAGAGAACTTAGAGATTTTGCTGTCTTAAGAGGTTTGTTGTTTTCCCTTAGAACTAATCACAGGTGGTCCCCATACTAATATCTTCAGGTGATTCTAATTTGTCCTGAGAGAGAGTTCTGAAAGGATTTAGTTTTTAAGTTTGAGAGCTTTTGAGAAAGATTAAGGCTTTTTAGAGAGATTTTCCCCCAAAATTTTCCAAGAAAAGCTTTAGTTTAAGAGAAAGACTGTTTCCTCAAAAGAGAAAGACCAACTTTTCCCAAAACTTCTGAACTTTAAGCTTTTTGGCTTTTTACACCCCCATTTTTGCCTCAGGGAAAAAACACTTTCTCCTGCCTCTTGGACTTAGCATTTCAGCTGTCCCCAGGTCAAAAGCTTCCATAGGAAACTTTTTCTTCCCCATAAGCTCAAGGAAGAGCTTTTTTTACTACTCGTAAAGCTCAAAGAAAGTTTTTTCCCAGTTTGTGTTCATACCCCCAAAGTTAGAAAATTGAAGTTTTTCTGTCTAGTTGCCTTATTTATTTTTTCTACATGATCTTACACCTCTATGTTTTTCATACACTATATTACTACACTATACCTTATACTTATTTTTCACAGATAGAAATTGAGAAAGGGATGGAAGACAGTAAATTTTGACAGAAGAGAATTTTGTGCTGCAGCATCAGACATCCTTCCAGTCCATTTTTCCTTTTTTCTCGAGGATAAAACCCCTGCCATATATATATATATATATATATATATATATATATATATATATATATATATATATATATATATATATATATATATATATAAATACTGGCATGCCACTTTCCACTGGCAGGGCTGACTTACACTTTCATCAAAAACTCCTGGATGAGTTTGCTTCTTTTTCTTCTAGAGCTTTTAGGTGTGCTGTTAAGTCACTAGTGTGAGATTTCTCAAACTTCTTTTATGTGGACCTTCAGTGCTATGAATTTTCCTATTAGCACAGCTTTCATAGTGTCCCATAAGTTTGGGTATGTAGTGCATTCATTTGCATTGAATTTTAGGGAGACTTTAATTTCTTTTTTATTTCTTCCTTGATCCATTGGTGATTCATTTGGGCATTATTCAGTTTCTATGTGATTGTAGGCTTTCTGTAATTTTTATTGTTGTTGAAATCTAACTTTAAGCCATGGTGGTCTGATAAAATATAAGAAGTTATTTCAATTTATTTTTATCTCTTGAGATTTGCTTTGTGGCCAAATATATGGTCGATTTTAGAGAATGTTCCATGGGGTGTTTAGAAGAATATATATTCTTTTGTGTTAGGGTGGAATGTTCTATTAAGTCCATGTAGTCATAACATCTGTTAGATCCCTTATTTCTCTGTTAAGTTTCTGTCTGGCAGATCTGTCCATTGGTGAGAGTGGGGTGTTGAAGTCTCCCACTATCAATGTGTGGTTTTGATGTGTGATTTAAATTTAGTAATTTTTCTTTTACATATGTGGATACCCTTTTACATATGTGGATATTTGGGGCATAAATGTTCAGAATTGAGACTTCATCTTGGTGTAATGTCCTTCTCGATCTCTTCTGACTGATTTTAGTTTGAAGTCTATTTTGTTAGATACTAGGATAGCTACACCAGCATGCTTCTTAAGTGCATTTTATTGGAAAGTCTTTTCCTAGCCTTTTATTCTGAGGTAATATCTGTCTTTGAAGTTGAGGTGTGTTTCTTGTATGTCACAGAAGTGTGGATTCTGATTTTGTATCCATTCTGTTAACCTGTGTCTTTTTACAGGTGAATTGAGTCCATTGATATTAAGGGATATTAATGACCAGTGATTGTTTATTCCTGTTATCATTTGGTGGTAGTATGTGTATTTCCCTTCTTTGGAATTTGCTGCTGTGGGGTTATCTTTTGCCTATGTTTTAGTGGGTGCATCTGACTTCCTTAGGTTAGAGTTTTCCTTGCAATGCTTTCTGTAGAGCTAGATTTTTGGATAGGTATTGTTTAAATCTAGTTTTGTCTTGTAATGTCTTTTGCACTCCATCTATGGTGACTGAAAGTTTTGCTGGTATAATAGTCTGGGCTGGCATCTATGGTCTTTTAGTGTCTGCATTATATCTGTCTAGGACCTTCCAGTTTTCAGACTCTCCATTGAGAATTCGGGTGTTATTTTGATGGGTCTACCTTTATAAGTCACTTGGCCTTTTTTTTCTTTGTTGCTCTTAATACTCTTTCTTTATTCTGTATGCTTAGTGGTTTGATTGTTATGTGGCAAGGGGACATGTTTTGGGGGTATCTAGTCTATATGATGTTTTATAAGCTTCTTGTATCTTCATAGGTATTTCCTTCTTTAAGTTGAGACATTTTGCTTCCATGATTTTGATGAATATATTTTCTGTGCCTTTGAGTTAGTATTCTTCTCCTTCTTCTATCCCTATTTTTCTTAGATTTGGCCTTTCTATGGTGTCCCAGATTTCCTGGATGTTTTCTTATGACTTTTTGGGCTCTGGTGTTTTCTTTGACTAGTGAATCTAGTTCCTCTATTGTATCCTTTATGCCAGAGATTCTCTCTTCCATCTCTTTTATTCTGTTGGTTCTTTATTTCCTGTTCATTTACTCAGATTTTCTATTTCCAGCATACCTTCGGTTTGTGTCTTCTTCATTATTTCTACTTCAATTTTCAGGTCTTGAACTGTTTCGTTCACATGTTTAATTGCTTTTTCATGGTTTTCTTGGCTTTCTGTAAGGGATTTATTTATTTCTTCTAATTTTTCTTTGTCTTTTCCTCAAATTTTCTACGGGAAGTTTTCATTGCTTTAAAGGCCTCTATCATCTTCATAAAGTTTTTTTTAAGGTCATTTTCTTATGCTTCTTTTACATTGTGATATTCAGGTCTTGGTGTTGTAGAACTGCTAGGTTCTGGTGATGCCATATTGTTCTTTATGTTGTTGTATAAACTTTTTCACTGGTGTCTACTCTTCTCTTCCTCCAATAGGTGCAAGAGACATCTGTGTCTGAGTGAGCTGCTCTTTGTCTAATCTGTGCTTGCTGTGTCTATGTCTCAGAGGACACTCTGGGTCCAGTCTTAGTTCTTGGTCTAATTGGAGCTGGCAAATTCTGTGTCTCAGGAAGCCACCAGGGTCGCAAGGGGATGGGTAGGTTTGGGATAGTCCATGGGTCTTATAGTTTGCAGAATCATATGGTGGGGTATGGTGGGGTATGGTGGGGGAGCCTGTTTGCAGGATTCTTCCTTGCTGTGTAGAAACTGGGACAGCAACGGGTGGGGTTTCTGGGGGAATGGTGGTATCCCAGGGCTTAGGTCCTAGAGGCAGGACTTTCTTGAGAATAATTTTTAAATTTAATAGAAAACTGAAACATTTCTTTGAGGTTGGTAAAATGGATAAACTTCTCACCAGCTGGTAGAACAAGAGACAAATGATCAATTAGGGATGACAGAAGTGACAAACATTCAGGTGTTTTAGACAAAGGATAAGACTATTATTAAAAATATTTACCAATAACATTAATTCATTTTATTTAATGACAAAATTCTATGGAGTCTCAAAGTACAATAGGTTGTTTAAAAAACTATACTCTTAACAACACTATATCTCTTAAACAGAGTTGTCTTTTATGTTTTTCTATTGTTGTTACTATTATTATTGTTGTGTGCATGAGTATTGTGTGTGTGCGCATGTGTTCTCACACAATGACTATGGGGTGGCATATGGAGGTTTGAGAAAAAAAATGGATGATATATTTCTCTCTTTCCACTCTGGGCTCTGCAGAATGAATTGAGGTTCTCAGGCTTGCATATCAAATATTTTTACCTGTTGAGTCATTTTCTTCATGCCAAATGGAGTTTACAGTTAATAATTGTTAGGATTTAGATATAAAATGTTTGAGCTGGGGATGTATTCAATAGAATAGCACTTGCCTAACATGATTCTATGTGGTAGGTTCAATCTTCAGCACCACAACATAAAAACAAAATTAACAAGGAAGAAAAAAAAATAGATACAAAATGTTCCCAACAGCCATGCACTAGTTGGTTGTCAGTGCAACCATTTAGATGTGGAGTGTTTGAAGGAACTGGGATTACTGTGGATGTTCCTTCTCTCTCTCCCTCCCCCTTTCTCCCTCCCTTGCTTCTTTTTTCCTTCACTTTCCTTCCTTTTCATCTTTACCTCCCTTTCTCAAATAGGTTTATGTGATATAGTGTAGGCCATAAACCCATGATTCTCTTGCCTCATCCTTTTGAGTACTAGGATTACAAGTGTATAGTATAAGGCCCAACCTACTTAACTTGTGAAAAATATATAATAGCAATATGCACAAACTCTTTGAGGAGATTAAATAGGAACTAAATACTTTCCAATATATTTCTATGATGCCCAAATTATCCCAATAACAAAACTTAACAGACATTACAAATGAAATTATACATTATATAGCTGCCACAAATACAGATGCAAAAGTTTTAGTCATACTCTCAGCATATAATCAAAATTATATAAGATAGTAAAACACCAGGACAGTGTGAAATTTAGATCCGCATTTCAGGATTAGTCTAACATCTGAAAAACAATCAATGACATCTGTCATGCTAATGAGATCTCAAAGAAAAGTTATTACCTCAGTAGATGCATAAAAAGCAGATGACTAAATCTTTGGTCTGCTAAATTTTTAAATAATAAAGTGAAAGTTCTCACTACTATAAGAAAGAAAGTGAAAGAAATAAAAGGTATCTCAATGTGAAATGAAAATTAGAATCATCTTCATTTGCATGTGGTTCTGTAGGAATGGAATCTATGTAAATGGTATTAGAATTAATACATGAATCTAACAAATGCAAGGTACATGTGCAAGGGTTCATGACAGCTCTATGCAGTAGTAAAGATGAACCTAATTGAAGTTAAAAAAGCAGTATTGTTTATGATAGCATCAAAAATATATGGGATTGCATTAGGGAAAAACATGAAAAACCAATTTGGGTATATTGTCATCATAACAATATTAAGCCCTCTGGTTGTTGAATATGAATGATCTTTCCATTTCTTTAGTACTTTAATTTCTTTTTACAATGCACTGTAGTTTTTACAGTACATGTTCTGAACTCCTTTTGTTAGATTTATTCCTAAGTATTTTTTTCTATAAACTATTTAAAAATGGAATTTCTTAATTTCATTTTCACATTGTTCATCGCTCATGTAGAGAAATACAATTGATTTTAGTATATTGATATTGTACTCCACAAAATTGCTAAGGCCATTTATTATCTCCAATAGTTTTTGTGTAGATTCCTTTCAATTTTCTGTATGTAAAATCCTTTCATGTTTAAACAAAGTTGATTTCATTTCTTCTCCTTTCTAGATGTATCATATTTCATTTTTTTTTTTTTTTGGTTTTTCAAAACAGGGTTTCTCTGTGTAGCTTTGTGCCTTTTCCTGGAACTCACTTGGTAGCCCAGGCTGGCCTTGAACTCACAGAGATCCGCCTGGCTCTGCCTCCCGAGTGCTGGGATTAAAGGCGTGCGCCACCACCGCCCGGCTCATATTTCATTTTTATCCTGAATTGCCCAGTTCAGAAATTCTCATACAATGTCAGACAGATCTTGATCTTAGAAGAAAATCATTGCCTCTCATCATTACATATGATATCATCTGTAGGGTTTTTATGGATACATTTTTATTAAATTGATAAAACCCCGTTATATTCCAAGTGTCTTGAGAAATTTTCACAAATTGTTTTATAGTTCATATTTTGCCCCACTCCTCAATTCATACACTGAAATTCTACCTTACAGTGTAATAATATTAAGAGGCCAGCTTTTGTGAAAGCAACTTGGTCACAATGGTGTAGCTCACTGGTCCCCTTATAAAAAGAGAATTCAGAAAAATTTTAGTCTCTTTTCATTGTGTGATTACACAATGAGAAAGATATCAGTATGCAATCAGGAAAAGATCCCTGTAGAAGTAACCAACCATCATATTAAATAAGAAACACAGAGTCAATACAGAGATAAAAGCCAAGAGGTCAGAGTAATAGCTAAGAGCTAAAAACCTTACCCTTCACTATCGCAGTTGGAGAGCTTCTCTCCAGGTCCCACCGACCCCTTATTTGAATTCTACTGTACTGATACCCAGATACTGGAGTTTCCTCTTCCAAGCATTTTTTCCAGTGAGAAACAAATTTCTTTTGTTTATTTTATTGCTTATTTGCTTTATTTATTATTTATTTGCTTATCTTATTGTAAGCTACTGAGTATGTGGGATTTTGTTATAGAAAACCGAAACTGCAAGACATGAAAATATTTCAACATTTTTACTGTGGTTCTCTTTGTTTATTTTATTGGTAGGTGTAGCATGAACCTTAAAAGTTCTCACCTGGCCAACTTCTCAGCTGATCTTATTTCCTCAGACTAGAAGCCTCTGTGCCCTCATATCTGAATGGCTCTCAACTGAACTGTGCTGCTCAAAACCTAAAAGTTTAACCAGCCAAAATGCTTCTAGTTCCTGGTCTTCATGCCTTATATACCTTTCTGCTTTCTACCGCCACTCCCTAGGATTAAAGGCTTGCTTTCTGGGATTAAAGGTATGAGTCACCATGCTTGGCTGTATCCTTGAACACATGTATTTCTGACTCTGGAATGCTAGGATTAAAGGCGTGTACTACCACTGCCTATCCAAAATATCTAGTGGCTTTTCTGTTCTTTGACCCCAGATAAGTTTATTAGGGTACACAATATTTTGGGGAACACAATACCACCACAGGTAGGTGTATTACACTAATGGTAAATCTACTGTGCACGCCTCTAATAAATCCTTATTGGTTGTGTTTTGCAATTCTTTCTATAAGTTGCTCTATTTGGTTTATTAACTTTTTTTTGAATTTGTCTGTCTACATTCTTCTACTTGTATATCATGTATTTTCAAGAAGTGCCTAATCTTCTTCATTCATATCAACTTTAGAAAAGAGTTGTCTTCACTTGCTATCTGGACTTCTTCACTTCTTATTCTCTTCTCAACTCAATGTAATGATCATGCCACTTTACTGAAACAGTCCTTGATAAGATTATCTGAAAGCTAAGGTCATTAAATTCAAGGAACACTTTTAATCACTCGTATTACCTGATTTCTCAGGTGTTGGGCATAGCTGACTACTGTTTATCTGAAAACATTTTCTTTCTTTGATGTTTATTAAACTACATTCTTCTGCTTTTGACAACTCATCTAGGTTTTTTCAGTTTTCTTTCAAAAAATGTTTAGTTTTTGAGGATTTAGTACAATGTGTTTTGATCACATTCACTCCTCCTCTCTCAACTCTTCCTAGATCCACCCCCTTCCCCATTATTACATCAGTAGACATTTCTTTACATATCAGTCATTACTGTGGCTTCCAAGGTTCATAGCTGGGTATGATTGATGATTACTTTTTCCTCCAATAGCTTTTGCCATGATTACAAAAGCTAGCCAGTAGAAATGAAGTTTCCAGGTTAGTACTAGCTTGATTTCTCCATGTCCTATGATTCAAATTTGTTATATCTTCAGTGATAGGATCTTGGTTCTTGAGAGTAACCAAAAGCATTGACTATAACCTGTACTGTTTGGGGAGTCTGTAGAACTTCAGTGGCCAACAACTCCAAAAAAAGTAACTGATTTCTGACTGTGGGATTTTTTTTATTTATTTGTCTTTGATGTCTAGTAGTGACATTGTTGCCTCCTTATAGGGTAACTATTTTTATGTATGTTTATATATTTTTTAAAATTAAAATACATTTATATCATTTTTGCCATTCTCTTGCCTCCATCCATTTCCTCCCATATCTTCCCTTACCTCATTGATTGTCTCTTTATCTTTATTGTTGTTATGCACAAACACACGCACACACGCACGTGTGCGCACAGGCACGCACGCGCGCGCGCACGCACACACACACACACACACACACACACACTATAGCTTGCTAAGTTGGTTTAGTGTTGTTTATACACATATTTTCAGGACTGACCACTTGATATTTGATGACTAATAATTAAAGGGCTCATCTCTGGGGAAGACTAATTTTCCCACTCTTAGAACTTCTAAGTTTCCTGTAGTTCTTTGTCCAAAGGGTGGAGCCCCATGAGATTTTCTTCTCCCACATAGTATGTCTGTTGGTGGTGTCATTTTTCAGGTCTTGATTAGGAAGCCATATTGTTGAGGTATCACAAGTATAGCTTCCTTGCCATTTTAAGGAGACGCAATCTCACAGCACACTTCCTGGTCCTCTGGCTCTTAAAATCTCTCCTATCACTCTTCTGCAACATTCCCTGAGCATTGAATGCAGGTGCTGTGTTGTAGGTGTGTCTACTGTGGCTGGGCACCTTGTGCCAGTTGTTCTCTGCATTTTGACCACCTCTAGTTTTCTGTGTTGGTCTTCATCTTCTGCAAAGAGAACCTTCTTTGATGAGGGGTGAAGAAATACAATTATGTGAGGGTATAAGGATAAGTTTTAGAATGCAGTTAGGAATTATGCTGGTCTAATAAAGCAACAGTGATAGGTTCTCCTCTAGGATCTATGATCTCACTCGTACCAGTACTTGGTTAGATTTCTAGTACTAGACATGATTTCTCTTCTATTGAGCAGGCCTTAAGTCCAGTTAGAGAACTGTGAGCTACCATCAAGTTGTAGTTACTGCTATTGCATTTTTTGGTATACCTTTTCACGATGGTAATTGTTGTGGTTCATAGGTATCACTACTTGGTAGATCTATTGATTGTTTCCCCCATTGGCAGCTTGCACAGCACATCTGGTGCTTTGAAAGTTAGACTTCTGGAAGGAGGCTTTCAAATCAGATCCAACTTGAATCTTCTGAGACCTGTGTCTGAAGTATGTGGTGTCTTTAACAATAGGTATACCTTCAACCTCTGGGAGGCAACTGGGGGAAGCAGCCTATATTGTTTGGGGAGTCTCTCGGACATCCCTGACTAACAGCTTGAAAGGTTTCTCATGCCTGGTACTGGGGTTTTGGTAGGTAGTCCATGGTTCTTGTGGGAAACCGTATCATCCCAAGTGTCGTGTGTGTGTGTATTTGTGTGTGTGTGTGTGTGTGTGTGTGTATGTGTGTGTGTGTGTGTGTGTGTGTGTGTGTTTTCCTCAAGGCTTTTTGAAGCATGCTTAATGTTATTTACCCTCCTTCCCTCCCTCTCCTTTGTTGATTTCTCTCCTCTCCAATTAACGATCCTCTCATATATAAAATGAAATACTATGTAGCTGTAAAGAAACTTGAAATCATGAAATTTGCAGATAAATAAATGAAAGGGGAAATGTTTATATTTTTAATGCTAATTACTGTTAGAAATATCTTTGGCCTAAATTGCATATGCTTACTTTAAAAAGAATCAAAATAAAAAACAAACACCATATGCATAGTGGATAGATGGCTTGGTCAGTAAAGTGCCTGCCACATAAACATGAGAACTGTGTTGACTAGTTTTATGTGTCAACTTGACACAGGCTATAGTCATCTGAGAGGAGAGAACCACAATTAAGAAAATACCTCTGTAAGACCAGGCTGTAGGCAAGCTGGTAGGGAATTTTCTGAATTAGTGACTGCTGGGGGAAGGCCTAACCCATTGTGGGTGGTTCCATCCCAGGGATGTGGTCCTAAGTTTTATAAGGAAGCAGGCTGAGCAAGCCTTGGGGAGCAAGCCAGTAAGCAGCACTTCTCCATGGCTTCTGCATCAGCTCCAGCCTCCAGGATCTCACCCTGTTTGAGTTCCTGTCCTGAATTCCTCTGATGAACAGTGCTGTGTTCATCAAATAACCACTTTCCACTCCAACTTGCTTTTGGCCATGGTGTTTCATCCCAGCAAGAGTAACCCTAATGAAGACACAAGTTGGTACACAGGGGTTTTGCTGTGACAGATCTGACCATGTTGTTTCAGGGAGGATTATGGAAGGACTTTCTAACTTTGGGCTAGAAAAGTCAATGAGTGTTGAGAGCTCAGTGGGATGTTCTGTGGGAGCTTGGAAGATAAGAATGTTGAGAGCAGGGCAGAAGATGGAGTCCTGGCTTATGAAGTTTCAGAGGGAAGGAAAAACTCCTACTGAGCCTTTTGTGTGAATAATCTGTAGTGTCTGATCAGACAGGGTTGAAGAATTGACTGTGATTAACAAAATACCAGAAGCACTAAAGTAAATCCTTTGTTTTACTGGGACAATTGATGCTGGTCGGCTGGAGCTAAGAAATTAGTGGTGACTAAGAAGAGACCAGCATCACTGTGGTGAAATCTGGAAAGTGTTTCCTGAGAGCACAGAGAAGCTGTGTTCCAGAGGTGGCCAAGGCTGTACCTTGTGCTGGCAGCCACACTTGGTAGTGTAAGAGTCACTCAGGTTGTACTGGTTTTGAAGGCATGAATGGGTCATGGGGAGCAGCTGAGGTTTGTCAGTATGACAGGCCAAGAGAGGTCATTGGTGAAGGTTCAGCCTCAGAGGCATATGAAGGCCCAGCACTGAAGGAGTCCTTTAGAGAATTTGAGGTTTGGCACCAGGAAGAGTGCTCAGGAGAGGCTACTGGTGAAAGTGCAGCCCAGTTGCAGCATAAGACTCCAGCATTTTGGAGATGCCAGTACCATGGGATGACTACCAAGAACAGCAGCAATGGAAAGCCTTACCTGAGCTTAGAAGACAAGTTGTGTGTGTTTCAGAGGGTAGAGCTGGAGAAGTGACCCAAGCCCTTTGGAGGAGCCCAGAAGATGGTGAGTGGATCCTAGACTTTGTACATTGCAATATTTATGCTGTTGGGAGTTTCTTTGCTGTGTTATGATTTTGATTGTGACCTGCTTATTCCCTCTTGAAATAAGAAAGTATTTAACTTAATTTTGATTTTTATAGCATCCCACAATTGAGAAATTTTGTAATTTTTAAAGAGATTTTGGATTTTCAGAGATTGGGTATTTTAAAGGGACTGGACTTTTAATGTGTTTGAATTTGTAAAGACCATGGAAAATTTAAAATTATTTATGTTTTTAATGTGAGATCTTGGGGATGAGTGAGAAAGCAAAAGTTGTGATTTTAACAGTGATGTGTTTGTGTGTCAAGTTGACAAGGGGTTAATTGTGTTGTCTAGTTTTATGGTAACTTGACACAAGTCAGAGTCATTTGGGAACAAGAAATTTCCAAGTGAGAAAATTCTCCCACCAGATTAGCCTGTGGGCAAGCCTTTGGTAAACTTTCCTTGACTGATGATTGTTGTGGGAGAGCCCAGCTCACTGTGGGTGGTAAGAAAGCAGGACAAGTGAGCCATGGGAAGCAAGCTAGTAAGCAGCAACCTTCTGTGTCCTCTGCATCAGCACCTGCTTCCAGGTTCCTGCCCTGTTTGAGTTCCTGACATCCTTCAATTATGAACAGTGACATGGAAGTGTAAGCCGAATAAACCCTTTCCTCCCCCAAGTTGCATCACATACTTAAAATATGATACTGTGATACATGCCTAAAATTTTGAGACTGACAGAGACAGGAGGATCACTCGTGATTGTTGGCCAGCCTATCTAGCTGGATTGGTTATCTCCATGGTCAGTGACTGACTCTGTCTCAATAAGATAGAGACAGATTGAGGAGAACACTCAGTGTTACCCTCTGGCCTCTGAACACACAGACAAATACACATGCAACACACACACACACACACACACACACACACACACACACACACACACACACACACACACATACACATAGAGAAAGAGAGAGAATATTCTACACCCCTCAATAATTCATATACAGTGCTCTATTGCCTTATATGACTTATTCTATTCTAAACTAAATTCTCTCTCTGTGTATTAACTGTAAACTTAATGAGAGTGGGAATCTTTTTTTTTTGTTGTATTTACTGTTGTCTCCATGGCATCTAGAAGAGATGCTGAGCCCACAATAAGAGCAGGAACCATGAACTGTGTGTTAAATAAATGGTGATTTTATTTGAAGTTAAATGTTCTTGGATTAAAAAAAATATTTGAAGAAACTATTTTAATTTTTCTCACTTCATATAGCAAAGTAAGTTCCTTTTGACGGCAACATTGGTTTATGATTTGATTTATAAAAATAAGGGGAAAATAAGAAAAAAAGCCCCTCAATTTTCCCTTTCTTTTGAAAATTAAATTGACATGTGAATTTTTATTTGTGACATTTTAAAACTGCTGAATTTTTACAAACTAGACAAGTTCATGTGACTACCATCTAGATCTAACCCTAATGCCACCTTCACCCTCAGGATCATCACCTAATAACATTATTCACATAGTTCTACTGTGTCTGATTCTCTACTTTATGTAAGTAGAATAACAGAGTATGGAGCTAACATACAGGCTTATTTTTACCAAGCATACTTTCAGTATACATGTTTGTTGCTTTAGGCTGCAGCTTGGTTATTCTCATTGTGTAGGACTTAGGTTGTGTGATTATACCATTGTTCAGTTATTTGATATACTATGATAGCCATTTTGACAATTTTCAATGTGGATCTAAGACAGAGACTTCTACTATGAATGTTGTAATACTTGTCTAAAAATAATGGAAAGTTATACAGGATGAGTAGATCATAACATTTTATTGCACCTTAGGGGTAACTATGACTAACAGTGACTATTTTCAAATACCTAGCAGAGACTTTTCACATTATTTCCAGCAGGAGAGGAGGTAGTTGATATATCAATTACCCTGATCTGATTATTTACATACTGTATGCATAAGTATGTACTATTATTATGTCAATTAAAACTATTAAAATAAAAATAATATCAAATTCCCCATTGAAGGATAGCAGTATAATGCAATAGTTAGTTTTACTGAGGAAATATGCACTTAAAATCTACACATTTGTAACACCTGTACAAGAAAAGTGAAAGACTTCAGTGAGAAATTCATTGTGTTATTTGTTTTTGACACAAGGTCTTACTATGTAGCCCTATGTGGCCCACTATGTAGGCAAGTCTAGCCTTGAACTCAAAATCTTTCTGCCTCTGCTTCTTGAGTGCTAAGATTAAGGCCAGAGCCAGCACCCCTGACCCATTGAAAATTTCAAAACTAAAACAAATACAGATATGTACCATGTTCACAAGTTGTAAGAGTTAATATTATAAAGGTATTGTTTCTCTAAAAATTAGTTATAAACTATAATAGTAGTAGTAGGTGCCTTATAGAGTTGCTGTGACACTTGAAAAAGACAAAACTCCCCAAACAAAACTATGTTGAGAATATATCATTGCTGCAATCAAGCTAAAAAGCCACCACCCTTACGGCTCCAAATCCATAAACACAGTTTGTTCCTATAAACTGAAATACATTTATTTCTGACTATAATATTAAAATATTGTAGTGGTTGAAAACGTAGTTTAATTTAATTTAATTTATTTTACTTTATGTGTATGAATGTTTTGCTTCCATACATGTCTGTGTACCATGTGTGTGCTTGATGTGCAAGGAGGTGAGAAGAGAGAACTGGACAGTTCTAATATGTGGGTACTGGTAATCAAACCTGGGTCCTCTATAAGAGCAATGAGTGCTCTTAACCACTGGGTCATCTTGCCAGTCCCTGGTTTTGTTTTAATTTCTATAGAGATGAGCTCTGAGTAACTGAGTTATCACATATAAAGCATATTTATTTATTTTTTTTTGTTGTTGGTTTTTTGAGACAGGGTTTCTGCATGTAGTTTTGGTGTCTGTCCTGGATCTCACTCTGTAGACCAGGCTGGCCTCAAACTCACAGAGATCCTCCTGGCTCTGGCTCCTGAGTGCTGAGATTAAAAGTGTGTGCCACTGCCGCCCGGCATAAAGCATATTTAACAGGACATAATGATTGTCTTCATGCAGGTTATTAAAATTCTCATATGGCTCCATAAGATTTTTAAAACAGACACTATGATTTCCCAAAGTTTTTAACTGTATCATGTAAAAGGCAAAATTTCAGAATGAATTTTATATATGGAAGGGACCCTTGAGTCCAAGAAAAAAAAATTAGTGTTGTTTAACTAAAAGTTTCCTATTATTTCTAAATTTAACTAATGCTATGTAGTATTTTCTATTTCAGAACTTCTGCCTTACCCTGGATGCTGCATGGGACAATATCAGGGACTAGGCTGAATCCAAGTAGATCTTTGCTTAATTTCAGCATTTGAAAATAGTAGCTGTTGCTAAGAGTTGAGAACTTCCTCTGATCCCACCTCCATTAGATGTCAAGCTCTATGAGGGCAGGGATGATATCTTTATCTCTACATCCCCTCCACATGCCACCTCCATCTCATAGCCTAATTCCAAGAGGGCCACCAATATATATATATGTTTGTCACTTACAGTGATAATTTAATTTTGCCATAAATACCATTGGGTATTTCACAGTGAACCTCCATCTCATCTAACCACATCAATTCTTGAAGGGAGAATCTCAAGGCATGTATTAGTTCCTAAAAAATAAAATAGGAAATCTCACACAATTGCTTGGAAAGCAGTGACAATGAAAAGTGATGATGTTTCACGCTTCAACCTATACCTATTGGCATTGAAGCCTTCTGACAGGGATTCTCAGAAGGCTGGGTTATTTCTAGGATACTCAGAGAAGACAGAACTCAACCTTAGAGCATTGGAGTTGTAGACTGAAACTTCAACACATCCCCATACTGTTTTATATATAGAAGTTAAGGTAGCAAAGATAGAACAAACACTAATATTTAGGTGACCTTGTCTCAGATCACTATGACTTCTAGCCTAGAAAAATATTTATCTCTTGTCATCTCAGTTCTCAAATTATGAGTATGATTTATTGCTAATGATGCTCTTATTATAATCTGTCATTTTCTTGGGCAATGTGTTTGATAGCTTCTATGAGTCACTGCCCTTAATCTGAATATGCCCAGACACTCTCTGGGATGAATTAAACATTGATGATCTCTAGGCCATGAACTTTTTGCTCCTCTGTGCCAATAGTGATATTTCACAGATTGTGGGGTCAAATTCACTTATCAGCTGATGTCTGATGATCTTAGTAGGAGCATGCACAGCTAAGCATAAGAAAACTAAGTAATGGTATATTCAGGAGAGTAATTAATGCTAACAAAATGGCTTTCATATTTTTGTAAATAGAATTTTCAGAGACATTTTGGTGTTTACAGTTTGTGATGGGTTGGCAGTTATTGTTTTGAAGATAATGTACAAACTACATTATGTGTCTGGCTCTTTGATAAGGTAGGAAAGATCAGAAGACTAGAGTTTCATTATGATGGTGACTTCTTCCCATGTGCTAGAATGCTCCTCTGGAAGTGGATCCAGAGTTTTGCTGAGAATTAAGTGGAGATCAAAGCATCAGTGTTTTCCACCTTTCTAGGAGGGAAAACCTATTAGTTACTGTACTCTTATTAAATGCCAGGCATAAGGTGAGGTCTTTTACTTGTTTTTTGTTTTCTATAAATGTTTGAGAAAAACAATATAAGGTAGATGCTTTTATCCTTGTTTATTTAACATTTTTACAGAAAAAGTGATTCCCCACCAATGGCTAAAGAAAAATTACACAATCATGTCAACAGATACAGAAAAATGACAAAATTCAACCATTTAGGTTTAACCTCAGCAAACTAAGAACAAAGAGAAGGGAACTTCTTTAACTTAAGGGTTTTAAGAAAAAGCTTAAAAGCAGCATCATATTAAGAAACTTGAAGCTTTCCCAGTGGCGATAGGATTTTTTTCCTCTCCTTTTAATATTATGCTGGAAGTCCTTGGGAATGCAATGAAACAAGAAAAGGAAATAAATACATAAGAGAGGAAAGAAACAGTAACTGTTCTCTTTTGCAGAGGTTCTGATTATCTAAGTAGACAATCTAAAAGAACTGACAAAATGCCTATAACTAAGGGGTAAGCACAGCATAGTTGTAGAACATAGTGTTGGTATAAAAATTTAACCATTTTTCCATATATCAATAATATAAAAAATAGAATTTGACACTAAAACACTTTGAGTTTTATAGTAACTCACATTATACACATATTTAGGATAATATGTACAAGTTCAACATGAGATATGGGAGAACCCAGTTTAACACTCAGTACATTAATGTGTTCCATGTTCATGCATAGGAAGCCTTAATATTATGAACATGTTAGTTTTTCCTAATATTATGTCTTCAAAATTCCAATGAGTACTTTTTTTGACTATCAAAATACTGAATCTAAAGTTGTTGAAGAAAGGCTAAAACTGAAGTATGGGAGAATATTAAGGATATAGAAGGGGAAGAGGGAAAAGATGGATGGGGATTAGAAGGAGTAATAGAATGGGTTAATATGATCAAAGTCTGTTTCATGCATGTATGAGAATGTAACAATGAGACACATTATTTTGCATAATTAATATATGCTAATAAGAATGAGTTATGAAGCCACAAAAAGACATGGACAAAACTTAAGTGCATAGTAGTAATTGAAAGGACTCAATTTGATAAGTTATAAACTTTATGATTTTATATAATATTAAGAAGGCAAAACTATGGAGACAATTTTAAAAAATGGTAGCCAGAGATTAAGGAGTAGTAAACTCTAAAGAATAACATTAGGGTAATCAATTTTATGTATAATGCTATAATGGTGGACACATGTCATTATATATTTGTGCAAATCCAAAGAATATAAATCAAGAATGAATTTCAAATTGAATTATAGACTATTGCTGATGAACCTAAGTTTATCAACAATACCAAGTGTTCAGAAGTCAATACTGGGACAGATTGTGAGTATGTGAGAGAAAGGGGTAGGAAGAACTCCACACATTCTACTCTTTTTCTTTTACCTTAAGACTTTTATAAAATTAGTCTATTTTTTAAAAAGACCATAATGAAGCAATAAATGAGAGATCAGGAAAGGAAAATTAAGAAAGCGGCTAATGACCACAGGCTAAGTGTTCTTTATAAGTTCATCTACTGGCTAAAGGGGGAGAAAAGTAACAGTTTTAATTTGTAGAGTTCAAGTCTGCTAATCTTTGTTTTGGTTTCAAAATAGGGAGAGGATCTCTGAATTTCTTAGTATTGTCTAAAGTTATGTAAAATACATGTGTATCTTTTCTTAAGAAAATATCTCTTGGCTTCATGAAAATTCTCAAAAGATAAAGATCCACATTGGATTTGCAATATTGGAGATAAGTCTAAGGATGATGATTGAAAGACATTGAAACTGTCAATATTCTATTTAAGTAATGGTCTGCATGTTACAAATTGCTTTGGACGCAACTGTTGAGAGAAGTAGAAGCAATTGTCTCCTGGCTATTACGTGACTGATCTAATTATGAACACAAAAATAGCTAACTGCCTAAGTCCTATATATGTAAAGACATGAAAATAGGACAGGGATTAGTTGGGAAGAAGAGAGGGTAATGAGGTGCATATGTTCACAATACATTGTGTATATATGTGAAATTATCAAAAGTTAAATAAAAATAATAAAAATCTAGAGTAGAAAAAAACACATTCCTTTTGTGGATGGATGAATGTAGCTGGAAATTTCTTCAGCCCTGCTGGGGCCCACAGCCACTCAAACCCAAGTAAACACACAGAGAATTATATTACTTATAAACTGTATGGCCATGGCAGGTTTCTTGTTACTAGTTTTTGTATCTTAAATTAACCCATTTCTATTAATCTATAAGTTACCACGTGGCTTGTGGCTTACTGGTACTTTATATCTTACTTCTCATGGTGGTGGCAGTTGGCAGCATCTCCTGACTCAGCCTTCCACTTCCCAGAATTCTCTTCTCTGCTTATCCCACCTATACTATACTTCCTGCCTGGCTACTGGCCAATCAGCATTTTAATTATCAATCAATCAGAGCAACACATTCACAGCATACAGAAAGACATCACCTTTTCTTTTTTTCAGAAAGGAAGGTTTTAACTTTAACATAGTAAAATTATACATAACAAAACAATTGTCAAGCAAGAATTATAGTTATAATATCTAGTCTATATGTATTTGGCAAAATTAAAGATGATATCCTATCTAATATATATTTGTGAGTCTAATATTTTATATCTAACTTACCTTTTATCATAACTAAGGAAATTGTAACTATCTAGTTTTCAACTACATCAAAGACTAAAGAAGGAGAGGATCTCTGTAATGTAAGATATTATGGTAGATTGTTGTATCTACTAGTGAACAAATTTAGTAAAATAGCAGCCTTGGATAATTTGCACTGTTATGGATTCTTGTATATTGATACAAATGTAAGCTATTTTTATTTTCCTGTTTAAGAGATTTTGTATATTGATACAAATACAGAACTATATTTGTTATAATGTACATATATTTCTACTCTTATTTGAAATATTTTGTGTATTGATACAAATGTAAATTTATATCTTTCATACTGTATGTATGTTCTACCTCTGTTTAGGATATTTTGTATATTGATATATATTTAGGATTATTGTCACAATTCATATTACACTATACATTCCTACTTCTATTGAACATATTTTGTGTGTTGTCACAATTTTGAAGTCATTGCCTTTTTACCGTACATTTGCTTATAGACTGTTTATCTTGTTTACATGAAGCCTTAGTCCTTAGTTTATTTAGGTAGATAAGACTTATAGATTTATAGTCACCTATGCTTGTCATCTCTATAGTTATGTTAGTTAGGTTATCCAGATTTACAGATACATAAGTCAGATGGACAAGTAATCTTCAAACACTTCATGGACCTAGGAGAATATGGCATTTAAATAACTTAGAATTCTGTTGACATGAAACACAATTGCTTCTGCAGCACCAATTTGATCCCAAGAGAATGTTGGTTTTCTAAGACATTTCCATTTGGAAGTTTGTCTTCTTCTTGGTACAAAATGGCCTACTTGGCAAAGAACTGCCCTTGCCTAAGCTGCTGACAGTATGAATGTTGTCCTTCTGGATAAGCGGGACACAAGGAAAAGAAACTACTGAACTCTGTCAAGGCAGGGTAAGATGATCTTTCAGAATTCCTGCTTCTGAAAATGGTCTGTCAGCTACTCTAGGCCTGTAGCCAATTTGAATGCACCAATGATGCTGAGAAACATGAGATGACTGTCCAGACTGCCAGTTGTCTCTGCCTACTCTTGCAAGACTCCCAAAAGTTGCTTGTGTCTTTCTCCTGTTTCTCAGGTATTGTTTTATTCCTTCTCAGGTCTTTGATGGGATTGAAGACTTAGCAGTTACAGTTTCAATCTTCTATCTTAGCTAGAACATATTAAGTATTAGATTCAGGTTCTTCATGATAGGGGACCTTTTGGAAGGATCTCTGTAACATGCCATCTACCTATGCTCCAGACTTCTCTGGATCTTAGTATGTGTCTCTTGTTTGATATTGCTCATGTTGGTTGTAGTTCCATCTTGTCTAGGTCATTAGCCCTTATTCCTCCTGGACAATATTTGATAATCATTCCTATTGTATATAGTTTTAGGTTAGAACTTTCTTATTAAACCAAAGGGGGAGATGTAGTGGGTAGCTGTTTCAGCTTTGACCTGGAAGTATTACCCCCATTGAGGCTTCTGGTAATTGTCATGCCTACAATGCAGGGCTGAGAGGGAGCCCTTAAGACCTGAGATCTGGATGTGCTGGCTCTCTTGGTTCCTGGATCATGGACACTGGAGGTAGATTGAGCAGAGTTCTCCAGGGAACACTGCTGGACTGCACTATACCTTTCCTGGACCCAGTAACCTATTCCTTTACTTGCAAGTTACCCCACAAAATAAACCTTCCTTTTAACTGTGTAGAGTTGCCTTAATACTTCCACCAATAGATTAACACATCTGAGATTTTTCTAAAGGTAATATACATTTTCCAAATACATGAAAGACTCTCATTTAGTCTTTGGTAATGCTAATTTTAAAATTTCAGGTTTAATCTGATTTTGGGGCTCTTTGTATTAAATGGTAAACATATTGAAATGCACTAACATTTCAATTTTGCTATTTTTTTGTGTACCTGTGTATGTGTGTTGGTTCATATATATGGATTCACATCTATGGAAGCCAGAGATCATGCTGGGGTAGTATTCTTTATGAGATATTCACCTTGTTTTTGGCAGCAGGGTTCCTCATTTTATCTAAAGACTACCAATTAGTCTGGGCTGGTGGCCAGTGAGCACCAGGTATCTGCCTCTTTCTGTATCTCTAGACCTGGAATTGCATGTGTATGCCACCATGCAAAGCTTTTTAATTTTTATTGTTTCATTTGTTTTTGAGATAATATAGTTACATCATTTACCCTTTTCATTTCCTCTCCAAAGCCTCCACACAATATTCCTTAGTCTCTTTTAAATTTATGGCCTTTGCTTTTAGTTTTAAGTATCAAACTCAGGACCTTATACTTGCACCACAAACACTTTATCAATGGAATTATCTTACCAGATCTTTTTTGTTAGCATATATTAAATATATAAAATAACAAATTTCATTAAAACATTTTGTACATTTACGTAGTATATTTTGAACATATTCACACCCTATTTCCCTCTCTCATTTCCTTTCCTCTCCTGCTAATCCTCTTCATTTTTCCAACTTAGCCCCTTTCTACTTGCATGTATTTTTTTTATTTTTTGTTTTGTTTTTTGTGTGTGAGATCCAATGAGTTTAATTAAGGTTGCTTACTGGAACATGAGTAAAGAATTCTTTACAGCTTTTACAGCAGCATGGGCAACTTCTCAGTGTTTATGCCACTGAAGAAAATGTCTTCCTACTTCAGCAACCACTACCTATTTACAGATTCTCAGGAAGGAATGGAGCCTCTTGAACCCTTCTAACCTAGTAACACTTAGCTGCATATGAATTCTCTGGGAGAGTTGGAAGCATGATGCGCCAATGTCCAATACATGACAGTATTGATGGGCCCAGTCTTAGACTGGTCTTGTTCAGGTTATCACAGCTGCTGTAGCTGATGAGTAAAATTATTACAGGGAAATTGAGGACTCTTTAAGAATAAAATCATTTAGAAATAGATTCAGAAGGAAACTTGAGGAACATTTTATTAAAATTTGAAAGAAAAGTAAGAGGGCAATCAAACCATAAATCTTGGTACCTTATAGAATTAAAGAGCTGTAGAAAGGGAAGAGAAAAAGCCCAAACTGCTTTGTAATACAGCTTGGTAAGCAGTGATATGATGGAAGGTGGCAAGAGCAGTGTGGGGAGTGGAGCTTCAGAAAATGAATGAGAAGTTCAGAATGTCTAGAAAAAATATGCCCAGGCTTTGGTCAGTATCTGAAAAAAATATTTAAAAGAAGGAAAAGTTAAGCTTTTCAGTTAAGATTCAGAAAATTAAGCAGACCACCCACTGCAAAAATAAGCCTTTCTGATGGAAGCTCACAATATCACTAATCTATGGACATAAACACAAACATATTTAAAAGGCAATTTGACAGGAACATCATGTATTTTTAGCAAAACAATAATAGCTTCCACACCTATGTTTATGACCTCTTCAGTGGAGTATTTACAGTTCTAGAGGTAAATTTCTTTCTTTGTAGCAGGCCTCAAGTTTAATAACAAAGTAGTTGTTTACCTCCATAACAGTCTTGCTACTATTGCATCAGTGGGCACATTTTCCCTGCCCAGTTCCAAATGTTGCACTCAAGGTCCATAGCTGAGTAAAGTTGTTGCTGTCAGCTCTTTCCCAGCAGTCTGTGTAGACCTAGCATTATGTGGACAAGCCAACAGAGAGAAGTTTTCTGATTCAATTACAACTTCACTTCTTTTTGTCCTATGACTAAAGTATGTATTATCTTCAGCAGTGGGTTTTTATAGTCTAATTCTAGTGGACAATATCCTGTATTGATTGTTTAGGGGGACTCAGGAAATTATCTGACAATACTTTCTTTAATCTCTTCATCTGTGGGATGTCTTTCTGTATGCTGTGAATATGTGTTGCTCTGATTGGTTAATAAAGAAGTTGCTCTGGCCTATGGCAAGTCAGGTTATAGCCAGGCAGGAAATCCAATGGAGAGATAGGAAGAAGAAAGGCAGAGGCAGGAGAGATGCCAGCACTGCCAGGAAAAGCAAGATGTGAAAGTACTGATAAACCATGGCCATGTGGCAACACATAGATTAATAAAAATGGATTAAGTTATAATAACTAGCTAGCAAGAAGCCTGCCATAGGCCATACAGTTTGTAAGTAAAATAAGCCTCTGTGTATCTACTTGGGTCCAAGCATCTGTGAAACCACAGGTGGGAGAGATTTGTCTGGACCATGGGTGGCCAGGCAGAACCATAGGAACCTTCTGACTATAGTCTGTCATTGAACATCTAGGTTAATGTCATTCCTTGGCTATTGGGAATAAGGCTGCAACAAACATTTTAGGAAAGAAATTTCTTGGATATTCTGATTTAATTTTTTTAAACATATACCCTTTAATTAGTGTAGTTGATTCATATAGTTTCATGAGGAACTTCAATATTCTGTTATTTTTCAACATTTATCTAGTTCTATCATTTACCAATTTTTAAAATATTTTTTCTTTTAGAGTTTCTTACAATGTGTTTTGATTACTTTAATCCTCTAACTGCCCCTAGATCTCCCCCTACCTCTATACCCATCCAACTTCTTTTATTAAAGCCATTGAATCCAAATCAAATTCATGTTACTCAAATAATCTTGGGCCCTATCAGAGGCCATACCCTTGATGAAAATTGGCTCATCCTCTCCCAACAACTATTAATTACCAATAGTTCCTCAGCTAGAGGTGGGATTTTATGCCCACCTCGCCCAGTCCATGCTGCAATTGTGTTTAGCTTCATCTTGCTCAGGTCTTATGCATGCAGTTACAACTGCTGTGAGTTTATGTGTGCCACTACCCTGTCGAGTTCAGAAAAAAATTTTCTTGAAGTTATCTACTACCTTTGGGTATTGCATAATCTTTCCACCCCCTCTTTCATGAAGATCCCTGAGCCTTGGGGAAAAGGGTGCAATATGTGTGTCCCATTTGGGCCTGGGCACTCTGCAGTTTCTTATTCTTTGCATTTTGACCAGTGGTGGAGGAACAGATTGTTTTCCAAACAGTTACACTACTGGTGTGTGTTTACATCAATAATGTAGAGGAGGTACTCTCTCTGGATTCTTATCAGAATTTTTTCTCTTTTAACTATTTGATAAATATTCTTACCTGTTTGGCATGCTATTCCATTGTGAGTTTGATCTGCATTCTTCTAATTATTCAAAATGTTGAGTAATTTCTTTGCATTTAGTCTCTCTCTCTCTGAGTGTGTGTGTGTGTGTGTGTGTGTGTGTGTGTGTGTGTGTGTGTGTGTGTGTGTGTGTCTGTGTGTGTGTGTATACCATAATGCAAGTACTACAAAGGTCAGAGCACATCTATGGAGTTGGTTTTCTCCTTCCACCACATATGTTCCTGGGATCAAAGACAGGTTGTTAGGCTCGGAAGCAAGTGCCTTTGCCTGCTGAGACATCTTACTGATATAAGCATTGTCTTAATGTACTTATGTTGCTTTCTGTATATTATTTTGAAAAAAGTCTGTTTAGATCCTTACTCATTTTTAAATAGTATTTTTTTCTATTGAGTTGAGTTTCATATATTGTGGAAGTTAATCACTTTACAAATGAATAATTTGCAAGTATTTTTCCCATTCTGTAGATGATCTCTTCTCTGTTAACTATTTCCTTTGCTGTGCAGCAGCTTTTCATTTGATATAGCCTTACCTGCTAATTTTGCTTTTTAAAAATCTTTATGGAGGTTATGTTATAAATTCTTGTGAAGATCAAAGCCCTAAAGTGGTTTCTTGCCTTTTCCATTTGTCTCATTTTTAAGTTTTGTATTGAGATGATTTTGCATATAGATAGGCTAGAGATAGAAGTCTACATTTTTCTTCTGCATTTGAATACATGGTTTTCTCAATATTATTATTGAAATAACAAAAGATGGGATTATATGAAATGACCATGAAATGGTGAATGGATAAAGATAATGTGATATGTATACACAATATATTTTATTCAGCTATAAAGACAAATAAAATGTGTTATTTGCAGGAAAATGAATGGAACTGGAGTTTTTCATGTTAAGAGACTAACCCAGAGCAGGCAAGTAGAAGGGGAACCACTTAGGAAGAGAAAGAATCAGCAGGATGAATGTGAACAAAATATAAATCTATAAAAAATGTTGTAATGAAGCCCATTATTGCACAAAATAAATATGTATTAATAAAATAAAAATTAAGAAAAGGAAATTCATTTTTTTAAGAGTAAAGAAAAGTTCTTTCTTTTTGCAGTGAATGTTTCGCTGCTTTCTATTGAAATCAGTTGACTATAAGTACACAGATTTATTTCTAGGTTCTCAATTATTTTCCATGGGCCTATATGTCTGTTTTTATGCTAGCATCTTGCTTTTCAGGTTACTTTAGCTGTGTTGTTACTTTTAAACTAAAATATTTGTTTTTTGTTTGTCTATGTTTGTTTCTTTGGACTCTTCTGGCCATTTAGCATCTTTAGTGTTTCTATACATGTTATAGGAATATATCTGACCTTATAGAATGTCATTTGTATTTTTATAGGAATTGCTTGAATCTGTACATCACTTTGCATAGTGTATTAATTCTTCAAGCAATGAATGTGAAGTATCTTTATATTGTTTGTGACTCATCTTCTATTTCTTTGCTGATGTGATTTACATTGTGAATATCATTTATTTCTTCACTATATTATTCAGGGTTCTCTAGAGGAACAGAAATTTGAATATATATTATAAATATATATATATAATTATTAGAATATATAAATACACATATATATGATTTATTAGAATGGTTTACAGGCTGTGGTCCAGCTAGTCCAACAATGTCTCTCAACCAAGGGAAGATCCAATAATCCAATAGTTACTCAGTCCATGAGGTTAGATGTCTCAGTTGGTCTTCAGTATATGCTAGATGCTGAAGGAGTAGGCTCTAATGGCAGTGAAGGGATGGGCTTGCCATTGAGAATCAGGGCAAGCAGGCAAAGAGAGTGCCAGCTTCCTTTTTCATGTCCTTTATATAGGCGGCCAGCAGGTGTGGCCCAGATTAAAGGTGGATCTTTCCACCCCAAAAGATCTGAATTAAAGGTGCATCTTTCCATCTCAAAGATACAGATTAAATATGGGTCTTCCTACTACAAATGATTTAATTAGGGAAAAAACCCTCATAAGAGTGCCCAAACATTTGTGTTTTCCAGATGTAGCCCTACTGACAACTAAGAATAGCCATCACAGTTGATAAAAATGTGTTCCTAGGCACTTTTGCAACTATTGTGAAAGGGATTGATTTCTTAGTTATTTTGTTATTGACTTTAAAAAAGCCACTGAATTTGGTATACTGATTTTGTACTATACAGTTTTATAAAATTTTATCAGTTGTACATACTTTTTGTATGGAATCTTTAGGTTTATACATACACACATAAAAAAATCATGGCTACATATAAATTCATGACACCTGTAGATGTACAATTTCTCCTCCTCCCATTCATTTGAATGTTCATTTTTTCTCTTGTCTTACTCTTCTGGATAACAGTTCCAATATTAAATTTAAATTGATGTGCTTAAAGAGTCCACCTATCACTAATTTATGAGTGATGCTTTTTATCCTTAGACAATATTAAATTTTCCTTCATGTTTTCTCTATATCTGCATATTTTTTGTTCTTCATTCTGTTGATATACAATGGTACATTTGTCGATTTGCATACATTAGTTTGACCTTGGATCTCTGGAATAAAACTGTAATTAATTTGAGGCATACTTATTTTTATATACTACTGCATTTGATTTGAGAAATTTTTTAGCAAATTTTAAAATGTTTATTTATTGTATGTGTGTGCGCTTTCACTGTATTTATTTGCAGCACATATGTGCAATTGCCCACAGAGGCAATAAGAGGGCATTAGATCCTGTTAAAATATTTTTGTCTGTATTTCAGAAGGTGTTGATCTGTAGTTTATTGTTATTTCTATTTTTGTTACAATTATTATTTTTATTATTATTATTTATTGTGTGTGGGTCTTTCTCTGTGTGTTCTCATACAAATATACAAATTATCTGTTATCCTAAGAATGAGTGAGAAATGATTAGACATGAGTAGTAGATCCTATGTACTTTAATTCTTTGTATAGGCCATCATGAATCTCCATGCTCTGCAACATGTCTCATCAAACACTAGAAAAATAACTTGGTTTTGGTTTCTTAGTTTTAATTCCTAGTTGTGAAGAGAAATCAGTCACCTCTACTAAATTTGAATTGGTGTGTCATATGAGATTGCAGGGACTGGGTAGGCATGTCTGAAATCTGTAAGACACAATATCAAGAGAATAGACTAGAACTTTCAGATGAGGACATAAACTGTCATTCACAGTTCTTGTAAATTCAAATATATCTTGCTGTAGTCAAACTCCGTAAGTTCAAGATTAAAGTCATCTAAATCTAATAGTCATAGTAATGAAGAAACAGTAGAGACAAGCTGATATCTTCATTAACCTTCACGTGTTAATTAGTTTGACTGAGGGAGTTATTTTATACTCTATACAAAACGTAACATTTACTAATTACCTTTTATAAAGAAAATATTTGTAAGTATAATTTTTTCTGTACAATTTTCCCACACATTATTATGATTATAAAAATCAAGTGGATAAAATCTAGAGTTAACAATAATGACAATAATTTCATTAATGTTTATACAGTGTTCAGGATATTCCAGGTACTCTACAAATATAGGCTAACTGCAAATAAAAAGTTATAAGATTAATAGCACTTTGTGTGAAGTGATTTTTTTTTTATCTCATTTAACACATGAAGAGGCAAGGAGTAGTAACTTCCCAAAAAGATATACTGTGAGTAAATAGAAGTCGGAATTTGTATCAGCTAGTCTGATTCTCTGCCCCAGGAGATAAACTCACCACTACTATACCACTTCTCTGTAGTAACATCATTAGAATTTATAGCTTTTGAGTTTTAACAAGAACTTTATTATATAGGCACTGACTTCCCTCTGCCCTCCTTTTTACTGTAACATGTTAAATAATGAATTGATTAATATAATTCTCCTTTTTCTTTTTAAAACACTTATTTATTAAATATTCTTTGGTTTAACTATAACTTCCACAGATTTCTTTTTCTGTCTCTAACATCTTTTTCTTCATATTTATTACCTTATATTTATTATTCAATTTGATGAAATGCAACATTAAGAAATTCCAAAGTGACTGCCATATAAACTTCTGGAATCCAATAATGCATGCCTGGAATTTAGATTGTTACACCTCTCTTCACAAAAGTTTGTTTGACTGAGGATAGGACAGACAGGTTCAAAGTAACTTATATCACTATCTCATAATCTTCTAATATTTAATATTTTTGGTGTAAAGCCTTATGTGAATCTGGTTCTTGTTCTTCTATATGTAATTTATGATAGCATTTAGTATTTTTTCTTTGTCTCCAGAGTGTGAACATTGCATGGTGGTGGTGTGTGGGTGTGTTTTCCATTCTTTTTCATACTTAACAATCTATTAGAACTGAAGTGTCATGTGTTTCTTTGATTCTGGGAATTTGTCTCCTATCATTTTTAATTGTTGCTCCCCATCCATATCTTTCTCATTCCATCTTCTGGAACTTTTATTGGAGGCAGTTCCACAATTAATTGCCCAACATTAATTCTGTTACCTCTGAAGCTACTTGCATCTTTTGCTCATAAGCTTTAAGAGATCAAACTGTGTGTGTTTCTTCAGTTTTAGTTTAATATATTTTTTATTTTCTAGGTAATACATGGCACTCTTGTCTACTTGTAGTAATATTCCTTTGTTTTATCAGCATTGCTTTATGTTTCTTACTTTCCTTTAAAATATGCTTTCTGTGTTTTTAATGATGTAGAGAAAACATTGAATATATCTTTATTTAATTCAGAAGTTTAAAAGAACAACATATAAACACATTCTAGGCTAAGCTCTCACATATTGGAAGAATCAATATTGCTTCCTTTACCTACAAATTTTATCCCTTTACAAGGTTACCAATAACCCGATGGGGCTGTCATCTCTTTGAATTAAAAAGCCTCCTTCAGAAGCAAGCCCTGTGGGACATGCCTGAGGCTCTTCTTTAAGGATGGTCATAATTTTGGAAAATATGTCTACATACTTTGTGCTATTTCTCTCATATATATTATACATTATTGGAAGCAGGTAATGCATCGGGGACTCCCATCTCTATTGATGACATTTTATTGGACTTGGCATCCAGGTATGCAATCATTTTAAGGAGTTTACCAAGTTTTACAAAACTTTGTGCAAAACCTTTTCCTGAGAATTTTCTTAGAATCAGCTATGTACTCTTCTCCCGAAGTTTCCCTTTGGCCTCTTGTCTATTCTTTTCTGTTCAGGTTCAATCATTCTCCTATTCATTTATTAAAGATCTACTGTCTTGAACCAGGACTCTCCATATCCTTTGGTCTTACAGTGAAGTATATCATTTATCCTGTACTATGATCACCAGGAGTTATTAGGCATATTAAATAAATAAAGATCATAGAAGTAATCAAGCTACTACCCACGTATTTTCACACAATTACTTATGCAAACCTTGAAATTCTGAAAGCAATTGGGTATGTGTTATAAAGATAGTTTGGGGACCTGTATCCTATACCAAAAGAGTTCCAGAGACAGAAATGTGTAGTCTCTGGATAGTGGGGGAAATTCTTCCTAGATATTTCAGACTCATAGCTGGAAGGAAGAGGTAGACTATAAGCCATATTCCTCCAGTAACTACATTCATTTGTATTGCTCTCTTTTGTGTGCACTAACCATACTATGTGGGTTTATGAGGAATGAGGGAAATAAACTATTGTTAGAGGAGAATGTACTAATTATCCTCTCATCCTTATCTTTTCCAATTCTCATATGTACACTAGAATGAAATTTTAACCAGAGGCAAACTAGCAATCTGAAAGCTAGCCATGTATGTGAATTCTTTCTTCAATAATGGTTCAGAATACTTCATTATCTACCAGTAAAAAACAAGAGATGATACCTACTCAGTGGTTACTTGGTCATTATTCTAAGTGTTTTCTGTGTGCAATCTTACATTTCTTCTATAAGCTACTATGATGTTCATTGTAGATGAGGAAACGGAAGTTCAGCATCATTAAATTGTTGTATTCCCATAGCTAGTGACAGCAGAGCTAGAACATGAATCCAGGCAGTTGGATTTAAATACTAAGTCATAATGGCACACTACCTCTTTGTCATTGTGGCCTTGTTCTACATTGATTATTCACATTCCCTGAAGCCTTTATCTTGATGATTTTCAGGTGATCCCAGGGTCTTTGGAGACATGACATATAAGTGCTTACCCCATGTGATGATATTTTATTTGTGCTGAAGTGTGGTGATATTTTATTTGTATGTTAATAAATAAAGTTTTCCTGGAGATCAGAAGAAATAGCAAGCCATTTTAAGTAAATACAAAAGTCAGGCAGTGGTAGCAGATACCCTTAATCCAATCACTTGGCAGACAGAATCTCTGTGTGTTCAAAGCCACAGTAGGGAACAGAGCCAAGTGTGGTGACACAAGCCTTTAATCCCAGTACCAACCATAGAGACCTGGAGGTCTGTACAGACAGGCAGTGACAAATAAGTAAGGTATCTGGGCTAAGATAGCCAATTAGAGGGCAGAACAGCAAGGCAACCAAAGCATGGATAGACAGGAAGTCATGGCATTTTTCAAGTTGCAGAGCTGGTGAGGTAAGGGTGGTTAGTGGCTCTATTTCCCTGATCTCTAAGGCTTTTACCCCTATATTTGGCTCTGTGTTTTTTATTTAATAAGACTGTTTAGAAATTTGACTACAATTGGCATCCAACTGTGGGGCAGGAATTCATAAAAAAGCCACTTGGCTATGGCCTTGTGGGGCCACAGCTCAGCTGGAGCAAGCAGCCAGAGCTGCACTTGGCCTGAGCTGCAAGGGACCATACATAACTGCCAGCAGCCAGACTGCTTGTGGGTTTACAGAGACCCTGGCTCAGGCCTGGTACAGCTCAGGCCTGAACATGTGGCTGGACTTTCTTTAGCCTTTAGCTTGTTTTTCTCCTGGTAGGTAATAGTCTCTCTCTCTCTCTCTCTCTCTCTCTCTCTCTCTCTCTCTCTCTCTCTCTCTCTCTCTCTCTCTCTCGATTTCCATTTCAGACTGCCATGGCACTAGACAGCTGCTTTGAAATTATGTCAAATTTCTACTGTTCTATGCAGACTTGGTAAGTCAATAAAGATATCTTAGAGGGAGAAACTAGTTAAAAGAGAATGGGAAACATTTTATGTTGGTGGAAGTATTAAGGCAACTCTGTGTAGTTAAAAGGGAGGTTTATTTTGTGGGGGTAATTTACAAGTAAAGGGATAGGTTACAGTGTCGGGGAAAGGAGTAGTGCAGTCCAGATGTGTTCTTTGGAGAACTCTGCTTGGTCTACCTCCACCGTCCAGGATCCAGAACCCAAGAAATCCAGTGTCATGGACTGGATCTCAGCTGGAACATCAGACCAAGGGAGAACAGGTCGAAGGTATTCAGGATAAGTGAGATTTGGCGAATGACAGACAGGTATAGACATGAGAGTATGTTGTGAAGCTGTTGTAATTTTATTTAGATTAAGCAGTGTTTTTTATATAATCATTTGGGGAAACATGGCAATTGGCCAGTGGGGCGATAGACATAGAATTAATAATGTGGTCACATAATTTTTTAGAATGATTAACAGATCTTATGAGTATAGGTGTTTTTTTTTGTGGTTTTTCATCCAGACAGAGAACATTATGGCCCTAGTTGAAGGTTTTTTTTTTTACATAATTATTAAACCTTTGTTTTGTATCAAAATTAAATCCTTTTTATCATTGTTTAAACCATGGTTTCATTTGTGTGAAAATATTTAACCTTTGTCTGTAGGTGAGAAGGCATTAGGGGGGTTGGGACCTAGTTATTTTTTTTATGAACTGTAACTTATGTCATTTTGTTTTTATATTATTATGATTTACCCATTGGTTTTTATGTTTATCATAAGCTCCTGTGAAGGGCAATGGCTCTAAATAATTATTATATCTAGGATTAAAGTTAGGGGGTTGTCACCATCGACCCTTGATGAGAAACTCTATTTGTCTCTGGATAATTTTTGTAGGAATGGCTAATTTTTGTAACTGTTTCCTTGTAGCTGTTGTTGGCTGTGCGTGTGATTGTTTATGAGTTTTTGGTCTTTTATTTTTATTTTTTCTTTGTTAGAATCTTTGTCTCTTTGAGTCATAAGTTTTTTTTGTTTTAAATTATTTATAAATTTTTCAAAACTTTTAGGACCCTCTTTAACTGTTTGTCTAAAAGCTTGAATTATAGGTGGGGGTATTGAGGCCATTTTTGAGGAATCATTATTTTCTTTATGGGGCATATCAGGAACATTGAGAGCTAACTTTTTGAAATCAACATACAAGGAAACAGCAATAGTCACAACTGCAAAGAGAAAAAAGGCAGAATGCCAGCCAGCTTCTGTAAGTAGATTTTGTGTGGTTCCGTGTTGCCTGGCACCATGATTTGGGCAAATTGATAAGGGGTCGCTGGGGGCATAGACCTGAGGGCCGCGAGCCCCCCTTTCCCATGTAACTACTTCATCCAAGGCATTTGTCATGTGGGCGACACCGTCGTGGGTATGGCAGTTTTCCCTTTTTTGTTTTTAAGGCAGAAGGCATACAGGTCTTCACATACACTGTCCAGAGAGCTGGTTGTTGTCCTGAAAAGACAAGGGAAAATCACGATAACACAAACTACAATTAAGGCAAGAATGCCTATGAAAATAAAATATTGAATCCAATCTAAGGGATTCATGGCCTTAAGGTCTTCTTGTAATCCTTGTGCTAAGACGTTCAATGAGCCAGCTTGTATATGAGCTTGGCTCATGGCCGATATGTCCTTTTGAATAGCCTTTAAATCATGAGTAATGGAAGAATCCTTCTATATCCCTAACAGATGATGTTTAACTTTATCCCAATTTTCAGAGGAATTGTAGGGAAGCGGAGTTACATAAATAGCCTTGTATTTTTGATGACATCTAGTTTTTATAAGTTTTTTAATATTGGCCACATTTTGTCCTAAGGCTAACATTATTTTTTTAATATATTAATCTTTGTCTCAAATTTTTTGTCAATAATTGTTTGTTTAGATAATGTTAAGGAAATATTTTTTATTTAAATCATTTATAAATTGAGCTGTATGAATCTCTTGAACCAGGGTGGTGGTGGCAATGGCAAAAGTAGTAATAATAGATATTAATGTTGTTATTTCTAATATTAACGCTGTAACAAATCTTTTTGGCCTTATTAATTTATGAAGCTGTCTAAGTACCTGTAAAGCTGAATTATCATACCAAGTCATGTTATGTAATTGTATGGGCATTATTATAAAAGGTGGTCTTTTTACAATCATCATAATCTGTATTTTTTGTCTTTTTCTTGGTGAAATACAATTAGTGATAATGTATCCAAAGCAAATTATATGATATGAGTTAGACCCAAGAGCAGAGATATTTACATGTGTGGCAGAGCCTAGTAGCAGAGCAAAAGGATAGGAAATACACGCTCTAACCGCAATGGGAGATGGAGTAGTTTTTTTTTGGCTCTTTTTTGAGACATTGGGCCTGAAGCGGCAACAAGCCAAAACAAGTCTGGATGTTTTTTCATGTTTTTGGAGGGGGTTTTAGTGACCCATATTGGCTCAACATACCCAGGTGAAAACCATCTAGTGATTTTTTTCTCTATGACCCATAAATGTATAATTATGGAATTTATCTTTATTTTTTGAGATATAATCTTTATATTTTTTTTAGAAGAGGCAGAAAAATCCCAAATAAGCAATTTAGACAGTAAAGGATTGTAGGAGGAGGCTGTGTGAGGAAACCCATAATGCAATCAAGTAGGAAAGGTGGTAATATCATCATCCCGAAATTGATTCTTATCTCGATATTTAGTAATACAGGAATCAAGAGGCATAAAATTGACAGACTTAAAAGTTTTATTTATAGTGGGAAGTCCCAGAGTAAGCATTTGAGTCTTTCTGATCCATCTAGGATCTCCTTTTTTATCGGTAGAGATGGGGGCATCAGTTAAAAAGGTTCTATAGTTGGTGGAGAGACATCTGGGAGGAGCTACTCCTTGTAGGGCGAAGCAAATTGGTAATGAATCTGAGCTTCCTGTAAAGTTTATAAATGAGGAAGCATTTGTCCTTTTATTTGAATCTTGGAAACCTCCGATGATCTCTGTCTGATTGTTCAATACCTTAAAAGTCTTATCATCCAACCATCCCATTATATGTAAAAGGGGAGGATGAGGAACATAAGCCCAATAGGAAGAAGGACTGGTAGAGGCCGTAGTAGGCCCAACAGCAATCAAGGACAACATGGCTACAAATAGCATTTCTAAAGGAGGGTTAGAACATTGTTGTGAGGCAAGTGTTTTTGTTTTCATCACCAGATGTTTTAGCTGGGTCCATGTTGGAAGCTTTTGTGGCTTTAGGGTCAGCTTTTTTATTTTTTGAGTCAGTCGGGCTGTCGTTATTTTTTTTTTTTTGTAGTTTTTTGTGGTGCCGGCCTGATGAGTCTGTCTGGAATCCATATGGATGATTTCGCATCCTGTGGAAAGATACAAGTATACCCTTGTCCTGACGTTATCAGAGGGTCGGGTCCTTTCCAGGATCCCGAAAGCAAGTCTCTCTATAGTATTCGCGGCAATGATGATGCTGTCTCTTTTATTGTCCAATGTTTAAGAGCAGAGGAATTATTATTTGAGTCCATATTTAAATGGTTTAATACAAATAGAGAATGACTTAAAACATGATGGGGGGACATATATGAGTTAGCATTTTGTAATCTTTTTATTTGTAATTTTAATGTCTGATGAGTTCTTTTTATGATGGCCTGTCCTTGTGGGCTATAGGGAATTCCTGTCATGTGACTAATTCCCCATTGTGTTAAAAATACCTCAAAAGATTTTGAGGTGTAGGCAGGTCCATTATCAGTTTTGATATGCATGGGTTTCCCCATGATCATGAAACATTGTACCAGATGTTGAATCACATCCTTTATTGCTTCTCCTGATCTGGCAGATGCATGGATAAAATGAGAGAATGTATCCACTGTTACATGAACATACTTTATCTTCTCAGAGGAAGGAATGAGCTTGCCCCAGACCCCATCCCTGGGCACCAGCCACTCCGGGGAAGGGGGAAGACCTGCACAACTTGGCCCCAGTTTCTGGCCACCGGGCAGTTTCCCTTCTAGCCCCACCAGGAAGGATCCCCTTCTCCAAGACCCCTGGCAGACCCTGTAGTCTCCACGCCCTGCCCCCACACCCATCCGCCCAAGCCCCAAGCCTCTTCCTGAGACTTAGAGGCCAGCCTCCAGCTCCCATCTTGCCCCGGACTTCCCTTCTGGAGCACAGGTGAGTGCCCTAGCTTGCCCGGGACCCCATCCCTGGGCACCAGCCACTCCGTGGAAGGGGGAAGAACTGCACAACTTGGCCCCAGGTTCTGGCCACCGGGCAGGTTCCCTTCTAGCCCCACTGGGAAGGATCCCCTTCTCCAAGACCCCTGGCAGACCCTGCAGTCTCCATGCCCTGCCCCCATGCCCATCCGCCCAAGCCCCAAGCCTCTTCCTGAGACTTAGAGGCCGGGCCCCCAGCTCCCATCTTGCCCCGGACTTCCCTTCTGGAGCACAGGTGAGTGCCCTAGCTTGCCCGGGACCCCATCCCTGGGCACCAGCCACTCCTGAGAAGATCTGCCCAACTTGGCCTCAGGTTCTGGCCACCGGGCAGGTTCCCTTCTAGCCCCACCAGGAAGGATCCCCTTCTCCACTACCCCTGGCAGACCCTGCAATCTCCACAGCCTGCCCCCACGCCCATCCACCGGAGCCCCAAGCCTCTTCCTGAGACTTAGAGGCCAGCCCCCAGCTCACATCCTGCCCCGGACTTCCCTTCTGGAGCACAGAGAGAGAGAGAGAGAGAGAGAGAGAGAGAGAGAGAGAGAGAGAGAGAGAGAGCTCCCATCCTGCCCCGGACTTCCCTTCTGGACAAGAGCTCCCATCCTGCTCCAGACTTCCAATTTGGACAAGAGAGCTCCCATCTGGACAAGAGAGAGAGACTTCCTGAATCTGTCAGCTCTGTCTAAACCAAGTGTGCAGATAAGGCCAAGAACGAACCACAAGGAGATGGGCAGAAGTCAAGGCAGAAATACATACAACAAAATGAATAGCAATACAGCATCACCAGGCCCTAGCCCTCCTCCAACACCTGGACCTGAACATCAGAAATTGGAAGAAGCAGAAGAAAAAAGCCTTAGGAATGACATCATGAAGAAACTAGAGGCTTGTATAGAGGAAAAATCAAAAAAAAATGTGAAGAACGCTGTAAACAACTAGAGGAAAGGGCAAACAAATTAGAAGAAATCAATAAAGTCCTGGAAGAAAGCAATAAAGTACTGAAAGAAAATCAAGAAAAATCAATGAAACAAATGAAGGAAACAGTCCAAGACCTGAAAAAGGAAATAGAAAAAATGAAGAAGACACAAACAGAGGGAATGCTGGAAATAGAAAATCTGAGTAAACGATTGGGAACTTCAGATGCAAGTATAATCAACAGAATGCAAGAGATGGAAGAGAGGATCTCTAGCGTTGAATGTAGATGTATCCAACCTTCTTATTAAATAAGAAACACAGAACCAATGCAAAGAAGAAAGCCAAGAGGTCAAAGCTAAGAGCTAAAACCTTACCCTTCCTCCTGCGGTGGTCCTACCTCTTTGAACCAGAGCTACCCCTGTGTTAAAGTCTTTATATAGAGTTCCTGTCCTGCCTTCTCATTGGTTGTAAACCGAACCATATGACCGCCTCCTCACGACCTGTCTGTATAGGTCTCCAGGTTTTCCATGATTGGTATTAAGATTAAAGGCATGTGTATCCAATAATGGCTGTATCCCTGAACACACAGAGACTTACCCAGCTCTGCCTACTAAGTGCTGGAATTACAAGTGTACGCTACCACTGCCCTGCTTTCCTATGGCTTGCTAATAGCTCTGACCCCTGGGCAACTTTATTTATTAACATACAAATAACATTTTAATACAAATAAAATATCACCATAGTTGAAGATATAGTAGAAGAAATAGATTCATCAGTCAAAGAAAACACTAAAGCCAACAAAGTCATGAACCAAAATGTCCAGGAAATTTGGGACACCATGAAAAGACCAAACCTACGAATAATAGGGGTAGAAGAAGGAGAAGAATACCAACTCAAGGGCACAGAAAATATATTCAACAAGATCATAGAAGAAAACTTTCCCAACTTAAAGAAGGAAATGCCTATGAAGATACAAGAACCCTATAGAACACCAAACAGACTAGACCCCCCAAAAAAGTCCCCTCGCCACATAATAATTAAACAACTAAATGTACAGAATAAAGAAAGAATATTAAGAGCAGCTAAGGAAAAAGGCCAAGTGACATATAAAGGCAAACCCATCAGAACAACACCCGATTTCTCAATGGAGACTTTGAAAGCCAGAAGGACCTGGACAGATGTAATTCAGACACTAAGAGACCATGGATGTCAGCCTAGACTAATATACCCAGCAAAACTTTCAATCGTCATAGATGGAGTGAACAAGACATTCCATGTCAAAGCCAGATTTAAACAATACTTATCCACAAACCCAGCCCTACAGAAAGCACTAGAAGGAAAACTCAAACCTAAGGAAGTCAGATACACCCTCGAAAACACAGGCAATAGATAAAGCCACATCAGTAAATCCCAACGAAGAGAAGTACACACACATCACCACCAAAAAATAACAGGAATGAACAATCACTGGTCATTAATTTCCCTCAATATCAACGGACTTAATTCACCTATAAAAAGACATAGGCTTACAGAATGGATACGAAAGCAGGACCCATCTTTCTGCTGCATACAAGAAACACATCTCAAATTCAAAGATAGACACTACCTAAAAATAAAAGGCTGGGAAAAGACTTTCCAATCAAACGGTCTTAAGAAACAAGCAGGTATAGCCATCCTGATATCCAGCAAAATAGACTTCAAACTAAAATCAATCAAAAGAGATCAAGAAGGGTATTGGTGAAATTATTAAGGCCACTCCACGTAGATAAAAGGAGATTTATTTAATGGCGTAACTTACAAATTAAGGGATAGGTAGGTCGCGGAGTCTGGGGAAGGTGTATCGCAGTCCAGCGGTGTTCTCTGGAGCTCTGCTTGGTACACCTCTCTAGTCCAGGGTCCCGCAACAGAGAGCGAGAGCCCGCCGATCCAGATCTCAGGTCCCCAGGCGCCTCCTTTCGCCCCGCCTTGTAGGCGTGACAGTTGCCGAAGTCTCAATGGGGGTTGGAACTTACAGATCAAAGCTGGAATGGCTACCCACTACATCTCCCCCTTTTTGTCTAAATAAGAAAGTTCTAACCTAATACAAGACTATATACAAAGGAATGGTTATCAAATATAGTCCAGGAATAATGAGGGATAATGACCTAGATAAGGTGGAACTACAACCAATGCAAACAATATCAAGCAAGAAACACATACTATTATCCAGAGAAGTATAGAGCATAGGTAAATGGCATGTTACAAAGATCATTCCAAAAGGTGTCCTATCCTAAAGAACCTGAATCTAATACTTAATATGTTCTATCTACTAGGTTGTAACTATAACTGCTAGTCTTCAATCCCATCAAAGACCTGAGAAGGAATATAATGGTACCTGAGAAATGGTAGATGGATGCAAGCAACTTTCGGGAATCTTGCGAGAGTAGACGGAGACAGCTGGCAGCCTGGACAGTCACCTAATGTTTCTCAGCATTGTTGGTGCATTCAAATTGGCTACAGGCCTAAAGTATCTGACAGACCATTTTCAGAAGCAGGAATTCTGAAAGACCATCTTACCCTGTCTTGGCAGAGTACAGTGGTCGCTTTCCTTGTGTCCCGCTTGTCCAGAAAGGATAGCATTGCATTAGTACTGTCAGCCGTCGAGGCAAGGGCAGTTCTTTGCCCAGTAGGCCATTTTGTGCCAAGAAGACAAACTTCCAAATGGAAATGTCTAAGAAGCCCAACATTCTCTCGGGATCAAATTGGTGCAGCCAGGAGCAATTATGTCTCACATCAACAGAATTCTAAGTTATTTAAATGCCATATTCTCTAGGTCTATGAAGTGTTTGAAGATTACCTGTCCATCTGACCTATGTATCTGTAAATCTGGATAACCTAACTAACGTAACTATAGAGATGACAAGCATAGGTGACTATAAATCTATAAGTCTTATCTACCGAAATAACCTAAGGACTAAGGCTTCACGTAAACAAGGTAAACAGTCTATAAGCAAGTGTATGGTAAAGAACGATGACTTCAAAATTGTGACAATACACAAGATGTTATAACAGAGGTAGGAGTATATAGTGCAATATGCAATATGACAATAATCTTAAATATATATCGATATTTATAACAGAGGTAGGAGTATGTAGTGTGATATGCAATATGACAATAATCTTAAATACATATCAATATACCGAATATCCTAAACAGAAGTAGAACCTACATAAAGTATGACAGATATAAATTTACATTTGTATCAATATACAAGTATTTCAAATAAGAGTAGAAATATATGTACATTATAACAAATATAGTTCTGTATTTGTATCAATATACAAATTATCTTAGACAGGAATATAAAAATAGTTTACATTTGTATCAACATATAAGAATCCATAACAGTGCAAATTACAGTGCAAATTATTTAAGGCTGCTATTATACTAAATTTGTTTACTAGTATACATAATAATCTACCATAATACCTTATACCTATCCATTCCATTTCTTCTTTTCATTTTTTTTTTTTTTTTAGAATACTGAGTTTAATATTTCCTTCCACCCCCAACCCTATAACCATCATCCATAACCCTGAGAATTATGAAACCTAAGGGAGAAGGGGCGTCGTTTTCTTAGAATTAGTTCCTGCTGTTTAGGGGGTGATGTTATCTCTGTTGGGTACTGTGAGAAAGCTCAGATAGTTAAATCTCAGTTAGACTAACTGTAGGTTCTGCAGCAAGTCTTAGAGTAATGGGTAAGATTGTCTGAAATTCTGGTAAGAAGTGTCGTATGATGATGATTACCATGGCATCATTCTGGATTGGGTAGAGTTGTTGTTGGGGCCCCGTCTTCCTTCTGGAGACTTCTGAGATTGCTATTAGAAAAACTTATTTGTTATCAAAATGGAAGGTTTGGATTTAAAGAGGACATAGCATGTAAGAAAGGATTCTGAGAAATCAAGAGTAAGCATGGAGAGAGTTAGAATCTAGAAGACAATGGTCCCTTTTTATTGGTTTCCTTCTGTCCCACACCAGAGGGCTCTTCAGATATGGGACTGAAGAATCTCTCAAACTTCCTTTTAGCAATATGCTTGGGTTTAGAGAAGGAGTGAGCCAATTCCATCTCCAAAGTCAGCTTGGCTTATAATTGAATTGGAACCACAGCTTTTCTAGATTGATAGAGAGATAGATATTAGACAGTGAGATTTTACCGTGTGTAGATTGGTACCAATAGATTCTTTCTTTCTGCTGTAAACATCCGGATATCCAAGGCCTTATGACTTCTGTAAGATGGGTATTTCCATCATCCTGGAAAGACAAAAACAGAACCCTACCCCAACCTTTGATTGTTAAATTTTTCTTACAACTTGTAGAGATGTCACATTGGTGGATGATCTTTTACTTCTCCTCATCAAGGGGTTTTTCCTGTTCGAATCGAATTTTTATTAATTTTGTTGGTATCCATAGCTTTTCTTCTCCTGCAGAAACAAAGGCAAAACCCCTTCCCCAACGTAGAACATATCCAGGTTTCCATTCTGAGGTCAGCACATCCTTGAAATAAACTGGTTGGTTTAGCTCAGGAGTTTTGTCTGTCGTCCAATGTCTCTCTGCAGCTGTTGTTCCTTTCTCATCAGCATTGAGAAAATTCAAGGTTAATAAAGCACTATGCAATCTATTTCTAGGAGTCATTGTTACCCGTTGCTGTTTATTTAGCATATCTTTTAAAGTTCGATTGGATCTTTCTATGACTGCTTGGCCTGTGGGATTGTGTGGTATACCTGTAACATGCTTTATATTGTAATAGGCAAAGAATTGTCTCATTTTATTGGAGACATATGCTGGGGCATTGTCTGTCTTAATTTGTACAGGTATTCCCATGATGGCCATAACTTCTAATAGGTGTGTAATCACAGAATCAACCTTTTCAGAACTCATAGGAGTTGCCCACTGAAATCCTGAATAGGTGTCAATGGTATGATGTACATACTTTAATCTTCCAAATTCTGCAAAATGAAACACATCCATCTGCCAAATTTCATTTCTTTGTATACCTTTTGGATTGCTCCCTGCAGGTAATGGAAGTTGGTTATAGATGGAACAAGTAGGACATTTTTTCACAATATCCTTAGCCTGTTGCCAAGTGATGGAGAAATCCTTCTTCAAACCTTTGCTATTTACATGGCATTTCTTATGAAATTCTGAAGCTTCTAGCACATTACCTATTAGTAACTGATCAATCTCATCATTACCTTGTGCTAGAGGTCCTGGCAGACCTGTATGGGATCTGATATGTGTTATATATATAGGATGTTCCCTTTTTCTGATGATTTCCTGCAATTGTATGGATAATGAAGTTAATTCTGTATTATCAGGAATAAATTCAGCAGTTTCAATATGTAAAACAACTCTCTCTGCATATTGAGAGTCAGTGACTATATTGAGGGGTTCTGTGAAGTCCATCAGTACCATAAGAATGGCATACAGTTCTGCCTTTTGTACAGAGCTGTATGGACTTTGTACCACTTTACTTAAGTCTCCTGATTTATATCCTGCTTTCCCTGATTTATTTGCATCAGTATAGAATGTGAGGACTCCAGAAATTGGCTTTTGTCGTACAATGTGAGGAAGGACCCATTCAGTCTTCTTTATGAATTCTATTCTCTTGCTTTTGGGATAGTGGTTGTTAATCTCTCCCAAAAAGTTACTGCAGGCTCTCTGCCAGTATTCATTATCTTTCCATAGTGATGAAATTTCTTCATTAGTTAAAGGTACTACAATTTCTGCTGGGTCCATTCCTGTCAACTGGCGAAGTCTTAGTTTACCTTTTTGAATCAAATCAGAGATCTTTTCTATATAAGTCTTTAATTTCTTATTTGGTTTACGTGGTAGGAATATCCATTCCAATATAATATCTTCCCTCTGCATCAAAATACCTGTTGGGGAATGTCTGGAGGGGAATATGACAAGAATGCATTTAAGTTCTGGATCCACACGATCCACATGTGCTTCTCGAATTGTCTTTTCTACTAGAGCCAATTCCTTCTCAGCTTCGGCTGATAATTCTCTTGGACTATTTAATTCTTTGTCCCCTTCTAGGGTATTAGCCAAATTTTGTAGTCCATCTTTGGGTATTCCCATGATGCCCAGTAAGTTGGAAATGCTTCCTAATAACTTTTGAAAATCATTAAGAGTCTTCAACCGATCTCTCCTTAGCTGTACCTTTTGGGGTCTAATTTTTTGTAGCTCTATCTTATATCCTAAGTAGTTAATAGAATCTCCTCTTTGTATTTTTTCAGGAGCAATTTGCAGTCCCCAGCGAGGCAAAACTTTTTTTACTTCTTCAAACATGCTTTCTAATGTATCTAACTTTGGATCAGCTAATAGGATATCATCCATATAGTGATAAATTATGGATTGTGGAAACTTTACACGAATTATCTCCAATGGTTTCTGCACAAAGTATTGGCACAAGGTAGGGCTGTTTAACATTCCCTGTGGGAGGACCTTCCATTGATATCTCTTGACTGGCTGAGAATTGTTATAATTAGGTACTGTGAAGGCAAATTTTTCTCTATCATTTTCTTGTAAGGGTATGGTAAAGAAACAGTCTTTTAAGTCAATGACTATTATAGGCCATTCTTTAGGTAGCAGAGAGGGCAAGGGCATCCCAGTCTGTAGGGAGCCCATTGGCTGAATTACTTTATTAATAGCTCGCAGATCTGTCAGCATTCTCCAATTACCAGACTTTTTTTTAATAACAAATACAGGAGAATTCCAAGGGCTGGTAGATTCTTCAATGTGTTGAGCATTTAACTGCTCTTGAACCAGCTGTTCTAAAGCTTGTAGCTTGTCTTTTGTCAAAGGCCATTGTCCAACCCAGACAGGTTTATTAGTTAGCCATTTTAAAGGTAAGGCAGTTGGTACTTCTGAGGGTTCAATAGCAGTTGTGCTCTGTTTGTGAACAGCCTGAATGGTTGGTGCCTGATTTTTATAGCATGTGATGATATTATTCCTAGAAACATGCATTTGTCTGTATTCTTTTTCTGAAAGTGTAGGAATTTTAATCTGGGTATTCCACTGTTGTAACAGATCTCGGCCCCAAAGATTTACTGCTACATTTGCTACATATGGCTTCAGCCTTCCTCTCTGTCCTTCTGGCCCTATGCATTCAACCCATCTCGAACTCTGTTTTATCTGAGATAGGGTGCCAATCCCTAAAAGTTGGACATCTACCTCTTGAAGAGGCCAATTTGGATGCCATGATTTTGGTGTAATTATAGTCACATCTGCACCTGTGTCTACCAGTCCCTCCATAACCAGGCCATTAATTCGAATTCTAAGCTTTGGTCTTTGATCATTTATGGAAGTCTGCCAAAATATTTGTTTTATAGTGTTCTTTGTAAACTGTGATCCATCCATCAGAGCTGTTTTATCATCCATTGCAGTATCGGTTTTTACATTAAGCATTGGTTTATTCAGTTGTCTTGGAGAGGAATTTCTTCCACAGTGGCTGGGAATGTTCGTACTACATTGGATTTGGGGGCCTGCAAGAGGCCCCCTGAGGCGTTTCCCGCCAGTAAAGGGTTACCTCGTATATCTATTTTTGATCTGCACTCACTGGTCCAATGTCGGCCTTTGCCACACCTTCTACATAATCCGGGAGGTGGTTGGGGTCTCCTGTTTAGGCTATTCCTAAAAGGAATATTACTCCTAGGAGTACCCCACGTACAGTTTTTACTTATATGACCTGGTGTACCACATGTAAAACATTTGGTAACACGGGGCCTTCTTTCACCTCTGGGATTTGTCTCTCCTATCCAAGCCTCATTACTGTAGTTACGAGACTCAACACCATTAGTATACTGAACCCATTCTTCCAAAGGAGCTGATCTGATCTTTAATGGTGTAAGTATTCTTCTGCATTCTGCATTAGCATTGTCAAATGCCAAGGACTCAGTTAATACTTTTCTTAATTCTTTATCTGATACAGCTCTTGTTATAGCTGTGTTCAGTCTTTGTAAAAAATCAGTGAAGGGTTCGTGTGGTCCCTGAAATATCTTTGTGTATACTTCAGTTGGTTTTCCAGGTTCTGGAATTTTTTCCCAAGCATTTAGAGCTGCTGTACGGCATAGGGATATTGTATGCTCATCATAAATGGCTTGTACATTCCTGTCAGCAAAACATCCCTCACCAAGTATTTGATCTTGGGAGATCACGAAACCTCTGAGTTTACCTTGTTGTTCTAAAATTTTTGCCTCTTCTCTCAACCAGCTTTTCCACTGTAGCTGCTGGCTATATTCTAGAACAGCTGAAATTAACTGATGCCAGTCATCTGGGATGATTCTATGTGAGGTAGACCACGAATTTAACATCTGTTTTACGTACGTGGAGTGTATCCCATATGTAACTACTGCTTCCTTTATATTTTTAAAGTCCCTTGTGGAAATTGGTTGTAATGTATATGTAGTATATGGCTCGGGGTGTGTGTCATCCGCTGGCTTCTCATGGATGATAACAGGATAAGCCATTGTGTGAGAGCCATTTGGAGATGTTACAACCTCTATGGTCTTGCCCTTCTGCTTATTAGGTCCCTTGTCATGTTTACTGAGAGTTTCTTCTAAGGCCTGCAAACGAGCACCTAGGGTCTGTTCTATGGAGTGAGCCTCCTCTCTGGCAAGGGACTCCAGATTCCTCATGGAATCATAGAAGTTTTTATGTTCCTCAGAAACACATGATTCCATGGACCTTATCTTATCAATTAATGATAATCTTTCTTCCTTATATAGTGTCTGGAGAGTTAGTGTTCTGTCCATTAAATATTCACATTTATTATCAATAAGATCAATTTTTGGTACAAGCCTGTTTTGTAAATCCTGATCAGCAGATTCCAGAGAAAGAATCTTTCTCTCTAAGGTCTCATTGCTATCCCTTAAAGCAGATTCCAGAGATAGAATCTTTTTCTGTAAGCCTTCATTGCTCTCGCTTAAAGCCTGTATCAGTCCCAATAATGACTCATCTTTGTTCTTGTTATTAAACCAGTGTTTGAACACTGTGTGGATTATTACAATGAATGCCAAAATGGTACAGGCCAGATATGCCTTAGGAAGGTCGTATATTTCCAGTAAGATGTCATTCATCATACAAGCAAAAAGGTTTTCGAATTCTTGTGAGGTAATGTTGTCAGCCATATTACAAGAATTACTCAAAATTTGTTAGTCAATTTTAAGGTGTAAAATTATCAGGTGCCTTTGCTTACCTTTCGTGGTTTTTGGGGGGTGTAGTAGCACTTTTCAGCCAGCAGGTGGCGTTGGTACAGCTCCAAAGCAGGGCCTGCTGGTGATCGTGGCTGACTGCAGCTCGCTGGAGTCAAGATGGCGGGAGCCGGAGCCGGCGCCGGCACTCGGGAAGCCGGGGAGTGCCTCTTTCGCTGGTCTCGGGGCTAAGCTAGGGAACTGAGACCGGACTAGCTACTCCCTCTTTAGGGAATGGAACCCTGTAGGCGTTCCCTGGTTATATGGAACTTTGCAGGCGGGTTTAGGTACCCGCTAGCCGGGGAAGAGGCTGAGGGTGGGAGCCACCCAGGCCTTTGGAATTTGCCCCACGTGAGCGCCAGATATTGGTGAAATTATTAAGGCCACTCCACGTAGATAAAAGGAGATTTATTTAATGGCGTAACTTACAAATTAAGGGATAGGTAGGTTGCGGAGTCTGGGGAAGGTGTATCGCAGTCCAGCGGTGTTCTCTGGAGCTCTGCTTGGTACACCTCTCTAGTCCAGGGTCCTGCAACAGAGAGCGAGAGCCCGCCGATCCAGATCTCAGGTCCCCAGGCGCCTCCTTTCGCCCCGCCTTGTAGGCGTGACAGTTGCCGAAGTCTCAATGGGGGTTGGAACTTACAGATCAAAGCTGGAATGGCTACCCACTACAGAAGGGCATTACATACTCATCACAGGAAAGATCCACCAAGATCAAGTCTCAATTCTAAACATTTATGCCCCAAACACAAGGGCACCCACATATGTAAAAGAAACATTACTAAAGCTTAAATCACATGTAAAACCCCACACATTAATAGTGGGAGACCTCAACACCCCACTTTCACCACTGGACAGATCTTCCAAATCGAAACTTAACAGAGAAATAAAGGACTTAACTGATGTCATGACTCAAATGGACTTAATCAATATCTACAGAACATTCCATCCTAACAAAAAAGAATATACCTTCTCCTCAGCACCCCAAGGAACCTTCTCTAAAATCGACCACATACTTGGCCACAAAAAAAATCTAAACAGATACAAAACAATTGGAATAACCTCTTGTGTTCTATCAGACCAATGGTCTAAAGTTGGATTTCAACAGCAACAAAAACTCCAGAAAACCTACAATCTCATGGAAACTGAATAACACCCAACTGAATCACCAATGGGTTAAGGAAGAAATAAAGAATGAAATTAAAGACTTCCTAGAGATCAACGAAAATGAAGACACCACATATCCAAACCTATGGGACACTATGAAAGCAGTACTAAGAGGGAAATTCATAGCAATAAATGCCCACATAAAGAAGTTGGAGAAATCTCACACTATTTACATAACAGCACACCTGAAAGCTCTAGAACAAGATGAAGCAAAGTCTCCCAGGAAAAATAGACGCCAGGAAATTATCAAAGTAAGAGCTGAAATCAATAAAATAGAAACAAAGAGAACAATACAAAAAATTAATGAAACAAAGAGTTGGTTCTTTTTGAAAATCAACAAGATAGACAAGTCCTTATCCAAACTAACCAAAAGACAGAGAGAGAGCATCCAAATCAACAAAATCAGAAATGAAAAGGGGGACATAACAACAGATATTGAGGAAATCCAGAGAATCATCAGTTCATACTTCAAAAACCTCTATTCGACAAAACTGGAAAACCTAAAAGAAATGGATAACTTTCTGGATAGGTACCACATACCTAAGTTAAATCAAGACCAGATAAACTATTTAAATAGTCCAATAACCCCTAACGAAATAGAAACAGTCATTAAAAGTCTCCCAAGCAAAAAAAGCCCAGGACCAGATGGTTTCAGCGCAAAATTCTACCAGATCTTCAAAGAAGAGTTAATACCAATACTCTCTAAATTGTTCCACACAATAGAAACAGAAGGAACATTACCAAACTCCTTCTACGAGGCTACAATTACCCTGATTCCTAAACCAAACAAGGATACAACAAAGAAAGAGAACTACAGACCGATCTCCCTCATGAACATTGATGCAAAAATACTCAATAAAATATTGGCAAACAGACTCCAAGAACACATCAAAACAATTATCCACCATTATCAAGTAGGATTCATTCCAGGGATGCAAGGGTGGTTCAACATATGAAAGTCCATCAATGTAATACACCATATAAACAAACTCAAATGAAAAAAACCACATGATCATCTCACTAGATGCAGAAAAGGCATTTGACAAAATCCAACACCCCTTCATGATAAAGTTCTTGGAGCAATCAGGAATACAGGGAACATACCTAAACATAATAAAGGCAATTTACAGCAAGACAACAGCCAACATCAAATTAAATGGAGAGAAACTCAAAGCAATTCCACTAAAATCAGGAAAGAGGCAAGGCTGTCCGCTCTCCCCATACTTATTCAATATAGTACTTGAAGTTCTAGCCAGAGCAATAAGACAACATAAGGAGATTAAGGGGATACAAATTGGAAAGGAAGAAGTCAAGCTTTCCCTATTTGCAGATGACATGATAGTATACTTGAGTGACCCCAAAGATTCAACTAAGGAACTGATACAGCTTATAAACACCTTCAGCAACATAGCAGAATACAAGATAAACTCAAAAAAATCAGTAGCCCTCCTATATACAATGGAGAAAGAAGCGGAGAAGGAAATCAGAGATACGTCACCTTTACTATAGCCACATATGACATAAAATACCTTGGAGTAACACTAACCAAGCAAGTGAAGGACCTATATGACAAGAACTTTAAGTCCCTGAAAAAAGAAATTGAAGAAGATGTCAGAAAATGGAAAGATCTCCCATGCTCATGGATAGGCAGGACTAACATAGTAAAAATGGCAATCTTACCAAAAGCAATCTACAGATTCAATGCAATCCCCATCAAAATACCAACACAATTCTTCACAGACCTGGAAAGAATAATACTCAACTTCATATGGAAAAACAAAAAACCCAGGATAGCCAAAAGAATCCTGTAAAATTACACAACCTCTGGAGGCATCACGATCCCTGACTTCAAGCTCTACTATAGAGCTACAGTAATAAAATCAGCTTGGTACTGCCATAAAAACCGACATGTGGACCAATGGAATCGAATTGAAGACCCTGACATTAATCCGCACACCTTTGAACATATAATTTTTGACAAAGAAGCCAAACGTGCACAATGGAAAAAAGAAAGCATCTTCAACAAATGGTGCGGGCAAAACTGAATATCAACATGTAGAAGGCTGCAAATACATCCATATCTATCACCGTGGACAAAAACTTAAGTCCAAGTGGATCAAAGACCTCAACATAAATCCAGCTACCGTGAACCTGTTAGAAGAGAAAGTAGGAAGTAGTCTTGAACGTATTGGCATAGGAGTTCACTTCCTAAATAGAACACCAGTAGCACAGACAATGAGAGAAACAATCAATCAATGGGACCTCTTGAAACTGAGAAGCTTTTGTAGAACAAAGGATATGGTCAACAAGGCAAAGTGACAGCCTACAGAATGGGAAAAGATCTTCACCAACCCCATATCTGACAGAGGACTGATATCCAGAATATATAAAGAACTCAAGAAATTAGACATCAAAATGCCCAACAGTCCAATTAAGAAATGGGCTATAGAACTAAACAGAGAATTCTCAACAGAGGAAACTCAAATGGCCGAAAGACATTTAAGGAATTGCTCAACATCCCTAATCACCAGGGAAATGCAAATCAAAACAACTCTGAGACACCACCTTATGCCTGTCAGAATGGCTAAGATCAAAAACACTGAAGACACCTTATGCTGGAGAGGATGTGGAGCTAGGGGAACTCTCCTCCACTGTTGGTGGGAATGCAAGCTTGTACAACCACTTTGGAAATCAATATGGTACTTTTTTAGAAAATTGGGAATCCATTTCCCCCAAGATCCAGCTATACCACTCTTGAGCATATACCCAAGGAATGCTCAACCACACCATAAGAGCACTTGTTCAGCTATGTTCATATCAGCATTGTTTGTAATAGCCAGAACATGGAAACAACCTAGATGCCCTTCAACTGAAGAATGGATAAACAAAATGTGGTACATATACACAATGGAATACTACTCAGCAGAGAAAAACAATGACATCATGAGGTTTGCAGGCAAATAGATGGACCTAGAAAAAATCATCCTGAGTGAGGTAACCCAGACTCAGAAAGACAAACATGGTATGTACTCACTCATAGCAGGATACTAGATATGGAACAAGGATGACTGGACTGCTACTCACATCACCAGGGAGGCTACCTGGAAAACAGGACCACAAGAAAGACATGGGGATCACCCAATGACAGAGAAATGGAATGAGATCTACATGAACAGCCTGGACATGAGTGGGGGTAATGAAGGTCGAGGGTCGAGGGAAAGAGAGCTTGGGGGAGTGGGAGATCCCAGCTGGATCAAGAACAGAGAGGGAGAACAAGAAATAGGAGACCATGGTAAATGAAGACCACATGAGAATAGGAAGAAGCAAAGTGCTAGAGAGGCCCACAGAAATCCACAAAGATACCCCTACAACAGACTGCTGGCAATGGTCGAGAGACAGCCTGAACTGACCTACTCTGGTGATGGGATGGCCAAACACCCTAATGGTCGTGCTAGAAACCTCATCCAACTACTGAGGGATCTGGATGCAGAGATCCATGACTAGGTCCTGGGTGGATCTCTGGGAGTCAAATTAGCGAGAATGAGGAGGGTTTATATGAGCGAGAATTGTTGAGACCAATGTTGGATAAAGCACAGGGACAAATAACCAAACGAATGGAAACACATGAACTATGAACCAATGGCTGAGGGGTCACCAACTGAATCAGGCCCTCTGAGTGGGTGAGACAGTTGATTGGCCTGATCTGTTTGGGAGGCATCCAGGCAGTGGGACCGGGTCCTGTGCTCATTGCATGAGTTGGCTGTTTGAAACCTGGGGCCTATGCAGGATCGCTTGGCTCGGCCTGGGAGGAGGGGACTGGACCTACCTGGACTGAGTCTACCAGGTTGATCTCAGTCTGTGGGAAAGGCTTTGCCCTGGAGGAGATGGGAATGGGGGGCGGGCTGGGGGGAACATGAGGGAAGCGGGAGGGGGGAGAACAAGGAATCCGTGGCTGATATGTAGAACTGAATTGTATTGCAAAGTAATAATAATAAAAAAGTAAGGAATATGGGTTATGTCCATCTGCCATAATGCAAGAGGCTTTAACCCCCTAGGATTAACTTTCATCTTTAAACTCTGATTTTTTTGGAGGGCAATGAGCCCATTTCTTAACTATATGTTTAGCTTGTTTTCTAGTTATCTGAAAAGCTTGTTTTAATGCATTAGCATTTTGATGTTGCAGAGCATGACTTTCTTGTGTCTCCTGTACTGTACGGAGATTAATTTTAGTTAATAAGTCAGCCATGTGATTACCATGGCTCAGGGGTCCTGGTAACCCTGTATGACCCCGAATATGTCTTATGAAAAGTTTCTTTGTTTTTTGTCATAAAAGAGCTTGTTGTTTCTTAAGTAGGGGCTTAATAGTAGAAGAACCTGTTAAACTCGCTGTTTCTATGGCAGGAAATAAATTAACCATATATTTTGAGTCTGTATAAAGGTTAAGGTTCTGGGGAAAATGTCTAAGTGCAAGCAGAACTGTATGTATTTTTGCTTGTTGAGCTGTTGTCTGTGGTATAATTTTTATTAAAGTTTTTTTTTTTTTTGAGAATACCGCAGACCTCCCATTTGTTGACCCATCTGTAAAAACCATAATACCCTCTGCTAGGGGTTGAGAAAGATATATCTTTGGAAATATAAGAGGAACTTCTTTTATGAATTTAATAAGAGGGTCTTTGGGGTAATGAAAGGTGATTTGTCCTAGGTATCCCATTAAGGAGAGACATCAATCTTTTGATTTTTGTAATAAGATCTCTAATTGTTTTTTTATTTTAGGGTATAATTACAAAGGCTGGTTCCTTGTCAAACAATTTTTTAGACCTAATTTTGTCCTTATATATAAGTTGTGCATAAAGAGAGGGATAAGATATAAGTACCTTCTTATGTGTGTGTGGTAGGTATAGCCATTTTAATACATCTTCCTGCCATAGGCAAGCTGTTGGAGTATAATCTGTGGCAAAAACAATTAAATACCATGGAGTCAAATAGTCTACTTGATGTACTTTAGCTCTTTTTAAAGTCTGTTTTATATGTTTTAAAGCCTGCAAGGCTTTAGGAGTTAAGTGTTTTATTGACCTTGGGTGAGCTTTTCCATGTAATATTTGATGCAGGGGGCTTAATTGACCTATTGTGACATCTAAATATTTTTTATCCCATTTATTTTTTTTAACAATTTTTGAAAATCATTGAGGGTCTTTAATTTATCTATTCTGATAGATGTCTTTTGGGTTGTTATATAATTATCCCCTATCCATTGTCCCAGATAACTAAGTGGCCTATTTTTTTGAATTTTTTTTGGAGCCATGACAAGGCCATAAGCTGTTAAACTACTAATTGTCTCTTTGAGAATTTTTTTGTTGTATCTTTATTTTTATGAGTCAATAATATATCATCCATATAATGAATAATATATGCAGAGGGAAAAGTTTTTTTTATTGGTAAAAGGGCCATATCCATAAATTTTTGACATAATGAAGGACTGTTCTTCATTCCCTGGGGTAATACATTCTAATGAAATCATCTATAGGGTCTCTTAAAATTAACTGAGGGTATGCTAAAGGCAAATCTAGGGCAATCCTGAGGCTGTAATCTTATTGTAAAAAAGCAATCTTGTAGATCAATGACTATAATGTGTCAGTCTTTCAGTATGGCCACAGGTTGTGGGAGTCCGGGTTGTAGGGCCCCCATATCCTCTATTGTAGCATTTACTGTTCTTAAATCTTGTAGTAGTCTCCATTTTTTTGATTTTTTTAATGACAAATACAGGAGTATTCCATGGGCTATTAGATTCTTTTATATGTCCTTTTTTTAATTGTTTTGATACCAGCTGTTTTAATGTCTGTATTTTTTTTGTGTCAGGGGCCACTGACTAACCTATATAGGCTGATCAGACTTTTATTGTATAGAGTCTGTATAGAGATCCTTTGCAGTGGCCCCTATGTAAAATGCTGTTCCAGCTCAGAACTTCCTGTTACTAAATGCACATCAAGTGACTCCATTAAGTCTCTTCCCCATAGGGTAAGTGGTAGAGAGGGTAGCACATAAAGTTGTATAAACCCTTTTTCACTGTCTGTCATTTTAAAAGCTTTGAACTCTGCATTACTCCAGAAGCCATCTCTAATCTCATAAGGGAGTATCCTGTTTTGTGTGTTGGCCAAGAAGAAGGCCAATCCTTTCCTGCTATGTAGGTCCTGTCAGCACCTGTGTCCAAGAGTCCTTGGAAGCTCCTGTCATCCAGGGTGATTGTCTTAAAGGGTCATTGTCCTAAATCTTGTACCCAATTGACTCCTTCTACGGAGTCTGAAGAGCCAAACTGTCCTGACCCCCTATGGCTTTTTATAATACGGTTAGGCATTTTTATGTAGGGGAGTAGAACAACCTGTGTGATTCTCTGTCCCTTGTGTAATTGAATGGTTTCTTTTAAAGGCCTGATCATCACCTTTATTGTACCTAAGGTATCTGTATCTAGCACTCCAGGGAGTATTTCAAAGCTGGTAGCAGTATTAGAGCTTCTCCCCAAAATTAATCTTACCGTTTGTGGTGGCAGGGTTCCTGTAATTTTTGTATCTATGACTGTTACCCCATCCCACAGGGACAGGAGCAAGTCCTGAGGACATGATATATCTAATCCAGCACTCTCTGGAGTAGCTCTAGGCAGGTTATGGACAGTGAATTTTGGTGCAGCAGGGTTTAGCCCTGGTGTTAACTGTACTTTTTTTTGGACATTCCCCTTTTTTTTTCGGGTCTAAGGGGGAGCCCCGAAGCTAGTTTTTTGTCTGACTGTCGGGCTTAAGGGGAACTCCCTCCTTAGTGAACTTTGACTTGTATTTATTTCTCTAATGCTTTCCTTTTTTTGCACCATGGGCAAATGCCAGGAGGAGCTCTTCTTCCTCTATTCTCTGTAGCTAGAGTTTTCCTGCCTGGCCCACAGTCAGGACAAATCTCTGACACCCGCCAGTCCCACAGCCACTCAGACCCAACCAAGTAAACACAGAGACTTATATTGGTTACAAACTGTATGGCCGTGGCAGGCTTCTTGCTAACTGTTCTTACAGCTTAAATTAATCCATTTCCATTAATCTATACCTTGCCACATGGCTCATGGCTTACCGGCATCTTTACATGCTCTTTCTCATCATGACAGCTGGCAGTGTCTCCCTGTCTCAGCCTTCCACTTCCCAGCTCTATTCTCCTCCTTGTCCTGCCTATACTTCTTGCCTGGCCATGGGCCAATCAGTGATTTATTTATTGACCAATCAGCAACACATTTGACATACAGACCATCCCACAGCAATTCTCAGCATTCGGGCATTCCTTTTGCATATGTCCTGATTTTCTACATTTATAACAAGTCGGGGAGCTATCAGCCCCTCCGCTATTTATTTTCTTAACATAGGCACTAAATCGTTGTCCTTTCATTGCTGCAGCGTAGGCCATTCCTTGCATTACGGCTGGTGAGGCATACATGTATGCTTTTATATAATCCTGTAATGAGCCTGTCTTCTGATGGGCCTAACTAAGTCTTTACAAAGGGTATTAGCATTTTTTTCAGGCTAACTGTTTTAGAAGCATGTCCGTCCCCTCTGAAGGGGGAAGCATTCTATGTATTGCTTCCTCAAGTCTAGAGATAAAGGCTTGATATGTTTCTTTATTCCCTTGTATAATCCCTGATAACACCGTGCTCTTTGTCCTGGGAGGTGGAATGCAACACCAAGCAGTGACTGCATTGCTAGTAATAGCCTCCAAGACATCATGAGGCAAAGTAGACTGAGACTGAGGCGTTGCATATTTACCTGTCCCTAGTAATATATCCGTGGTTGGTTTTGTGCCTTTTTCTTAGTCATAGTTATTATTGTTTCTTTTGATCTGTCCTCATAATCAGTCCTCCAGAGAATATAATCCCCAGGAGACAATACAGCCCTAGCAGTTTGATGCCAATCATAAGGTGTTAACCACAAGCTAGCAACCATATCTACTACTTGTATGGTGTATGGAGCTGAAGGGCCCACTGACTTAACCAAGGCCTGTAATTCTTTTAACGTTTTTCAATGGTAGCGGTTCCCACTGCGGCTCTTTTTCATCAAAAGTCTCTGTAACCGGCAGGGCGAAGGTAGTATCCCCCATCCTGCATGCCTCATCCTTCACTCCCCAAAAACCAGAAGGAGGCATGGGCGGTCTTTTCCTAGGTGCAGGCACAGGCCTAGGCCCTGTTTTAACAGGGAAAGCAGTCATAGGAGGGTATCGGTGATGGTCCCTAAAGTCATCCTCCAGATCTTGCTTAGCCATTTCCTCAGCTAAGTCCCAATCATCTCTATCCTCATCATCCTCTATTCCAGCCCCAATGACAGTTCTCTTGTTATTAGTGGTACCATACTGCTTAGGCAGCTTATCGCCCTTGAGAGAGTTTATCTCTTTCTCCAGTCCTTTTAAGTCAGAAGTTCTTGATAAGATCTCTCTGATTTGTAACCAGAGGGGGTAAGCACATGCAGGCAATTTTTTTCCCTTTTCTTTTGTATATCTGTGCATAGCCTTCCCTACCTTCCTTCATTCCGTCAGTGTCAGGCTGCCATCCTCTATGAGCCAGGGACACAATTCCTTCACGAGTTTAAGGAATTCTGCCAAGGCCTCTGGTGTTACCTTCAAGCTCTTTTTTGCCAACATATGTCTTATCACATATGCAAATAATTTGTCCTCCTTGGAGAGGTGCTGCCCCATGCTTACCTTCTGGATTACCTGTGTTTAACCGGTGAGCCTTTACTGGCGGGTCTGCAGAACCCTGACAGGAGCCGATCCCTACTTATGAAGAAAAGAGAAAAAGGGGAATAGAAATTACCTGTCTTTCATGTCCCTGTTGGTTCGCGCGCCACCTGCCGCGGACTGGATCTCAGCAGGAACACCAGACCGAGGGAGAACAGGTCGAAGGTACTCAGGATAAGTGAGATTCAGTGAATGACAGACAGGCACAGACACGAGAGTATGCTGTGAAGCTGCTGCAATTTTACTCAGATCAAGCAGTGTTTTTTATACAATCATTTGAGGAAACATGGCAATTGGCCAGTGGGGCGATAGACATTAACAATGTGGTCACACAATTTTCTCAGAATGATTTAACAGATCTCATGAGTACAGGTGTTATTTCCTCTTTTGTGGTCCCTCATCCAGACAGAGAACATTATGGCCCTAGCTGAAGTTTTACTTCTACATAATTATTAAACCTTTGTTTTGTATCAAAATTAAACCCTTACCACCATCGTTCTAACCATGGTTTCATTTGTGTGAAAATATTTAACCTTTGCCTGCAGGTGAGAAGGCACCAGGGGGGTTGGGACCTAGCTATTCTTTCCATGAACTGTAACTTATGCCATTCTGTTTTCATACTATTATGATTCACCCATCGGTTCCCATGTTTATCATAAGCTCCCATAAAGGGCAATGGCTCCAAATAATTATTATATCTAGGATTAAAGTTAGGGGGTTGCCACCACCGACCCTTGATGAGAAACTCTATTTGTCCCTGGATAATTCTTGTAGGAATGGCTAATTCCTGTAACTGTTTCCTTGCAGCTGCTGTTGGCTGTGCGTGTGGATTGTTTATGAGTTCCTGGAATTTTACTTTCATTCTCTCTTCGCTAGAATCTTTGTCCCTCTGAGTCATAAGTTATTTTTGCTCTAAATCATTCATAAATTCCTCCAAACTTCTAGGACCCTCTTTAACTGTTTGTCTAAAAGCTTGAATTATAGGTGGGGGTATTGAGGCCACTTTTGAGGAATCATTATTCTCTTTATGGGGCACATCAGGAACATTGAGAGCTAACTTCCTGAAATCAACACACAAGGAAACAGCAATAGTCACAGCTGCAAAGAGAAAAAAGGCAGAATGCCAGCCAGCCTCTGCAAGCAGATTTTGCATGGTTCCGTGTAGCCTGGCACCATGATTTGGGCAGATTGATAAGGGGTAGCTGGGGGCATAGACCCGAGGGCCACGAGCCCCCCTTTCCCACGTAACCACCTCATCCAAGGCATTTGTCACACGGGCGACACCATCATGGGTGTGACAATCCAGCACATCCAGATCTCTGGTCTTAAGGTCTCCTGTCTCAGCCCCACCTCATAGACATGACAGTTACCAGAAGCCTCAATGGGGGTAGTACTTCCAGGTCAAAACTGGAACAGTTACCCACTACATCTCCCCCTTTGGTTTAATAAGAAAGTTCTAACCTAATACAAAACTATATACAATTGGAATGATTATCAAATATTGTCCAGGAGGAATAAGGGATAATGACCTAGACAAGATGGAACTACAATCAACATGAACAACATCAAACAAGAGACACATACTAAGGTCCAGAGAAGTCTGGAGCATAGGTAGATGGCATGTTACAGAGATCATCCCAAAAGGTCCCCTATCATAAAGAACTTGAATCTAATATTTAATATGTTCTAGCCAAGATAGAAGACTGTAACTGTAACTGTTAAGTCTTCAATCCCCTCAAAGACCTGAGAAAGCATATAGTAATACCTGAGAAATAGGAGAAGGACACAAGCAACTTTTGGGTGTCTTGCAAGAGTAGACAGAGACAACTGGAAGCCTGGACAGTCACCTCCTGTTTCTTAGCATCATTGGTGCATTCAAATTGGCTATAGGCCTAGAGTATCTGACAGACCATTTTCAGAAGCAGGAATTCTGAAAGATCATCTTACCCTGTCTTGACAGAGTTCAGTAGCTGCATTTCTTTGTGTCCTGCTTGTCCAGAAAGGAGAGCATTTGTACTGTCAGCAGTCAAGGCAAGGGCAGTTCTTTGCCCAGTAGGCCATTTTGTGCCAAGAAGAAGACAAACTTCCAAATGGAAATGTCTTAGAAAACCAACATTCTCTTGGGATCAAATTGGTGCTGCAGAAGCAATTGTGTTTCATGTCAACAGAATTCTAAGTTATTTAAATGTCATATTCTCTAGGTTCATAAAGTGTTTGAAGATTACTTGTCCATCTGACTTATGTATCTGTAAATCTGGATAACCTAACTACCGTAACTTTAAAGATGACAAGCATAGGTGACTATAAATCTATAAGTCTTATCTACTGAAATAACCTAAGGACTAAAGCTTCATGTAAACAAGGTAAACAGTTTGTAAACAATGTATGGCAAAAAGACAATGACTTCAAAATTGTGACAACACACAAAATATCTTTAACAGAGTAGAAATGTATAGTGCAATATGCAATATGACAGTAATCCTAAATATATATCAATATACAAAATATCCTAAACAGAGGTAGAACATACATATAGTATGACAGATATAAACTTACATTTGTATCAATACACAAAATATTTCAAATAAGAGTAGAAATATATGTACATTACAACAAATATAGTTCTGTATTTGTATCAATATACAAAATATCTTAAACAGGAATATAAAAATAGTTTACATTTGTATCAATATACAAGAATCCATAACAGTACAAATTATCTAAGGCTGCTATTTTACTAAGTTTGTTAACTAGTATATACAATAATCTATCATAATATCTTATACCTATCCATTCCACTTTTTCTTTTTTACATGTTTTCTTTTCTTAAGAAGAATACTGAGTCTAGTATTTTCTTCTACCCCCAACCCTATAACCATCCACCATAACCCTGAGAAACATGAAACCTTTGGGAGAAAGGGCTTCGTTTTCTTAGAACTGCTTCCTGCTGTTTCAGATGTTATGGTATCTCTGTTGAGTTCTCTAAAATAATCTCAGACAGTTATGTCTCAGTTGGACTAATTGTATATTCTGCTGCCAGTCTCAGAGTAACGGGAAAGATAGTCTGAGATTCGGGCTAGAAGTGTAGTATGATGATGAGTTCCATGGCATTATTCTGAACTGGGTAAACTTGTTGTTGGGACCTTATCTTCCTTCTGGTGACTTCAGAGATTGCTATTGGAAAAAACTTATTTTTTTACCATGAAAAACTTGAACATTACTAATATCAAAATGGAAAGTTTGAGTTTAAAGATGAATTGACATGTAAGAAACGATACTGAGAAATCAAAATTAAGCATGGAGAAAATTAGAACCTTGAAGACAAGGGTCCCCTTTTATTGGTTTTCTTCTGCCCCACACCAGAGGGCTCTTTTGATATGGGACAGAAGAATCTCTCAAACTTTTCTTTTAGCAATATGCTTGGGTTTAGAGAAGGAGTGAGCCAATTCCAACTCCTAAGCCAGCTTGGTATATAATTGAATTGGAACCACAACTTTTCTAGATTTAAATACATACAGATGATAGGCAATGAGATTTTACCCTGTGTAGATTGGTGCCAATAGATTCTTTCTTTCTCCTCTAGATATCTGGATATCCAAGGCTTTATGATTTCTGAAAGATGGGTATTTCCATTATCCTGGAAACACAAAAACAGAACCCTACCCCAACACTTGATGGTTAAATTTTTCTTACAACTTGTAAAGATGTCACATTGGTGGATGAGCTTTTACTTCTCATCAAAAGGTTTTTCCTGTGTGAATTTAATTTTTTAAATCTTGTTGGTATCCATGGCTTTTCTTCTCCTGCAGAAACAATAGCAAAACCATGTCCCCAATGTAGGACATATCCAGGTTTCCATTGTGAGGTCAGTAGAACTTTGAAATAAACTGTTTGGTTTAGAACAGGAGTTTTGTCTTTCATCCAATGTGTCTCCGCAGCTGTTGTTCTTTTCTCATCAGCATTGAGAAAATTCAAGGTTAATAAAGCACTATACAATCTATTTATTGTAGATGTAAACAACAGAACCAATGCAAAGAAGAAAGCCAAGAGATTAGAGCTAAGAGCCTTCCCCACCTGCTGCAGCTAGCCTCTTAAGCCAAGAGACCTCTCCAAAACAGAGCTACTTCCTGTTTGTTTGTCTTTATATAGACTTTCTGTTCTGCCTTCTCTTTGGTTGTAAAACCAACCACATGACTGCCTTGTCACTGTCTGTTGTACAGCCCTCCAGGTCTTCTATGGTATTGAGATTAAAGGCGTGTGTCTCAAATGCTGGCTGTATCCTTGACCACACAGAGATCTACCTAGCTCTGCCTAACAAGTGCTGGGATTAAAGGCATGCGCCACCACCGCCCAGCTTTTGCTATGGCTCTAATAGCTCTGACCCCCTGGCAACTTTATTTATTAAGATACAAATAAAATCACATTTCAGTACAAATAAAATACCACTATATTTCCCCTTTTCTATTTTAATAAAAGGAAAAAAGGAAAAAGGTTATAGCTAACATAAGAAAAACTATATACAAAAGTATAATAACTATACACTATATATATATATATATATATATATATATATATATATATATATATATATGTATGTATGTAGTAAATACCTAAACAATGTCTAGTCCATTTATATTTGACAAATTCAGAGAAAATAATTCCATTATCTATCCTATTTTGTTAAGTCCAAACTGTACCTAATTCACTTTCTATCCTAATTGATCTTCAACTATAACTAACTAATCTTAAACTATGACTAACTAATCTTCAACTCATTCAGAGACCCCAGAAGGAAATAATATTAACTAACAAAAATAAAAACAGGAAGTGCATGCAAGCAACTTCCAAAAAATTTGTGAGTTGACAGAAACAGCCAGCTGCCTGGACAGTCACCTGAGGTTTCTCTGCAGTGTTGGGGCATCATCTTCAGCCTATAGGCTTAGCGTATCTGACAGACTCATTTGTGAAGTAGGATGTACACAAGGTCAACAGTTCAACCTCACATTGGGTGAGAGCAGTCCATGTACCAGAAACACCTGAATTCCACTAGTGTCATGTCATGATCTAGGATTTTAAATTCTGGAAATTGTTGATGTTTTTTTTTTTTTATTTCAGCTGTCCATTCTTCTTGGCTGTGTATATGTGGCTTCATCTCAGCATCCTGTTCTTCACATCCCTCTATTAAATGCCAGTTTACTATTGAGAGGCCTGAGCTTAGTTACTCTTCAAGAATAACTGTTTCATTTGCTGTTCCATTGCACATCAGAAGCCATCGGCCCACGGCCTGTTCAGCTGCCTTCGAAGAAAAGGGCACTGTACCTTTGCTGGATTGTGAAGGCCACTTCAGGGATGGTGCCATATTGTCCTGGCCTCAGAAGATGCCTTTTGAAAGAGCCATAACCACATTTGTTTTGGCAAGAATTGGTAGTCCTTTGTTTCATGTCCTGTCTGTCCATTTGGTCCTGTTGATTAGAGGATACTTTGTTGTCCAGTGGTTAACTTTTGCAACAATAAAAGATAACTCCATATGCAGTTTCTTCAATGCCCATGTTTTCTCCGAAGTAGATTGGTGCTGCCAGGAGACAACATGTCTCATAGTCATAACAAAAAAGAAAAATTTTCTAAGTTATTAAAACATTTTAAATGCCATATTCTGTAGATCTCTGAAGGGTTTGAAGATGACCTGTCTGTCTAAAATATATCTGCTCAACTTTTAACACATATCTAATATGACTATATGTTCTATTGTAATGTCTAACTACTAACTTTCATTTCTTTATATCCTAATAGTTGGTAATAATAACATTCAAGGATCAGAAAATTGCATTACATTGTTAAATGAACAGTATAAGTACAATTAGAAATATACATATAGCATTTTCTACCAATATCAATTTCAATATATATTTTGTATACAATATAAAACAATCCAATCCAATGTAAAGTATTTAAAACTAGTAATTATCTTTTTCTTTTCTTTCTTTCTTTTTTTTAAAAACAAGAACTAAAATCTAATCTCCTTTGCTTAGCCTTTTTCCTAACTCTTGACAACAATTTGTAACCAACCCCCATAAACAATGAAAATTATCCCAGACCAAAACCCATTAAAAAGACCAAAATACCACCCACCCCACACCACCTCTTTGGGAATGTAGGCATCGTATTCTTAAAATTGCTTCCTGCTGGGTATGGTAAAGTTATCTTTACCCTGAAAGAAAAATTTAAGATTAATTGTCAAATTCTAGGAAAGGTAATTATATCCTTCATTATCCAGTCTGTGTATAATGCCAAAGTTCAGAGTTTACCTCAAGTCCTTATTCAAGTAGTCTTTGAGACTGGATCATTTCAGCTAGCCCTCTCAAAATTGCTCTGAGCAATCCTGCCCCAGACTTCCCTTCTGGACAGAGCTCGCATCCTGCCCCAGATATCCCTTCTGGACCAGAGAGACCAGAGAGAGAGAGAGAGAGAGAGAGAGAGAGAGAGAGAGAGAGAGAGAGAGAGACAAGAGCTTCCATCCTGCCCCAGACTTCCCTTCTCGACAAGAGTGCCTATCCTGCACCGGACTTCCCTTCTGGAAAAGAGCGCCCATCATGCACCGGAGTTCCCATTTGGACGAGAGAGCTCCCAACTGGACAAGAGAGAGAGACTTCCTGAATCTGTCAGCTCTGTCTGAACCAAGGGCACTTGTAGCTAGAGTTTTCCTGCCTGGCCCACAGTCAGGACAAATCTCTCTCACCTGCCAGTCCCACAGCCTCTCAGACCCGACCAAGTAAACACAGAGACTTATATTGCTTACAAACTGTATGGCTGTGGCAGCTTCTAGCTAGCTGTTCTTATATCTTAAATTAACCCATTTCTATTAATCTATTAGTTGCCATGTGGCTCGTGGCTTACCGGTATCTTAACATCTTCTCATGGCGGTGGCTGGCAACGTCTCTCTGACTCAGCCTTCCACTTCCCAGTTTTTTCTCCTCCTTGTCCCGCCTATACTTCCTGCCTGGCCACTGACCAAACAGTGATTTATTTATTGAACAATCAGCAACACATTTGACATACAGACCATCCCACAGCAGGCATTGATAAGACCAAGAATGAACCACAAGGAGATGGGCAGATGTCAAGGCAGAAATACATACAACAAAATGAAGAGCAATACATCATCACCAGAACCTAGCCCTCCTCCAACATCTAGACCTGAACATCAAAAATTGGAAGAAGCAGAAGAAAACAGTCTTATGAATGACATCATGAAGAAGGTAGAGGCTTGTGTAGAGGAAAAGACAAAAAAAATGGGAAGAACGCTGTAAACAACTAGAGGAAAGGGCAAACAAATTAGAAGAAAACAATAAAGTCCTGGAAGAAAACAATAAGGTACTGAAAGAAAATCAAGACAAAGCAATGAAACAAATAAAGGAAACAGTCCAAGACCTGAAAAGGGAAATAGAAAAAATCAAGATGACACAAACAGAGGGAATGCTGGAAATAGAAAATCTGAGTAAATGATCAGGAACTACAGATGCAAGTATAATCAACAGAAAGCAAGAGATGGAAGACAGGATCTCTGGCGTTGAAGATACAGTAGAAGAAATAGATTCATCAGTCAAAGAAAACACTAAAGCCAACAAAGTCATGAACCAAAATGTCCAAGAAATTTGGGACACCATGAAAAGACAAAACTTATGAATAATAGGGGTAGAAGAAGGAGAAGAATACCAACTCAAGGGCACAGAAAATATATTCAACAAGATCATAGAAGAAAACTTTCCCAACTTAAAGAAGGAAATGCCTATGAAGATACAAGAAGCCTATAGAACACCAAACAGACTAGACCCCCCAAAAAAGTCCCATCACTACTGTTGCTAAAGTTTTCCTGCCTGACCCACAGTCAGGACAAATCTCTCTCACCTGCCAGTCCCATAGCCCCTCAGACCCAACCAAGTAAACACAGAGACTTATATTGGTTACAAACTATATGGTCATGGCAGGCTTTTTGCTAACTGTTCTTACAGCTTAAATTAATCCATCTCCATTAATCTATACCTTGCCACGTGGCTCGTGGCTTACCGGCATCTTCACATGCTGTTTCTCATCATGGTGGCTGGCAGTGTCTCTCTGACTCAGCATTTCACTTCCCAGCTTTATTCTCCTCCTTGTCCCGCCTATACTTCCTGCCTAGCCAATGGCCAATCAGTGTTTTATTTACCAACCAATCAGAGCAACACATTTGCCATACAGAACATCCCACAGCACTTCCCCCTTTCTTTTTTTTCAAAAAGGAAGGTTTTAACCTTAACAAAGTAAAATTACATACAATTTGGGAATTTGCGTGTAGCTTCTCTTACTACTTCCTGCTGGAGGGGGGCGCTCTATCTTATGGGGACACAAAGAAAATTTTAGGATTATGGAATAGTCCATGAGGCTGTATCATCTGAGCCAGTTGCCTTTAAACCATTCTGGATGTTGGATCATCTGGGCCATGGTGTCATCGGAGACCTTTCAGGGGGTCTTGGCTGGTCAAACCTGATGTATCTTAATCTGCAACAAATCCATAGCCTCTGGCTTTCTGTGGGAACAAAAGCAGAGTCTCCTTTCCAAAGCAACATATCCTTATATCCAAATTTTGAAGTCATGGTATCTTTAAAATATATATATTGGTTTAACTCAACATCTTTTATGATCAAATGTTTTTCTGCAGTTAAAAATCCCAAAGACAACACAATCCTGATTCTCTGTGTAATATCCGTTTTTACGTGGCTCATTTTTTTATACTACCTTTACTGTCTCTTTAAAGACTTTATTTTTTAAAACTATGTATTTGTTTCTATAACTCTATATATTACCTTTTTTGTCTCTTTCAAGCCTATGTATCTTTTACACACATTGTAAACTATTACATCTGAATCTGTCTTATTGTGAATCTATTGCCTTAAACTGTAGCAGCTGTGGGTGCTGGCTCTGCCCATCTCAGCTTCCCAGCATGGCGGTGGTTTACCGCCAGCTCTGGGAGCTATTGTGGGTCTATGCTTTTATCCAAGCAGTGTGTAGCCCAGAAACCTCTTTTTTTTTGTTTTGTACTAGAAAAGGCTAAATCCACCATGTAGCTTAATGTGCCACTTGCAGAGGCCTCATTCCCACCATACTGCAGGTCGAGCGCCCACGCTAGGAACCCACCAGTAGCTCAAACCGGCAGCTGCCGCTCATTTGAGAGAGACAATTAGGAAGCTGTTTTTAGCTCCGTTTTAGAATCTTTTCTCAGGTTTTAGGTGGAAACTCTTGCCACCATGTTGGACGCCACACCACATAATAATTAAACAACTAAACATAGAGAATAAAGAAAGAATATTAAGAGCAGCAAAGGAAAAAGGCCAAGCAACTTATAAAGGCAAACCCATCGAATAACACTGATTATGAGCCATGTGGCAAAGTATAGATTTATAGAAATGGATTAATTTAAGCTGTAAGAACAGTTAGCAAGAAGCCTGCCATGGCCATACAGTTTGTAAGCAATATAAGTCTCTGTGTTTACTTGGTCAGGTCTGAGTGGCTGTGGGACTGGCAGGTGAGAGAGATTTGTCCTGACTGTGGACCAAGCAGGAAAACTCTAGCTACAAATGGCGTCCAACATGGTGGCAAGAGTTTCCACCTAAAAACTGAGAAAAAAGTTTCTAAAATGGAGCTAAAATCAGTTCCTAATTGTCTCTCTCAAATGAGCGGTAGCTGCTGGTTTGAGCTACTGGTGGGTTCCTAGCGTGCATGCTCAACCTGCTGCCATATGGCGGGAATGAGTTCTCTGCAAGTGGCACATTAAACTGCATGGTGGATTTAGCCTTTGCTAGTACAAAACAAAAAAAGAGGTTTCTGGGCTACACGCTGCTTGGATAAAAGCATAGACCCATGATAGCTCCCACAGCTGGTGGTAAATGTAGCCATGATGGGAAGCTGAGGTGGGTGGAGCCAGCAGCCACAGCTGCTGCAGCTTAAAGCAATAGATTCACAATAAGATAGATTCAGGTGTAATAGTTTATAATGTGTGTAAAATATACATAGGCTTGAAAGAGACAAAAAATGTGATATATAGAGTTATAGAAACAAATACATAGTTTTAAAAAATAAAGTCTTTAAAGAGACAGTAAAATTAATATAAAAAATAAGCCACATGAAGATGAATATTACACAGAGAATCTGGATTGTGTTGTCTTTGGGATTTTTAATTGCAGAAAAACATTTGATTGTAAAAGCTGTTGAGTTATGCCAAAATGTATATTTAAATGATACCTTGACTTCAAAATTTAGATGTAAGGATGTGTTGCTTTGGAAAGGAGACTCTGCTTTTGTTCTCACAGAAAGCCAAAGGCTATGGATTTGTTCCAGATTAAGATACATCAGGTTTGACCAGCCAAGACCCCCTGAAAGATCTCTGATGACACAATGGCCCAGATGATGCAACATCCAGAATGTTTTGAAGGCAACTGCCTCAGACAATACAGCGTCATGAACTATTCCATAATCATAAAATTTTCTTTGTGTCCCCATAAGACAGAGCACCCCACTCCAGCAGGAAGTAGTAAGAGAAGCTACGCCCAAATTCCCAAATTATATGTAATTTTACTTTGTTAAGGTTAAAACCTTCCTTTTTGAAAAAAAAAGAAAAGAAAAGAAAAGAAAAGGGGAAGTGCTGTGGGATGTTCTGTATGGCAAATGTGTTGCTCTGATTGGTCGATAAATAAAACACTGATTGGCCATTGACTAGGCAGGAATTATAGGCAAGCGGGACAAGGAGGAGAATAAAGCTGGGAAGTGGAAGGCTGAGAGAGACACTGCCAGGCACCACGATGAGAAACAGCATGTGAAGATGCAGATAAGCCACGAGCCATGTGGCAAGGTATAGATTTATAGAAATGGATTAATTTAAGCTGTAAGAACAGTTAGCAAGAAGCCTGCCAAGGCCATACAGTTTGTAACCAATATAAGTCTCTAGTTTACTTGGTTGGGTCTGAGTGGCTGTGGGACTGGCAGGTGAGAGAGATTTGTCCTGACTGTGGACCAAGCAGGAAAACTCTAGCTACAATTAAGAGCAGCATAGGAAAAAGGCCAAGTGACTTATAAAGGCAAACCCATCAGAATAACACTCGATTTCTAAATGGAGACTTTGAAAGCCAGAAGGACCTGGACAGATGTAATACAGACACTAAGAGACCATGCATGCCAGCCTAGACTAATATACCCAGCAAAACTTTCAATCATCATAGATGGAGTGAACAGGACCTTCCAAGACAAAACCAGATTTAAACAATACTTATCCACAAACCCAGCCCTACAGAAAGCACTAGAAGGGAAATTCCAACCTAAGGACATCAAATACACCCTCAAAAACACAGACAAAAATAAAGTCACAGCAGTAAACCCCAACGAAGAGAAGCACACACACATTACAAACAAAAAATGACAGGAATGAACAATGACTGGTCATTAATATCCCTTAATATCAATGGACTTAATTCACCTATAAAAAGACATAGGCTTACAGAATGGATACGAAAGCAGGACCCATCTTTCCTCTGCATACAAGAAACACATCTCAAATTCAAAGATAGACACTACCTAAAAATAAAAGGCTGGGAAAAGACTTTCCAATCAAACGAACTTAAGAAACAAGTGGGTGTAGCCATCCTGATATCCAGCAAAATAGACTTCAAACTAAAATCAATCAAAAGACCATTTATGCCCCAAACACAAGGGCACCCACATATGTAAAAGAAACATTACTAAAGCTTAAACCACATATAAAACCCCACACATTAATAGTGGGAGTCCTCAACACCCCACTTAAACCACTGGACAGATCTCCCAAATCAAAACTTAACAGAGAAATAAAGGACTTAACTGATGTCATGACTCAAATGGACTTAATCAATATCTACAGAACATTCCATCCTAACAAAAAAGAATATACCTTCTTCTCAGCACCTCAAGGAACCTTCTCTAAAATCGACCACATACTTGGCCACAAAACAAATCTAAACAGGTACAAAACAATTGAAATAACCTCCTGTGTTCCATCAGACCACCATGGTCTAAAACTAGACTTCAATAACAACAAAAACTACAGAAAACCTATAATCTCATGGAAACTGAATAACACTCAACTGAATCACCAATCGGTTAAGGAAGAAATAAACAAATTAAAAACTTCCTAGAGGTCAACGAAAATGAAGACACCACATACCCAAACCTATGGGACACTATGAAAGCAGTGCTAAGAGGGAAATTCATAGCACTAAATGCCCACATAAATAAGTTGGAGAAATCTCACACTAGTGACTTAACAGCACAACTGAAAGCTCTAGAGCAAGATGAAGCAAAGTCTCCCAGGAAAAATAGACGCCAGGAAATTATCAAAGTAAGAGCTGAAATCAATAAAATAGAAACAAAATGAAAAATTGAAAAAAAAATGAAACAAAGAGATGGTTTTTTGAGAAAATCAACAAGAAAGACAAGCCCTTATCCAAACTAACCAAAAGATACAGAGAGAGCATCCAAATCAACAAAACCAGAAATGAAAAGGGGGACATAACAACAGACACTGAGGAAATCCAGAGAATCATCAGGTCATACTTCAAAAACCTCTACTCCACAAAACTGGAAAATCTAAAAGAAATGGATAGCTTTCTGGATAGGTACCACATACCTAAGTTAAATCAAGACTAGATAAATTATTTAAATAGTCCAATAATCCCTAAGGAAATAGAATCAGTCATTAAAAGTCTCCCAAGCAAAAAAAGCCCAGGACCAGATGGTTTCAGTGCAGAATTCTACCAGACCTTCAAAGAAGAGTTAATACCAATACTCTCTAAATTGTTCCACACAATAGAAACAGAAGGAACATTGCCAAACTCCTTCTATGAGGCTACAATTACCCTGATTCCTAAACCAAACAAGGATACAACAAAGAAAGAGAACTACAGACCGATCTCGCTCATGAACATTGATGCAAAAATGCTCAATAAAATACTGGCAAACAGACTCCAAGAACACATCAAAACAATTATCCACCATGATCAAGTAGGATTCATTCCAGGGATGCAAGGGTGGTTTAACATATGAAAGTCCATCAATGTAATACACCATATAAACAAACTCAAATGAAAAAAACCACATGATCATCTCACTAGATGCAGAAAAGGCATTTGACAAAATCCAACACCCCTTCATGATAAAGTTCTTGGAGCAATCAGGAATACAGGGAACATACCTAAATATAATAAAAGCAATTTACAGCAAGACAACAGCCAACATCAAATTAAATGGAGAGAAACTCAAAGCAATCCCACTAAAATCAGGAAAGAGGCAAGGTTGTCTGCTCTCCCCATACTTATTCAATATAGTACTTGAAGTTCTAGCCAGAGCAATAAGACAACATAAGGAGATTAAGGGGATACAAATTGGAAAGGAAGAAGTCAAGCTTTCCCTATTTGCAGATGACATGATAGTATACTTGAGTGACCCCAAAGATTCAACTAAGGAACTGATACAGCTTATAAACACCTTCAGCAACATAGCAGAATACAAGATAAACTCAAAAAAATCAGTAGCCCTCCTATATACAATGGAGAAAGAAGCGGAGAAGGAAATCAGAGATACATCACCATTTACTATAGCCACATATGACATAAAATACCTTGGAGTAACACTAACCAAGCAAGTGAAGGACCTATATGACAAGAACTTTAAGTCCCTGAAAAAAGAAATTGAAGAAGATGTCAGAAAATGGAAAGATCTCCCATGCTCATGGATAGGCAGAACTAACAGTAAAAATGGCAATCTTACCAAAAGCAATCTACAGATTCAATGCAATCCCCATCAAAATACCAACACAATTCTTCACAGACCTGGAAAGAATAATACTCAACTTCATATGGAAAAACAAAAAACCCAGGATAGCCAAAAGAATCCTGTAAAATTACACAACCTCTGGAGGCATCACGATCCCTGACTTCAAGCTCTACTATAGAGCTACAGTAATAAAATCAGCTTGGTACTGGAATAAAAACCAACATGTGGACCAATGGAATCGAATTGAAGACCCTGACATTAATCCGCACACCTTTGAACATATAATTTTTGACAAAGAAGTCAAATGTGCACAATGGAAAAAAGAAAGCATCTTCAACAAATGGTGCTGGCAAAATTGAATATCAACATGTAGAAGGCTGCAAATAGATCCATATCTATCACCGTGGACAAAACTTAAGTCCAAGTGGATCAAGGACCTCAACATAAATCCAGCTACTCTGAACCTGCTAGAAGAGAAAGTAGGAAGTCGTCTTGAACACATTGGCATAGGAGTTCACTTCCTAAATAGAACACCAGTAGCACAGACACTGAGAAAAACAATCAATCAATGGGACCTCTTGAAACTGAGAAGCTTTTGTAGAACAAAGGATACGGTCAACCGGGCAAAGCGACAGCCTACAGAATGGGAAAAGGTCTTCACCAACTCCACATCTGACAGAGGACTGATATCCAGAATATATAAGGAACTCAAGAAATTCGACATCAAAATGCCCAACAGTCCAATTAAGAAATGGGCTATAGAACTAAACAGAGAATTCTCAACAGAGGAAACTCAAATTGCTGAAAGACATCTAAGGAATTGCTCAATATCCCTAATCATCAGGGAAATGCAAATTAAAACAACTCTGAGACACCACCTTATGCCTGTCAGAATGGCTAAGATCAAAAACACTGAAGACACCTTATGCTGGAGAGGATGTGGAGCTAGGGGAACTCTCCTCCACTGTTGGTGGGAATGCAAGCTTGTACAACCACTTTGGAAATCAATATGGCGCTTTCTTAGAAAATTGGGAATCAATCTCCCCCAAGATCCAGCTATACCACTCTTGAGCATATACCCAAGGAATACTCAATCATACCACAAGAGCACTTGTTCTGTTATGTTCATATCAGCATTGTTTGTAATAGCAAGAACATGAAGACAACCTAGATACCCTTCAAGTGAAGAATGGATAAACAAAATGTGGTACATATACACAATGGAATACTACTCAGCAGTGAAAAACAATGACATCATGAGGTTTGCAGGCAAATGAATGGATCTAGAAAAAATCATCCTGAGTGAGGTAACCCAGACTCAGAAAGACAAACATGGTATGTACTTACTCATAGGAGGATACTAGATGTGGAACAAGGATGACTGGACTGCTACTCACATCACCAGGGAGGCTACCTGGAAAACAGGACACCAAGAAAGACACGAGGATTGCCCAATGACTGAGAAATGGAAGAGATTTACATGAACAGCCTGCACATGAGTGGGGGTAATGAAGGTCGAGGGTCGAGGGAAAGAGAGCTTGGGGGAGCGGGAGATCCCACCTGGATCAACAACAGAGAGGGAGAACAAGGAATAGGGGTCCATGGTAAATGAAGACCACTTGAGAATAAGAAGAAGCAAAGTGCTAGAGAGGCCCACAGAAATCCACAAAGATACCACCACAACAGACTGCTGGCAATGGTCGAGAGACAGCCCAAACTGACCTACTCTGGTGATGGGATAGCCAAACACCCTAATTGTTGTGCTAGAAACCCCATCCAATGACTGAGGGATCTGGATGCAGAGATCCATGGCTAGGCCCTGGGTGGAGCTCTGGGAGTCTAGTTAGTGAGAAAGAGGAGGGTTTATATGAGCAAGAATTGTTGAGACCAAGGTTGGATAAAGCACAGGGACAAATAGTCAAACAAATGGAAACACATGAACTATGAACCAATGGCTGAGGGGTCCCCAACTAGATCAGGCCCTCTGAGTGGGTGAGACAGTTGATTTGCTTGATCTGTTTGGGAGGCATCCAGGCAGTGGGACTGGGTCCTGTGCTCATTGCATGAGTTGGCTGTTTGAACCCTGGAGCCTATGCAGGATCGCTTGGCTCGGCCTGGGATAAGGGGACTGGACCTGCCTGGACAGAGTCTACCAGGTTGATCTCAGTCCTTGGGGGAGGCTTTGCCCTGGAGGAGGTAGGAATAGGGGGTGTGATGGGGGAAGGGGAGGGTGGCGGGAGGGGGGAGAACATGGGACTCTGTGGCTGATATGTAGTACTGAACTGTATTGTAAAATAATTTAAAAAATTGCTCTGAGCACCTTGTAGTTCAAAGCTGAGCTGTAGATGATGTTTGTCAGCTTAGTGATGTTATTATTGTCCACGTGGAATAGTTGTTGTTGTGGGGCCCCATCTTCTTCCTGGAGACTTCAGTTGATATTAGGCCTGGCCGTGATTTCCTGCAGAAAACGGATAAGAGACTGGAACAGAAAGACATATATTTGCAGCTAATTGAAGCATTTTTTCTAGAATTTGTTAGTAATCTATATGACCATTCATATCTTAACAAAGTTTAAAATGTATATATATATCTATATATTAATCTTGTAAATTTTGTTATAAAATTTATACTTTAAGAAAAGTTTAAAGAATCAGAATAGACTCAAAGTGTTGAGATTAGTAATAGAATAGTCCCTTAATTAATTTGGCTTTTCTCCTGTCCCATAGCAGAAGATGGCTCTTTTCTTCTGGCATGATACAGGGAGTTTGCATTTTCCTTTTAACAACATGCTTGAGTTTAAAGAAGGAGAGAGTCATTCTCCAACTCCCAAGTCACCTTTAGATTTTAATTGAAATGGGACTATTAGAAGACCAATAGTGTTAAATTTCTTTAGAGAAGAGCAGAAACAAACATTTAGGAAGACTTATAAAAAAATTTTAAATGGGGCCGGGCGGTGGTGGCGCACGCCTTTAATCCCAGCACTCGGGAGGCAGAGCCAGGCGAATCTCTGTGAGTTCGAGGCCAGCCTGGACTACCAAGTGAGTTCCAGGAAAGGCGCAAAGCTACACAGAGAAACCCTGTCTCGAAAAACCAAAAAAAAAAAAAAATTTTAAATGATGTACCCATATGCCGTTTCACTCTGTTTCCTTGGATAGATGATTTGTCCCCTTTCTTAAGTTTTCTCATTTGTCCTGTGTTCTTCAGATTCCTTAACCTTCATTCACCTAAAAGATGAAAACAAAAACCTTTCCCCAAGACTAATTTTGGGGATGTTCCTTTTTGGTAAGTTATTATCTGATTAAATGAAAAGGCATGTGTTACTGGTATAAGTTAGTTTAAATTGGATGTTCATGCTGGTTGATGAACTATCACCTCCTCTAATTGAGAGGTCTCTCTTTTTCAAATCGAACCTTTATCAATTTTGATGGTACCCACAGCTTATCTTCTCCTGTAGAAACAAAAGCAAAAGCTCGTCCCCAACATAAAACATATCCTGGTTTCCATTCTGAGGTCAGCACATCCTTAAAGTACATAGGCTGATTTAATTCTGTAGTTTTTTCTATTATCCAATGTCTCTCTGCAGCTGTTGTTCCATTCTCATTGTCATTGAGAGAATTCAAAGGTAATAGAGCTTTGTGCAGTCTATTTCTAGGGGGTTTTGTTACCCCTTTCTGTTTATTTAGCATATCCTTTAGAGTTCTGTTTGATCTTTCTATAACTGCTTGACCTGTAGGATTATGTGGTATACCTGTAATATGCTTTATATTGTAATAAGCAAAAAACTGTTTCATTTTAGCAAAGACATATGCTGGAGCATTGTCAGTTTTAATTTGTGCAGGTATGCCCATGATGGCCATAACTTCTATCAAATGAGTGATTACAGAATCAGCTTTTTCAGAACTCAAAACAGTTGCCCATTGAAATCCTGAATAAGTATCGATAGTGTGGTGTACATATTTCAGTTTTCCAAATTCTGCAAAGTGAAACATGTCCATCTGCCAGATTTCATTCCTCTGAGTACCCTTTGGGTTACATCCTGCTGGTAATGGTGTTTGATTGTAGAAGGAACAAGTAGGACATTTCTTTACTATTTCTTTGGCTTGTTGCCAGGTTATGGAAAAATCCTTTTTTAAACCTTTACTATTGACATGATGTTTTTTATGAAATTCTGAGGCCTCCAGCACATTTCCTATCAATAATTTATCAATCTCATCATTGCCTTGTGCTAGAGGGCCTGGCAGACCAGTATGGGATCGGATGTGAGTTATATATAAAGGATGACTCCTTTTTCTGATTGTATCTTGTAATTGAATAAATAATGAAGTTAATTCTGAAGCATCGTGGATAAATTCTGCAGTCTCAATATGTAATACTCTTTCAGCATACTGAGAGTCAGTTACTATGTTGGGAGGTTCTGAAAAATCCATTAATACCAACAGAATAGCATACAATTCTGATTTTTGAACTGAATTATAAGGACTTTGAACCACTTTACTTAAATTTTCTGATTTATAATCTGCCTTTCCTTGTTTGTTGGCATCTGTATAAAATGTATGAACTCCAGATATGGGTTTTTCCCGTACAATTCGAGGCAAGATCCAATCAAATCTCTTTATAAGGTCAATTCTATCACTTTTGGGATATTTGCTGTTAATTTCTCCCAAAAAATTACTGGAAGCTCTTTGCCAAGGTTCACTTTCTGTCCATAATTTTTCAATGTCCTCCTTAGTTAAAGGTATGACAATTTCTGCTGGGTCTATTCCTGCTAATTGACGGAGTCTCAATTTTCCTTTCCAAATCAAGTCAGAGATTTTTTTCCATATTTGTTTTTAAATTTTTATTTGGTTTATTTGGTAAAAATATTCATTCCAATATAATATCTTCCCTCTGCATTAATATTCCTGTAGGAAAATGCCTAGAAAGTAAAATAACCAAAATTCAATCCAGCTTTGGATCAATATGATCCACGTGTCCTTCATGTACTTTCTTTTCTACCAAGGCCAATTCTTTCTCAGCTTCAGGTGATAATTCTCTTGGACTATTTAAGTCCTTGTCACTTTCTAAGGTTTTGAACAAATTACTCAGTTCATCATTTTTTACCCCAACACTAGTTCGTAGATGAGAAATATCTCCAAATTATCTTTGAAAGTCATTAAGTGTCTGTAGTCTGTTTCTCCTAATTTGCACCTTTTGAGGTCTATTTTTTGTAGCTCTATTTTATATCATAAATGATGAATAGAATCTCCTCTTTGTATCTTTTCAGGAGCAATTTGTGATCTCCAGCAAGTCAAAATTTTCTTTACTTCTTCAAACATTCTTTCTAAAGTGTCTGCATTTGAGTCGGCTAGTAAAATATCATCCATACAATGATAAATTATAGATTTAGGAAATTTTTTTATGTGCCACTTCCAATGACTGTTGTACAAAATATTGGCACAGAGTTGGGCTATTCAACATTCCCTGTGGGAGTACCCTCCACTGAAATCTTTTAACTGCTTGAGAATAATTATAAGTAGGCACTGTGAAAGCAAATCTTTCTCTGTCTTTTTCTTGAAGGGTATTGAAAAGAAACAGTGTAGCATGAATCTTAAAAGTTCTTATTAAAAAATCAAACCCAAGGCCAGTTATTGGGTCAATGCTGGTAGATCAGAGAGACAGAACAAGCCACATCTATCTCACCTTGTCAATTCCTCAGCTGGTTTTATTTCTTCAGACTGGAAGCCTCTGAGTCCTCATCCAGAATGAATCTCAGCTGAACTGTGTTGCTCCTAAGCCTGAAAGCTTAACCAGCCAAATGCTTCTAGTTTCTGGTCCTCATGCCTTATAAACCTTTCTGCTTTCTACCACCACTTCCTGGGATTAAAGCCTTCTTTCTGGAGTTAAAGGCATGAGTCACCATGCCTGGCTGTTTACAATGCGGCCTTGAACTCACAGAGATCGAGAGGGATATCTGCCTCTTAAATGCTAGCATTAAAGGCGTGTGCTAATATTTCTTGCCTAAGTATCTTGTGGCTTTTCTTTTCTGTGACCCCAGACAAGTTTATTAAGGTACACAATATTTTGGGGAACACAATATCACCACAAAACAGTCTTTAAATCAATAACTATGAGAGGCCATCCGTTTGGTAAAGGAGTAGGCAAAGGAATTCCAGATTGTAGAGAGCCCATTGGCTGAATTATTTGTTAATTGCTTTAAGGTCTCTTACCATTCTCCATTTATCAGATTCTTTTGAATAACAAAAACAGGAGAATTGCAAGGGCTGGTTGATTCTTCGATATGCTGAGAATTTAACTGTTCTTCTACCAGCTCTTCTAAAGCCTGGAGTTTCTCTGTTGTTAAAAGCCATTGCTGAACCCATACATGCTTGTCTGTTAACCATTTTAAAGATAGAGCTGTTGGTATCTTCGGAAGATCATCAGTTTTTATGCCCTGTTCTATAATATGGATGGCTTGTGACCACTCATTAGAATAATATCTTCTAATATTTGTCTCAGAAACATGTGCTCGTTTATGATTTGTTTCTGAGATTGTAGGGATGTTAATCTGAGTATTCCATTGTTGCAACAAATCTTGACCCAACAGATTCATAGTTATGTTAGCACCATATGCTTTTAATTTTCCTTTTTGTCCTTCTGGTTCTATACATTTGAGCCATCTTGCACTCTGTTTCACTCAAGATAATATCCCAGTTCCTAACAGTTGAACATTTATCTTCTGAAGAGGCCAAGTTGGATGCCAAAATTCTGGTATAATTATGGTGACATCCACACCTGTGTCTACCAGACCAGACAAAATAACACCATTTATTTTTATTGTTAATTTTGGTCTTTGTTCATTAATAAAAGTTTGCCAAAAAATTTTCGTTATGTTTTCTCCTGAATTTTCTATTCTCTCTGTTTTATCATCCTGACCAGCATGATTTATTCCAATAGGCATTTGGTTATTTAATTGCTCTGAGTAGGTGTTTCCTCTATGACTGCAGGAAAGGTTTGAACTGGCTTTACTATGGGGGCCTGCATGAGGCCCCTCTGGGAGTTTCCCAAACCTGAGGCAAAAGATTACCTTGCCTGTCCCTTGTTGATCTACATTCATTGGTCCAGTGTTTTCTCTTACCACACCTTCTGCATACTCCAGAAGGAAGGGGCATTCTGTTGTCAGTGTTCCTTGAAAAACATTGTTTCTAGGAATGACCTGTTTATAGTCCCTTTTCAAATGTCCTTGCTTTCCACATCCAAAACATCTAACATTCCTCAAACCTTTTGAAATTGCTTTTCCTACCCACATATCATCATGGTCATGAGCCTCAACATTAACCGTGTCTCTAATCCAATCTTCCTAAGATTCAGATCTTGCCTTGGCTCTGGCTTCCTTACATGCCAACCTTGGTTCTGGCTTCCTTACATGCTGACCATGTGCGTTGGCTTTACAGGCAGAGGCCCTGCTCAGCAGGGCAGGCCTGAGTTGTTTTTAGCACCAGCTTTAAGCAAGTTAACTACTTGGGGCTATGATCAGGCCTGAGACCAAGCCGACCTGGGCCACCCAGGTCAGAATGTGGACGTGCTGCCAAGCCAAGTCAAGCAGTTTTTAATGGATTCTTGTCACGTTGGGCACCAAATGTAGATGTAACCAGCCATCTTATTAAATAAGAAACACAGAACCAAAGCAAAGAAGAAAGCCAAGAGATCAGAGCTAAGAGCCTTACCTGCCTGCTGCAGCTAGCCTCTTAAGCCAAGAGACCTCTCCAAAAGAGAGCTATTTCTTGTCTGTTTGTTTTTATATAGACTTTCTGTTCTGCCTTCTCATTGGTTGTAAAACCAACCACATGACTGCCCTGTCACTGTCTGTTGTATACTCCTCCAGGTCTTCTATGGTATTGAGATTAAAGGTGTGTGTCTGAATGCTGGCTGTATCCTTGACCACACAGAGATCTACCTAGCTCTGCCTACCAAGTGCTGGGATTAAAGGCATGTGCCACCACCACCCAGCCTTTGCTATGGCTCTAATAGCTCTGACCCCCAGGCAACTTTATTTATTAACATACAATTAAAATAATATTTCAGTACAAATAAAATACCATCATAATTTCTAGAAGTCATTGTTACTTTTGCTGTTTATTTAGCATATCCTTTAAAGTTTGATTGGATCTTTCTATGACTGCTTGACCTGTAGAATTGTGTGGTATACCTGTAACATGCTTTATATTGTAATAAGCAAATATCTGTCCCATTTTATTGGGTACATATGCTGGGGCATTGTCTGTCTTAATTTATACAGGTATTCCCATGATGACCACAACTTCTAATAGGTGTGTAGTCACAGAATCAGCCTTTTCAGAACTCATAGGAGCTGCCCACTGAAATCCTGAATAGGTGTCAATGGTATGGTGTACATACTTTAATCTTCCAAATTCTGCAAAATGAAACACATCCATCTGTAAAATTTCATTTCTTTGTATACCTTTTAGATTGCTCCCTGCAGGTAATGGAGTTTGGTTATAGAAGAAAGAAGTAGGACATTTTTTTACAATATCCTTAGCTTGTTGCTAAGTGATGGAGAAATCCTTCTTCAAACCTTTGCAGTTTATATGGTGTTTCTCATGAAGTTCTGAGGCTTCTAGCATGTTATCTATAAGTAACTCATCAATCTCATTATTACCTTCTGCTAGAGGTCCTGTATGGGATCTGATATGTGTTATATATATGATGCTCCCTATTTCTGATGATTTCCTGCAATTGTATGAATAATGAAGTTAATTCTGTATTGTCAGGAATAAATTCAGTAGTTTCAATATGTAAAACAACTCTCTCTGCATATTGAGTCCATGATTATATTGATGGGTTCTGTAAAGTTCATCAGTACCTTAAGAATGGTATACAGCTCTGCCTTTTGTACAGAGTTGTATGGACTTGAACCACTTTACTTATTTCTCCTGATTCGTATCCTGCTTTCCCTGATTTATTTGCATCAGTATAAAATGTGAGGACTCCAAAATTTGACTTTTGTCTTACAATGTGAGGAAGGACCCATTCAGCCATCTTTATGAATTCTATTCTCTTGCTTTTGGGATAACAGTTGTTAATCTCTCCCAAAAAGTCACGGCAGGCTCTTTGCCAGTATTCATTATCTTTCCATAGTGATGAAATTTCCTCATTAGTTAAAGGTACTACAATTTCTGCTGAGGGTCCATTTCTTTTAACTGGCGAAGTCTTAATTTACCTTTTTGAATCAAATCAAAGATCTTTTCTATACTATATAAGGCTTTAACTTCTTATTTGGTTTACATGGTAGAAATATCCATTCCAATAAAATATCTTCCCTCTGCATCAAAATACCTGTGGGGGAATGTCTAGACGGGAGTATGACAAGAATTCATTTAAGTTCTGGATTCACATTATCCACATGTGCTTCTCAAATTGTCTTTTCTACTGGAGCCAATTCCTTCTCAGCTTTGGCTGACAATTCTCTTGGATGATTTAATGCTTTGTCCCCTTCTAGAGTATTAGCCAAATTTTGTAGTTGATCTTTGGGTATTCATATGATACCCAGTAAGTTGGAAATGCTTTCTAAAAACTTTTGAAAATCATTAAGAGTCTTCAATTGATCTCTCCTTAGTTGTACCTTTTGGGGTCTAATTTTTTGTAGCTCTATCTTATATCCTAAGTAATTAATAGAATCTCCTCTTTGTATTTTTTCAGGAGCAATTTGCAGTCCCCAGCAAGGCAAAACTTTTTTTTTTACTTCTTCAATCATGCATTCTAATGTATCTAACTTTGGATCACCTAATAGGATATCATCCATATAGTGATAAATTATGGATTGTGGAAACTTTACACGAATTGTCTCCAATGGTTTCTGTTGCTAGAGTTTTCCTGCCTGGCCCACAGTCAGGACAAATCTCTCTCACCTGCCAGTCCCACAGCCGTTCAGACCCGACCAAGTAATCACAGAGACTTATATTGGTTACAAACTGTATGGCCGTGGCAGGCTTCTTGCTAACTGTTCTTACAGCTTAAATTAATCCATTTCTATAAATCTATACCTTGCCACATGGCTCGTGGCTTACTGGCATCTTCACATGCTGTTTATCATCGTGGCAGCTGGCAGTGTCTCTCTGACTCACCCTTCCACTTCCCAGCTTTATTCTCCTCCTTGTCCTGCCTACACTTCCTGCCTAGCCAATGGTCAATCAGTGTTTTATTTATTGACTAATCAGCAAAATATTTGCCATACAGAACATCCCACAGCAGGTTTCTGCACAAAGTATTGGCACAAAGTAGGGCTGTTTAACATTCCCTGTGGGAGGAACTTCCATTGATATCTCTTGACTGGCTGGGAATTTTTATAATTAGGTATTGTGAAGGCAAATTTTTCTCTATGATTTTCTTGTAAGGGTATGGTAAAAAAAAAAACAGTCTTTTAAGTCAATAACTATTATCGGCCATTCTTTGGGTAGCAGAGAATGCAAAGGCATCCCAGTCTGTAGGGAGCCCATTGGCTGAATTACTCCAATCTATTAGAATTCTCCAATTATTAGACTTTTTTAAAAAAATAACAAATACAAGAGAATTCCAAGGACTGGTAGATTCTTCAATGTGTTGAGCATTTAACTGCTCTTGAACCAGCTGTTCTAAAGCTTGTAGGTTCTCTTTTGTCAAAGGCCTTTGTCTAACCCAGACAGGTTTATTAGTTAGCCATTTTAGAGGTAAGGCAGTTAGTACTTCTGAGAGTTCAACAGCAGTTGTGTTCTGTTTATGTACAGCCCAAATGTTTGGTAACTGTTTTTTTTATAGCATGTTATAATATTCTTCCTTGAAACATGCGTTGGTCTGTATTCCTTTTCTGAGAGTGTAGGAATTTTAATCTGTTGTAACAGAACTCAGCCCCAAAGATTTAATACTACATTTGCTACATATGGCAGGAGCTGAGTGAGCAAGAGGTAGGAGGCAGGATAGGCAGTTCTTCTTGTGACTCCCTGGAACTTCAGGGCCTGGAGAACTCCAGGCCTCTTCAATCACCTCTCAGTGCCTCTACAGACAGGAGGTCTGCAGGCAGGTGTGGCTCCAAGCCCCTCTCAGTACCTCTACATCCTCAGAAGCACACCCTCAGGGAGATGACCAGGAGATGGTATGGTGTCTATTTTAAGCAGGGGAGACTGTGGAAGCCTTGGACTAGGGTGGGGAGCTAGCAATTAATGAGGGAGGGACAAACCTCACAGTGGTTTTTTGCCAGTCTTGGGGCTAAACTTTCAGGGAACTGAGAACAGACTCAGCTGCTCTCTTTCTTTGGGAATCGAACCACGGAGGTTCTCTGGGTTATATGGAACTCTGCAGGCAGGTTTAGGTGCTCACCATCCAGGGAGGAGGAAGCAAAGAAAGGGAAGAAACAGTACCAGGAGGTTAAGGGCTGAATGGGTAAGTGTTTGGTCTGCAGTAGAGGAGGCAATTTTAAAAGAGACAGGAAAGAAGAGACAGGGAAGTGTGGTAAGTGTGGAAAGCATGCCACAGCAGCCACAGAGGAGGCTGAGGGTAGAAGCCACCCAGGCCTTTGGAATTTGCCCCATGTTGGGTGCCAACTGTTGGTAGAAGTATTCAGGAAACTCTATGTAGTTAAATGGGAGATTTATTTTGTAGGGTAACTTATAAGAAAAGGGATAGGTTACAGATCCTGGAAAGGTGTAGTGCAGTCCAATGGTGTTCTCTGGAGAACTCAGCTCGGTCTATCTACAGCAACCAGGATCCAGGAACCAACACACCTGGCATATCGGGATCTCCGGTCTTAAGGGCTCCTGTCTCAGCCCCACCTCATAGACATGACAGTTACCATAAGCCTCACTGGGGGTAGTACTTACAGGTCAAATCTGGAACAGCTACACACTACATTTTTACAATGGAAGGAAAGTGGTCTTTGTTTGATAACACATTAGGCCGTCTACAAATGGAACTATTAAATAAGAGGATAATTAATGTTGCTGTGTGTAACCTCAATTATGAATACTATTTGTTTAATTTCCCTTATTTTAGTATTAAACAGGTTGATCAATTTAAGTGCCAAGATAAAAGCTTTAGAAAAACCTGTTTAAATGAATCATAGAGAAATTCAGATGCAGACAGAAAAATTCAAAGGTGAAACTAACTCAGGATTGACTTTAGAAAAATGTGTTACAATGACTTATGGAGAAATATAGATCCAGACAGAAGAATTTAAAGGTGAAATTATTTTAGGATTGAATTATGTGGTTAGAGACAGCCTGTTTTCAAATAACTAAACTTAATCTATCTGGTAACTTTACAGGAACTACCTGCTCAAGGGCATGTACAAGCTAATTAGACTCCAGTGGAAATGTTAGATCTAAGGAGATTTATGGAAGCTATAGTATCATATGGCATGCATTCTCCATTTGTAAAGCAAATGTTAAATTCATGGTTCGACTTGTAATAGTATTGTTCCTCAGGACTGAAAAGAATTGGTAACAGCTCTCCTGGGATCCAATTACAGTGGTGAACATGGCTTAAGGAGGAGGCTAAAACAATAGAACCCCAATGTAGAGCTAGAGGTGTAGAAATTTCCCAGGATCAGCTGCTTGGAGAATTTGAATATGCTGATAAACAAAGGCAATGTTTATATGATAACCAAACCTTAATTCTATGCCACATGGCAGCCACGAATGCATGGGACAGAATTGAGGAATCAGGAAAAAAATTGAATCATTCACAAAAGTTATACAGTGCCTCGGTGAATCTTTCATGGATTTCTTGCAAAGACTGTCTTCAGCAATAAATAGAATGATAGAAAATTCAGGAGCTAGACATATAATAATTGAATCTTTGGCTTTTGAGAACATGAATGCAGCATACAAAAAAATAATCAGGCCATTAAAGGCCAGATCAGCACCCTTGGAAGATTGGATCAGGGACAGAATTAATATTGACTGTCATGACCAGGATGATATTTGGATAGGAGAGGTTATTTCCAAAGCATTAAGGAAAAATGTCAGATGTTTTGTTTGTGGTAAACAAGGTCATTTGAAAAGGGAGTGTAAACAGGGCATTCCTAGAAAGAATGTTTGTTCAAGGAACACTGGCAACAGAATGCTCCTCCCTTCTGAATTATGCAGAAGGTGTGGTAAGGGTAAACATTTGAACAACTGGAATGCAGATCAACAAGGGACAGAAACGTAATCCTTTGCCTCTGTTCTCAGGAAACTCCCAGAGGTGGCTCATGCAGGCCCTCACAACAAATTCAGTCCAGACCTTTCCTGCCATTGTAGAAGAAACCCATTCTCAGAGCACTTAAATAACCAAATGCCTATTGTAATAAACCAGGCTGCTCAGAGTGATAGAACATCTGTAGCAGAGAGAACAGAAAAATCAGGAGAGATCATAAAGTGAATTTTTTGGCAAATTTCTATAAAGGAACAAAGACCAAAATTAAAAACATGAATAAATGATGTTTTCTTGGAAGGTTTAGTAGACATAGGTGCAGATGTGACAATAACTGCACCAGAATTTTGGCAACTAAATTGGACTCTTCAGGAAGTAAATGTTCACCTGTTAAGAATTGGAACATCTCAAGTGAAACAGGATGCAAGATGGTTCGAATGTATAGGTCCAGAAGGATAGAGAGGAAAATTAAAGCCATATGTGACTAATATAGCTATGAATTTGTGGGGCTATTATCTATTACAACAATGGAATACTCAGGTTAACATTCCTCCAACCTCAATAACAAATCAAAACCTAACACATGTTTCTGAGAGAAATATTAGGGGGTTTTATTATAAAGAGTAATCACCAGCCATCCAGATTATGCAAGAACAGGGCACAACAACTGTTGATCTTTCAAAGACACCAACAGCTCTACCTTTAAAATAGTTAGCAGACAAGCCTGGGTGGGTTCAGCAATAGCCTTTAACAACAGAGAAACTGCAGGCTATAGAAAAGCTGTTACAAGAGCAGTTAAATGCTCAGCATATTGAAGAATCAACCAGTCCTTGGAATTCTCCTGTATTAAGAAATCTGGTAAATGGAGAATGGTAACATACCTAAGGGCAATTAACAAAGTAATTCAGCCAATGTGCTCTCTACAATTTGGAATTCCTTTGCCTACTCTGTTACCTAAAGGATGGTCTCTTACAGTTATTGATTTAAAAGACTGTTTCTTTTTTATATCCTTACAAGAAAAAGACAGAGAAATATTTGCTTTCATGGTGCCTACTTATAATATTTCACAGCAGGTTAAGTATATCAATGGAGGGTTCTTCTGCCAGGAATGTTGAATAGCCCAACCCTGTACCAATATTTTGTACAGCAGCCAATGGAAATAATATGAAAAAATTTCCTAAATCAATAATGTATCATCACGTGGATGACATTTTACCAGCTGATTCAAAAGCAGATATTTTAGAAAGAATGTTTGAAGAACTAAAGAAAATTTTGCCTTGTTGGGGATTACAAATTGCTCCTGAAAAGATACAATTAGGGGATTCTATTAATTATTTAGAATATAAAACAGGTCTACAAAAAATTAGACCTCGAAAGTTGTAAATTGGGAGAGATTGATTATGGACTCTTAATGACTTTCAAAGATTATTTGGAAGTATTTCCCATCTATGAACTGTTGTTGGGGTAAAAAAATGATAAACTGAGCAATTTGTTCAAAACCTGAAAAGGTGACAAGGACTTAAATTGTCCTAGAGAATTATCAACTGAAGGTGAGAAAGAATTTTCCTGATGGAAAAGAAAGTACAGGAAGGTCATGTGGATCTAAAACTTGATTGCACTTTGGTTGTTTTACCCTCTAAGCATTCTCCTACAGGAATTTTAATGTAGAGTGAAGATATTATATTGGAATGAATATTTCTAACAAATAAACAGAGGAAAAAAATTAAAATCTTATGTGGAAAAGTTCTCTGACATAATTTTAAAAGGAAAATTGAGATTTTGTCACTTAGCAGGAATAGACCCAGCAGAAATTGTAGTACCTTTAACTAAGGATGAAATTGAAAAATTATGGGTAGAAAATGAACCTTGGCAAAGAACTTGCAGTAAATTTTTGGGAGAGATTAATAGCAAATATCCCAAAAGTGATAGATTTGAATGTATAAAGACAGCTGATTGGATTTTGCCTCAAAAGATTGGATTTTGCCTCGAATTGTATCGAAAACACCCATATCTGGAATTCATGTATTTTATACAGATACAATCAAACAAGGAAAGTCAGGTTACAAATCAGAAAATTTAAGCAAAGTGGTTCAAAGTCCTTATAATTCGGTTCATAAATTAGAATTGTATTCTATTCCTTTGGTATTAATGGATTTTTCGGAACTTCTCAACATAGTTAGTGACTCTCAGTATGCTGAAAGAGTGGTATTACATATTGAGACTGCATTATTTATCCATGGAGAGTCAGAATTAACTTCACTATTTATTCAGTTACAAGATTTAATCAGGAATAGGAAGTATCCCTTATATATATAACTCATATCCTATACCACATGGGTCTACCAGTCCTTCTAGCACAAGGTAATGATTAGATTGATAAACTACTGATAGGAAATGTGCTGGAGGCTTCAGAATTTCATAAAACTCATCATGTGCACAGTAAAGGTTTAAAAAAGGATTTTTCCATAAGCTGGCAACAAGCCAAGGAAATTGTAAGGAAATGTCCTACTTGTTCTTTTACTATCAGAACCCACTACCAGCAGGATGTAACCCAAATGGTACCCAGAGGAATGAAATCTGGCAGATGGATGTGTTTCACTTTGCAGAATTTGGAAAACTGCAATATGTATACCGCACTATTGATATTTATTCAGGATTTCAATGTGAAACTGCTTTGGATTCTGAAAAAGCTGATTCTATAATCATGCATTTGTTAGAAGTTATGGTCATCAAGAATATACCTGCACAAATTAAAACTGACAATGCTCCAGCGTTGTCTCTGGTATGTCTCTGGTAAAATGAAACAGTTTTTTTTTTCTTATTACAATATAAAGCATATTACAGGTATACCATAAAATTCAATCAGGCCAAGCAATCATAAAAAGATCAAGCCGGGCGGTGGTGGCGCACGCCTTTAATCCCAGCACTCGGGAGGCAGAGCCAGGTGGATCTCTGTGAGTTCGAGGCCAGCCTGGGCTACCAAGTGAGTTCCAGGAAAGGCGCAAAGCTACACAGAGAAACCCTGTCTCGAAAAACCAAAAAAAAAAAAAAAAAAAGATCAAACAGAACTCTAAAGTATATGCTAAATAAACAGAAAGGGGTAACAAAAACACCCAGAAATAGATTGCATAATGCTCTACTAACTTTGAATTTTCTCAATGCTAATGAGAAAGGAACAACAGCTGTGGGGAGACATTGAATAATACAAAAAAATACAGAATTAAATCATCCTATATACTTTAAAGATGTGCTGACCTCAGAGTGGAAACCAGGATATATGTTACATTGGGAATGAGGTTTTGCCTTTGTTTCTACAGGAGAAGATAAGCTATGGATACCATCAAAATTGATAAAGGTTCGATTTGAACAAGAGAGACAATTTGATTAGAAGAGATGATAATTTATCAGCCAGCATGACCAACCAAATTAAACTAATTTATATCACTAACAAATGCTTTTCATTTAATCAGATATAACTTGCCAAAAGGGAACTTCGCCAAAGTTAGGCTTGGGGAAGAGTTTTTGTATTTGTCTTTCAGGAGAATGAAAGCTAAGGAATCTGAAAAACACTGGACAAATGAGACATCTGAAGAAAAAGGACAAATCATCTGGAAAAATATGTCCAAAAAAAAGAGTAAATTGGCCTATTGGTATATCATATATAGAATTTCATAAGTTACTGTGGAATGTTCTGTATGGCAAATGTGTTGCTAATTAGTTAATAAATAAAACACTGATTGGCCATTGGCTAGGCAGGAAGTGTAGGCGGGACAAGGAGGAGAATAAAGCTGGGAAGTGGAAGGCTGAGTTAGAGAGACGCTGCCAGCCGCCACGATGAGAAACAGAATGTGAAGATACCGGTAAGCCACGAGCCATGTGGCAAGGTATAGATTAATGGAAATGGATTAATTTTAGCTGTAAGAACAGTTAGCAAGAAGCCTGCCACGGCCATACAGTTTGTACCCAGTATAAGTCTCTGTGTTTACTTGGTCGGGTCTGAGTGGCTGTGGGACTGGCAGGTGACAGAGATTTGTCCTGACTGTGGGCCAGGCAGGAAAACTCCAACTACAAATGGCGTCCAACGTGGTGGCAAGAGTTTCCACCTAAAACCTGAGAAAAGATTCTAAAATGGAGCTAAAAACAGTTCCTAATTGTCTCTCTCAAATGAGTGGCAGCTGCTGGTTTGAGCTACTGGTGGGTTCCTAGCATGCGTGCTCGACCTGCCTATGGCAGGAATGAGGCCTTTGCAAGTGACACTTTGAGCTACATGGTGGATTTAGCCTTTGCTGGTGCAGAGCAAAAGGGGAGGTTTCTGGGCTACACGCTGCTTGGCTAAAAGCATAGACCCCCGATAGCTCCCAGAGCTGGCGGTAAACCATGGCCATGTTGGGAAGGTGAGGTGGGTGGAGCCAGCAGCCACAGCTGCTGCAGTTTAAGGCAATAGATTCACAATAAGACAGATTCAGATGTAATAGTTTACAATGTGTGTAAAAGATACGTAGGCTTGAAAGAGACAAAAAAGATGATATATAGAGTTATAGAAACAAATACATAGTTTTAAAAAATAAAGTCTTTAAAGAGACAGTAAAGGTAGTATAAAAAATAAGCCACGTAAAAATGGATATTACACAGAGAATCTGCATTGTGTTGTCTTTGGGACTTTTAACTGCAGAAAAACATTTGATTGTAAAAGCTGTTGAGTTATGCCAAAATGTATATTTTAAATGTACCTTGACTTCAAAATTTGGATATAAGGATATGTTACTTTGGAAAGGAGACTCTGCTTTTGTTTCCACAGAAAGCCAGAGGCTATGGATTTGTTCCAGATTAAGACACATCAGGTTTGACCAGCCAAGACCCCCTGAAAGGTCTCCGATGACACCATGGCCCACATGATCCAACATCCAGAATGGTTTGAAGGCAACTGGCTCAGACGATACACCCTCATGTACTATTCCATAATCCTAAAATTTTCTTTGTTTCCCCATAAGATACAGCGCCCCCCTCCAGCAGGAAGTAGTAAGAGAAGCTATGCCCAAATTCCCAAATTGTATGTAATTTTACTTTGTTAAGGTTAAAACCTTCCTTTTGGAAAAAAAAAAGGGGGGGAAGTACTGTGGAATGTTCTGTATGGCAAATGTGTTGCTAATTAGTTAATAAATAAAACACTGATTGGCCATTGGCTAGGCAGGAAGTGTAGGTGGGACAAGGAGGAGAATAAAGCTGGGAAGTGGAAGGCTGAGTCAGAGAGACGCTGCCACCCGCCACGATGAGAAACAGAATGTGGAGACACCGGTAAGCCACGAGCCATGTGGCAAGGTATAGATTAATGGAAATGGATTAATTTTAGCTGTAAGAACAGTTAGCAAGAAGCCTGCCACGGCCATACAGTTTGTACCCAGTATAAGTCTCTGTGTTTACTTGGTCGGGTCTGAGTGGCTGTGGGACTGGCGGGTGACAGAGATTTGTCCTGACTGTGGGCCAGGCAGGAAAACTCCAAGTACAATAAGTATCCTTAAATGTTTGTTTCTGCTCTTCTCTACAGACACTTAACACAAATGGTCTTTATGTAGTCCCAGTTCAATTGAAAATTAAAGCTGGCTTTGGAGCAGGAGAATGGCTTTCTCCTTTTAAACCCAAGCATGTTGTTAAAAGAAAAATGCATAATCTCTGTATCATGTCAGAAAAAAAAGCCATCTTCTCACATGGGACAGAAGAAAACAAAAAAATTAAGGGTCTATTTTATTGCCACTAATCTAAATTCTTTTGTTCTATTTTAATTCTTTAAACTTTTCTTAAGGTATGAATTTTATATCAAAGTTTAGAAGATTTATATATATAATATAATAAGATACATAATAATATATATTTATATATGTATTAAACTTTTGTTATGATATTTATGGTCATATAGAGTACTTAGTAATTCTAGAAAAAAAATGCTTCATTTAGCTGCCTGTACATGTTTTTTTTATTGTGTTGGAGTCTCTATCATTTTTCTGCTGGGAATCATGACCAGGCCTAACAATGAATTAGAAATCTCCAGAAAGATGATTGGGCCCCACAACGATTCCATGTGGAAAATAATACTACCACTAAGCTGACAAACGTCCCTGAAAGATCAGCTTTGGACTACAAAACTACTGAGAACAGTTTTGAGATGGCTAGCTGAGATTATCCAGCCTCACAGACTATTCAAGAGAGGACTTGAGATAAGCCCTGCACTTTGACATTATGCAGAGACTGGATAACAAATGATGTATCTACCTCTCCGTGAACTGGACCCAAAATTTTTCTTTTCAGGATTCTCTGAAGATGCTATCACTCACAAACAACAGAAAGCAATTCTAAGAACACAAAGCCCGCATTCCCAAGAGGTGGGGTGGGGCAGGTAGATTTTGGTCTTTCTATGAGTTTCAGGTTTGGGATAATTGTCATTGTTTAGGAGGGTTGGTTACAAGTTAACGTTGTTAATGGTCAGCAAAAAGGATAAACAAAGGATATTAGATTTAAGGTTCTGGTTTGAAAAAGAAAAGAAAAGAAGATATAGATAAGAGGTAGATTATTGAATCTACACTGAAAAATAGAGATATAGAAATGATAGAATAAAGAGTAGATCATTGAATCTACTCTGAAAAGAGAGGATATAGATATGATATAGATAAAAAGGTAGATTATTGAATCTACTTTTAAAAGGCAACTACTAGTTTTAAATATTTTACATTGGATTGGACTTTTATATATTGTATACAAATTATATATATATATATATATATATATATTTGTATATAGATATAGATATATAGATATTGATATTGTTAGAAAATGCTGTACTTATATTTCTAATCTTTTTCAGGATATCGTACCTATAGAGTTCATTTAACAATGTAATGCAATTTGCTATTCCTTGAATGTTATTATTATCAACTATTAGGATATAAAGAAAAGAAAGTTAGACATTACAATCAAACTTGTAGTCATATTGGGTATGTTTTCAAGGTCAAGCAGAGATATATTTTAGATAGACAGGTCATCTTCAAACCTTTCAGAGATCTATAGAATATGGCATTTCAAATGTTTTAGGAACTTAGATTTTTTTTTCTTTTTTTATGACTATGAGACATGTCTGCTCCTGGAAGCACCAATCTACTTCAGAGAAGATATGGGCATTGAAAAAACTGCATATGGAGTTAACTTTAATTGTGGCAAATGTTAGCCACTGGTCAACAAAGTTTCCCTCACATCAACTATTGACAGTATGCTATCCAAAATGTACAAACAGGACACAAAACAAAGGACTACCGATCCTTTCCAAGACAAATGTGGTTGCAGCTTTGGCAACAGGTATCTTCTGAAGCCAGGACAATATGACACCATTGCTGAAATGTCTTTGCAATCTGAAGAAGTTACAATATCTCTTTCTTTGAAGGCAGCTGAACAGGCAATGGACCAATGGCACCTGGTGTGCAGTGGAACAGTCACTGAAACAGTTATTCTTGAAAGAATAACTAGGCTGACAGAGTCTAACCTCTCAATGGTAGACTGGCAGTTAATAAAGGAGATGAAGCCATCCATAAGCTGAGAAGAATGGGATACCAAGATGAAACCACCCACAAGTGTAGAAGAATGAGTTGTGGAGAAGAATGGGATGCTGAGATGAAGCTATCTACAAGCTGAGAATAGGCAGCCAAATTCCAAAAACACCATCAATTTCCAGAATTTAAAATCCTGAATCATGACAGGACACTGGCAGAATCCAATTTTATCTGGTACATGGAGTATTCAAACCAAATGTGAGATTGAGCTGTAGAACTTGCAAACATCCTGCTTCACAAATGAGTCTGTCAGATACACTAAGCCTATAGGCTGAAGATGATGCCTGAACATTGCAGAAAAACCTTGGGTAACAGTCCAGGCAGCAGGCTGTTTCTGTCAACTCACATATTTTGGAAGTCACTTGTTTGCACTTCCTGTTTTAATAAGTCATATTATTTCCTTCTCAGATTTCTGAGGAAGTTGAAGATTAGATAGTGACAGTTTTCTTTGTTAAGAAATTAAAAAAAAAACTCATTTAGAAGTGTAAAATGTATAAATTTGAAAGACATTATAAGATAGTTTTCTGTCAGTAATTTAAGTTGGGATAGAAAATGAATCAGGTAAATTGTGGACTTACCAAAATAGGATAGATAATAGAATATTTTCTCTGAATTTGTCATATGCAAATGGACTAGACATTGTTGATGTATTTATTGCTTGTATATATTGTATGTAGTTATTGTACTTACTGTATATGATTTTTCTTAGTTATAAATTTTTTATTTTATTTTATTAGACAAAAAAGGGGAAATGTGGTAATATTTGCACTGAATGTGGTGATATTTTATTTGTATGTTAATGAAGTTTTCCTGGAGATCAGAAGAAATAGCAAGCCATTTTAAGTAAACACAAAAGTCAGGCAGTGGTAGCACACGCCCTTAATCCGATCACTTGGCAGACAGACTCTCTGTGTGTTCAAAGCCACACTAGGGAACAGAGCTAAGCATGGTAACACAAGCCTTTAATCCCAGTACCAACCATAGAGACTTGGAGGTCTGTACAGACATGCAGTGACAAGGAAGCAAGGTATCTGGGCTAAGATAGCCAATGAGAGGGCAGAACAGCAAGGCAACAAAAGCCTGGGTAGACAGGAAGTCATGGCATTTTGGAGTTGCAGAGCTGGTGAGGTAAGGTTGGTTGATGGCTCTCACTATTTCCCTGATCTCTAAGGCTTTCACCACTATATTTGGCTCTGTGTTTTTTATTTAATAAGACCATTTAGAAATTCGACTACAACCATGGTCTTTTATCAGCTTATCCCATGAAGTCAAGACACTAGTCAGGTCCAGATCAATGCAGTCTGATCCTCCACAGTGTTTACTGCAATAAAGATGTCTTCCATGAAATATTGTATAGATTCAGTTATAAATTCTCCTCATAAAATCTGTAATTGTTAGAAATAATTTCTGAACTTAATATCATTAGTAATGAAATAGTCATTTAACCAATGCTATACTGTCATTTAGAAAAGATATGGCTACTTTTATCTATTGATCTATGAACCATACATTCATGCACAAACTACTTTTTAATGTTGTCACACACCTCATAAAGTGATCAAGGTCAATTTACAAATGATGTAGCAGTTTGCTCCCTCCACAGAAGTATCTTCTCTTTCCTACTTAACAGATATAGTACAATAAACTTAGCGGCCAATCTCTTATATATTTAGTTTTGGCTATCTTCATCCAGGTTGCATTCAAGTTTTCAGTTGCATTTGTAAGAAGTGACATGTTATATTAACCAGTGGTTTGATGCAGTTCTTAGAATAGAAACATGTCCTTGTGTCTATACAGTTAGGACACGTATACATGGACCTGTGTGGCAAACTTTGATTTTCCTTTTCCATGTGCTTATTTTTTCACCAATTCATTTCTCTCTATCTTCTGTATGACTTCTATTTTCATATCTCTCATATTTCAGAATTAAAATATATATCCTGGGGGCAATGAATAATCACACACATAAGTCATCTGGTCTTATTAAGGACAAAATGTATGTGCATGCTTGCATGTGTGTTGAATAAGGATGAATCTCTGTAAATAAAGGCACCATTTCAGTCAATACTGGATTGAAAAACAATAAACTTTATGCTTTAATAATCTGGAAAAGGCTGTCACAATGCATCAGTCATATTTATAGATTGGAAACTGGGGAGGTAAAGTTCCCTTGCCTGGAAAAGTTTAAAATAAATTGCAATCAAAAGAATATGTGTAAGGGAGATTCTTCCCTTTGAGACTTAAATGAAATGAAAAAAAACCCTGCCCTTCACTTAGATGGATTGAGTCCAGGTTTTCCCTTTTAAAAAAAGAAATTGGAGACCTTCACCCCAAATAGCAAAGGTCTCTTATATTGAACCTTGTGTAAGTGGGATCAGGTTCCCCTATTTGCAAACAAGATTGAATTGGAAACCAGCCAGAACTGATCTCCTACCTCATTCCACCTCCCATCCCCAACCTGGAACTGAATCCAAGCAACAATGTCGAAGTTTCAAGTCTTAAGTACAACTAAACTATTGTAACTTTTCCCCAGCCAGAGAAACCAGAGTGCTCCCAACAATTTTTAAAAATAGAGCAAGTTAAAACCATCTTGAACTTGAATTTGCAACATTATAGGTAGATAGATTATCCTGTCAGTTTCAACCCAAAATTTTGTGTTTGAGTTCACTGGGTACATGGTTTTTATCTGTATTTATCCGAATAAAAAGAATTCATATTTTGAAACAAGGAGAGAATTTTATTTAACAGGATGGGCAAAGGGCAGATCTATTTTCAATGGAATCTATGCATGAGTGTGCGTGTGCGTGCGTGCGTGCGTGCGTGCGTGCGTGCGTGTGTGTGTGTGTGTGTGTGTGTGTGTGTGTGTGTGTGATGTTAGTATGGACAGTGTGTATAGAAGAGGAGTGGTGAATAAATAATATACAATAAAATTGACAACAAAATAACTTGTTATGTAGCCTTTAATTTCAGCAGAAGCCAATTAAGTAGTCGACGGCTACTCTCTCTGATATATTTACCATGGAAATTTTGTATTTTAAAGCCTTCCCAAGCAAATCAAAATGTTTCATTTATTCAGTGCACAACTGCCACAGCAAAAAACACTTTGTGTAGATGTATCCAACCTTCTTATTGAATAAGAAACACAGAACCAATGCAAAGAAGAAAGCCAAGTGTAGCTAGAGTTTTCCTGCCTGGCCCACAGTCAGGACAAATCTTTCTCACCCGCCAGTCCCACAGCCACTCAAACCCGACCAAGTAAACACAGAGACTTATATTGGTTACAAACTGTATGGCCGTGGCAGGCTTCTTGCTAACTGTTCTTACAGCTTAAATTAATCCATTTCCATTATTCTATACCTTGCCACATGGCTCGTGGTTTACCGGCTTCTTCACATGCTGTTTGTCATCGTGGCGGCTGGCAGTGTCTCTCTGACTCAGCCTTCCACTTCCCAGCTTTATTCTCCTCCTTGTCCCGCCTACACTTCCTGCCTAGCCAATGGCCAATCAGTGTTTTATTTATTGACTAATTAGCAACACATTTGCCAACAGAACATCCCACAGCAGCCAAGAGGTCAGAGCTAAGAGGTAAAACCTTACCCTTCCTCCTGCGGTGGTCCTACCTCTCCAAACCAGAGCTACCCCTGTGTTAAAGTCTTTATATAGAGTTCCTGTCCTGCCTTCTCATTGGTTGTAAACCCAACCACATGACCGCCTCCTCACAACCTGTCTGTATAGGCCTCCAGGTTTTCCATGATTGGTATTACGATTAAAGGCATGTGTATCCAATAATGGCTGTATCCCTGAACACACAGAGACTTACCCAGCTCTGCCTACCAAGTGCTGGAATTACAAGCGTACGCTACCACTGCTCTGCTTTCCTATGGCTTGCTAATAGCTCTGAACCCCGGGCAACCTTATTTATTAACATACAAATAACATTTTTAATACAAATAAAATATCACCATATTTCCCCTTTTCTATTTTAATAAAAAGGAAAAAAAAGAAAAAGCTTATAACTAACATAAGAAAAACTATATACAAAAGTACAATAACTATATACAATATATACAAGTAATAAATACCTAAACAATGTCTAGTCCATTTGTATTTGACAAATTCAGAGAAAATAATTTCATTATCTATCCTATTTTGGTAAGTCCAAAATGTATCCTAATTAATCTTCAACTATAACTAACCTTCAACTATAACTAACTAATCTTCAACTCCCTCAGAGACCCAAGAAGGAAATAATATTAGCTAACAAAAATAAAAACAGGAAGTGCATGCAAGCAACTTCCAAAAAATTTGTGAGTTGACAGAAACAGACAGCTGTCTGGAAAGTCACCTGAGGTTTCTCTGCAGTGCTGGGGTATCATCTTCAGCCTATAGGCTTAGCATATCTGACAGACTCATTTGTGAAGTAGGATGTACACAAGGTCAACAGTTCAACCTCACATTGAGTGAGAGTAGTCCATGTACCAGAAACACCTGAATTCCACTAGTGTCATGTCATGATTCAGGATTTTAAATTCTGGAAATTGTTGATGGTTTTTTAATTCAGCTGTCCATTCTTCTTGGCTGTGTATATATGGCTTCATCTCAGCATCCCATTCTTCTCCATATCCCTCTATCAAATGCCAGTCTACTATTGAGAGGTGTGAGCTTAGTTACTCTTCAAGAATAACTGTTTCAGCTGCTGTTCCATTGCACATCAGAGGCCATTGGCCCACTGCCTGTTCAGCTGCCTTCTAAGAAAAGGGCACTGTACCTTTTCCAAATTGCGAAGGCCACTTCAGGGATGGTGCCACATTGTCCTGGCCTCTGAAGATGCCTTTTGATAAAGCCATAACCACACTTGTTTTGGCAAGAATCAGTAGTCCTTTGTTTCATGTCCTATCTGTTCATTGTGTCCTGTTGATTCGAGGATACTTTGTTGTCCAGTGGCTAACTTTTGCCACAATGAAAGCTAACTCCATATACAGTTTCTTCAATGCCCATATATTCTCTGAAGTAGATTGGTACTGCCAGGAGCCGACATGTCTCATAGTCATAACAAAAAAGAAAAATTTTCTAAGTTATTAAAACATTTTAAATGCCATATTCTGTACATCTCTGAAGGGTTTGAAGATAACCTGTCTATCTAAAATATATCTACTAAATCTTGAAAATATACCTAATATAACTACAAGTTCTATTATAATGTCTAACTACTAACTTTCATTTCTTTATATCCTAATAGTTGGTAATAACATTCAAGGATCAGAAAATTGCATTACATTGTTAGATGAACGGTACAATTAAAAAAATATATATAACATTTTCTAACAATATCAATTTCAATATATATAATTTGTATACAATATAAAACAATCCAATCCAATGTAAAGTATTTACATTTTTCTTTTCTTTTCATTTTTTTTAATAAGAACCTTAAATCTAATCTCCTTTGCTTAGCCCTTTTCCTAATCCTTGACAACAACTTGTAACCAACCCCCCTAATCAATGAAAATTATCCCAGACCCAAAACCCATTAAGAGACCAAAAAAAAAAAAACCAACCGCCCCACACCACCTCTTTGGGAATGTGGGCGTTGTATTCTTGAAATTGCTTCCTGCTGGGTATGGGCGAAGGTATCTTTATCCTGAAAGAAAAATTTTAGGTTAATTGTCAAATTCTAGGAAAGGTAAATATATCCTTCGTTATCCAGTCTGTGTATAATGCCAAAATTCAGGGTTTATCTCAAATCCTTATTCAAGTAGTCTTTGAGACTGGATCATCTCACCTAGCTCTCTCAAAATTGCTCTGAGAACTTTGTAGTTCAAAGCTGATCTGTAGATGATGTTTGTCAGCTTAGTGATGTTATTATTGTCCATGTGGAATTGTTGTTGTTGTGGGGCCCCATCTTCTTCCTGGAGACTTCAGTTGATGTTAGGCCTAACTGTGATTTCCTGCAAAAAACTGATAAGAGACTCGAACACAAAGACTATATATGCAACTTTTTAGAATTAGTTAGTACTCTATATGACCATTTATATCTTAAAGTTTAAAATGTATATATATCTATGTATATTGATCTTGTAAATTTTGATATAAAATTCATACTTTAAGAAAAGTTTAAAGAATCAGAATAGAATCAAAGAGTTGAGATTCATAATAGAATAGTCCCTTAATTAAATTGGCTTTTCTCCTGTCCCATAGCAGAAGATGGCTCTTTACTTCTGGCATGATACAGGGAGTTTGCATTTTCCTTTTAACAACATGTTTGAGTTTAAAGAAGGAGAGAGCCATTCTCCAACTCTAAAGTCAGCTTTAAATTTTAATTGAACTGGGACTATTAGAAATTAAATAGTGTTAAATCTTTAAAGAAAAGCAGAAACAAACATTTAGGCAGACATAAAATTTTTTTAGATAACATACCTATACGCCATTTCACTCTGTTTCTTAGGATAGATGATTTGTCCCTTTTCTTCAGTTGTCTCATTTGTCCAGTGTTCTTCAAATTCCTTAACCTTCATTCTCCTAAAAGACAAAAACAAAAACCTTTCCCCAAGGTTTTTTGGGGATGTTCCTTTTTGACAAGTTATCTGATTAAATGAAAAGGCATATGTTACCTGTGTAAGTTAGTTTAAATTGGATGTTTACGATAGTTGATGAACTATCACCTCCTCTATTTAAGAGGTCTCTCTTGTTCAAATCGAACCTTTATCAATTTTGATGGTACCCACAGCTTATCTTCTCCTGTAGAAATAAAAGCAAAACCTCGTCCCCAATGTAACACATATCCTGGTTTCCATTCTGAGGTCAGCACATCCTTAAAGTATATGGGTTGATTTAATTCTGTAGTTTTTTCTATTATCCAATGTCTCTCTGCAGCTGTTGTTCCTTTCTCATTGGCATTGAGAAAATTCAAAGTTAATAGAGCATTATGTAGTCTATTTCTGTGGTTTTTTGTTACTCCTTTTTGTTTATTTAGCATATCCTTTAGAGTTCTGTTTGATCTTTCTATGACTGCTTGACCTGTAGGATTATGTGGTATACCTGTAACATGCTTTATATTATAATAAGCAAAAAACTGTTTCATTTTAACAGAGACATATGATGGAGCATTATCAGTTTTGATTTGTGCAGGTATACCCATAAGGGCCATAACTTCTAGCAAATGAGTGATTACAGAATCAGCTTTTTCAGAACTCAAAGCAGTTGCCCATTGAAATCCTGAATAAGTATCGATAGTGTGGTGTATATATTTCAGTTTTCCAAATTCTGCAAAGTGAAACACGTCCATCTGCCAGATTTCATTCCTCTGAGTACCCTTTGGGTTACATCCTGCTGGTAATGGTGTTTGATTGTAGAAGGAACAAGTAGGACATTTCTTTACTATTTCTTTGGCTTGTTGCCAGGTTATGGAAAATTCCTTTTTTAAACCTTTACTATTTACATGATGTTTTTTATGAAATTCTGAGGCCTCCAGCACATTTCCTACCAATAATTTATCAATCTCATCATTGCCTTGTGCTAGAGGGCCTGGCAGACCAGTATGGGATCAGATGTGAGTTATATATAAAGGATGACTCCTTTTTCTGATTGTATCTTGTAATTGAATAAATAATGAAGTTAATTCTGATGCATCGTGGATAAATTCTGCCGTCTCAATATGTAATACTACTCTTTCAGCATACTGAGAGTCAGTTACTATATTGAGAGGTTCTGAAAAATCCATTACTACCAACAGAATAGCATACCATTCTGATTTTTGAACTGAATTATAAGGACTTTGAACCACTTTACTTAAATTTTCTGATTTGTAACCTGTCTTTCCTTGTTTGTTGGCATCTGTATAAAATGTATGAACTCCAGATACGGGTTTTTCCTCACAATTCGAGGCAAGATCCAATCAGCTCTCTTTATAATATCAATTCTATTGCTTTTGGGATATTTGATGTTAATTTCTCCCAAAAAATTACTACAAGCTTTTTGCCAAGCTTCATTTTCTTTCTATAATGTTTCAATGTCCTCCTTAGTTAAAGGTACGACAATTTCTGCTGGGTCTATTCCTGCTAATTGACGAAGTCTCAATTTTCCTTTCCAAATCAAGTCAGAGATTTTTTCCACATAAGTTTTTAATTTTTTATTTGGTTTATTTGGTAAAAATATTCATTCCAATATAATATCTTCCCTTTGCATTAATATTCCTGTTGGGGAATGCCTAGAAGGTAAAATAACCAAAATGCAATCCAGCTTTGGATCAATACGATCTACATGCCCTTCATGTACTTTCTTTTCTACCAAGGCTAATTCTTTCTCAGCTTCAGGTGATAATTCTCTTGGACTATTTAAGTCCTTATCACCTTCTAAGGTTTTAAACAAATTATTCAGTACATCATTTTTTACCGCAACAATAGTTCTTAGATGAGAAATGTCTCCAAATAATCTTTGAAAGTCATTAAGAGTCTATAGTCAATCTCTCCTAATTTGCACTTTTTGAGGTCTAATTTTTTGAAGTTCTATTTTATATCCCAAATAATTAATAGAATCTCCTCTTTGTACCTTTTCTAAAGCAATTTGTAATCCCCAGCAAGGCAAAATTTTCTTTACTTTTTAAAACATTCTTTCTAAAGTATCTGCATTTGAATCAGCTAATAAAATGTCATCCATATAGTGATAAATTATAGATTTAGGAAATTTTTTACGTACCACTTCTAATGGCTGTTTTACAAAATATTGGCACAAAGTTGGGCTATTCAACATTCCCTGTGGGAGAACCCTCCATTGAAATCTTTTAACCGGTTGAGAATTATTATAAGTAGGCACTGTGAAAGCAAATCTTTCTCTGTCTTTTTCTTGTAAGGATATTGAAAAGAAACAGTCTTTTAAATCAATAACTATGAGAGGTCATCCTTTTGGTAACAGAGTAGGTAAAGGAATTCCAGATTGTAAAGAGCCCATTGGCTGAATTACTTTGTTAATTGCTCTAAGGTCTCTAACCATTCTCCATTTACCAAATTTTTTTTTATAACAAATACAGGAGAATTCCAAGGGCTGGTTGATTCTTCAATATGATGAGCATTTAACTGTTCTTCCACCAGCTCTTGTAAAGCCTGGAGTTTCTCTGTTGTTAAAGGCCATTGCTCAACCCATACAGGCTTGTCTTTTGACCATTTTAAAGGTAGAGCTGTTAGTGTTTTTGGAAGATTATCAGTTGTTGTGCCCTGTTCTTGTATGACATGGATGGCTGGTGAGCACTCATTAGAATAATATCTTTTAATATTTCTCTCAGAAACATGTACTAATTTATGATTTGTTTCTGAGATTGGAGGGATATTAATCTGAGTATTCCATTGTTGTAACAAGTCTCGACCCCACAGGTTCATAGCTATTTTAACCATATATGGTTTTAATTTTCCTTTCTGTCCTTCTGGACCTATACATTCAAGCCATCTTACACTTTGTTTCACTCGAGATAATATCCCAATTCCTAAGAGTTGAATGTTTACCTCCTGAAGAGGCCAAGTGGGATGCCAAAATTCTGGTGCAATTATGGTAATGTCAGCACCTGTGTCTACCAGACCAGACAACAAAACACCATTTATTTTTATTGTTAGTTTTGGTCTTTGTTCATTAATAGAAGTTTGCCAAAAATTTTTCTTTATGTTTTTTCCTGTATTTCCTATTTTCTCTGTTTCATCATCTCGACTAACATGATTTATTCCAATAGACATTTGGTTATTTAGTTGCTTTGAGTAGGGGTTTCCTCTACAACTGCAGGAACAGTTTGAACTGGATTTACTGTGGGGGCCTGCCTGAGGCCCCTCTGGGAGTTTCCCAAAGCTCGAGGCAGAGGGTTACCCTGTCTGTCCCTTGTTGATCTACATTCGTTGGTCCAGTGTTATCTCTTACCACACCTTCTGCATACTCCAGAAGGAAGGGGCATTCTGTTGCCAGTGTTCCTTGAAGAAACATTATTTCTAGGAATGACCTGTTTACAATCCCTTTTCAAATGTCCTTGCTTTCCACATCCAAAACATCTAACATTGCTCAAACCTTTTGAAATTGCTTTTCCTACCCACATATCATCATGGTCATAAGCCTCAACATTAACCATGTCTCTAATCCAATCTCCCAAAGGTGCAGATCTTGCCTTTAACAGCCTGATTATTTTTTTTGCATGCTGCATTTGAATTCTTAAAGGCTAAAAATTCAATTATTATCTGACTAGCCTCTGAATTCGGGACCATTTTTTGTACTGCTGAAGTCAATCTTTGTAAGAAATCTGTGAAAGATTCTTTGGGGCCCTGTATAACCTTTGTAAATGACTCAGTTTTTTTTCCTGATTCTTCAACTCTGTCCCATGCATTCAAAGCTGCCGTTTGACATAGAACTAGGGTTTGGACATCATATGAACATTGTGTTTGTACTGAAGCATATTGGCCTTCGCCAATAAGCTGATCCTGGCAGACTTGTATTCCGCTATCCCTCCATTGTCTTTCTATATTTTTAGCCTCATTACTAAACCACATTTTCCACTGGAGATTTTGTCCGGGTTCAAGAACAGCCTGTGCCAATTCCCGCCAGTCCTTTGGTAGAATCCTATTACAAGTTGACCAGGTGTTTAGCATTTGCTTTACATATGGGGAGTGCATGCCATAAGATGCTATTGCCTCCTTAAATCTTCGTAAGTCTAACATTTCAACTGGAACCCAAGTATTTTGTTCATTCTCTTCATCAGGTAGCTGCTGTACGGCTACTGGATAAATTAAGGGTGATTGTGTGAAAACTGGCTTTCTTTCTGTAACCTTATGATCCAATTTTGAAACAACTTCACTATTTATTTCTTCTGTCTGAATTTGAATTTCTCTATAATTCATTTTTACCGGTTTAACAAGTTTTTCTAAGACTGTTATCCTGGCACTTAAGTTGACTATCTTTTTAAATAGTAAAATGAGGATAAGAAAAGTAATAAACTGAATAATTCGATCAATATTAATCTTTTCATATAGTTGTTCCATTGTCAGAGTGCCTAAAATTTCAAACAAAGCCCAATTTTCTTCCAATGTACACATAAAGCCCATTTTTTTTAATGTAGAAAAAAATTCTCTTTTAAATAGATATGTTAATTGACTTACCAAGTCTGGGTAGAACAGTAGAATCCCAGGGAATTTCAAAACAGCCACCTGGTGTTCGAGGTGTGAATCCAGTGAGAGAGAGAGAGAGAGAGAGAGAGAGAGAGAGAGAGAGAGAGAGAGAGCAAATTGTAGCCGCTTGAGCCTAGTCAAGCCTTGGCTTTACAGGCAGGGGCCCTGTTTGGCAGGGCAGGCCTGAGTTATTTGTAGCAGTTGCAAGTAGCTCCAGCTGCTGGTCAGTCAGGCCTGGGCCCAAGCTAGGCAGCCGGGCCGCCCAGGCCGGAAACCGGACCTGCCGCCAAGCCAAGCCAAGTGGTTTTTAATGAATTCTTGTCACGTTGGGCGCCAAATGTAGATGTATCCAACCTTCTTATTAAATAAGAAACACAGACCCAATGCAAAGAAGAAAGCCAAGAGGTCAGAGCTAAGAGCTAAAACCTTACCCTTCCTCCTGCGGTGGTCCTACCTCTCCGAACCAGAGCTACCCCTGTGTTAAAGTCTTTATATAGAGTTCCTGTCCTGCCTTCTCATTGGTTGTAAACCCAACCACATGACCGCCTCCTCACGACCTGTCTGTATAGGCCTCCAGGTTTTCCATGATTAGTATTAAGATTAAAGGCATGTGTATCCAATAATGGCTGTATCCCTGAACACACAGAGACTTACCCAGCTCTGCCTACCAAGTGCTGGAATTACAAGCGTATGCTACCACTGCCCTGCTTTCCTATGGCTTGTTAATAGCTCTGACCCCCGGGCAACTTTATTTATTAACATACAAATAACATTTTAATACAAATAAAATATCACCATAACTTTGGTAAGAAATTCCCTGAGGGATACTCTCTACTACAGTCATCATGGTGACTGCCTCATGTTTTCAGCATCTGGAAGGCACAGGAACATTTTCCAACATGAAACAAGCCTTGGGGTTTTGTGTGTAGTAAGTGAATTGCTAAGTGAGTTTAACTGTTCAATCCAAGTGACTATAAAGCTGTACAATAAATACAATTGTCCACCATGTTAGACTCTTCTCTTTCATATTCACTGGTTTTGGTGAACTTGGGGTAGCTATGTGGGTTCTTGAGAAATTTATTATTTCTAATTTGTATTAATCTGACTTCAAAAGCTTGAATTTCTTTCACTGAGGATAGAAGTCTTAACAAGATGAGCACAAAAGGCAATGGAAATAGAAATGCACACTTCTATACAGAACAAAAGGATTGAGGCTAAAAATGAGCAAAAGTTGAATTCCATTTGAAAGTGGAATTTGCAATATGAGGTAGCAGTTGCTTGTGGATGTCAGTTGGGAATTAATTTTTTTTCCAAGTTTCAAATTAAAATGTCTTTTTGGAGTAAAGAAAGGTTTGAGGAAACCAAACTCAAACTGCTATAAATTTGAGGCAAAAATATTCTGAGTGGTAATGAGAGATATTTGGAAGTAATAGCATTGCTCACTTCTTGAGCACTTACTTGATTTTACAAAAACAGCCCTTTCTTCTTTTTTCTAAGAGAAAACCTTTTGAACTTTCTAAACTCCATTCATTTGTGTTGATCCAATTTTTCAGGTCCTAAAAGACTGTTTGGGTGGAAATGACACTCATTTATAGGTATAGGTTATGTTTCATAACCAGATTATGGTTTTCCTGATTCTTCTCCACTATTCTTCCTCACTGATGAGTCATTGCATTGTCCATTACCATGTCAGGTCACCGAAAAAAGACTCTAGACATCACCACAACTAGAATCTGTCAGTTTTGAATGGCCTTTGTTTTGAAGCCTATGATCTTTTGTTAAGATAGTCAGGATCTTTTGACCTTTTGGGTGTAACTCCTTCTACAGACTGCTTGCATAGCTTTTAGACCTCTTAGACTGATTAGACAGGGTAATTAAATCTCCCGGATATGTTCACTTACACTTAAGGTTTTTGGACATTAATTTTAATGGTCACTAAATGACTTGACTTGATAAGGTGTTAAGTGACCTAAATGGATAGAAAATAGCTTAGGGACCTATAATGGTTTCCCTAAGTGTGCGTGTTGGGGGTTGCAGGGGTCAATGGTACATTTTCCATCTATTTTCACTGTAGGAGGCTCCTGACTGCTTGGTTTCTGGAAAGGTTGTGAATAGCAGCATAATGTGAAAGGTCAAAGTGATGGATAAATGTGCAAGTGTCATTCACAGTGCAGTGCTCAGAAGTTATTGGGAGAAACATTTCATTTCCAAAAACAAATCTTGTTTGCTACTAAAATAACAAAAGCAATTCCCCCAAAGCAAAGCAATTCTATACATGATTATTTCTTTTCATGGTCAACCCTAAAGAAAGCAATAGACCATTTTTAATCTTCAAAATTGTTTTCTGTGACTTGCCTTTCAGAGTCCAGAATTTCACATTCACCTCATGACTGAACCTGTGATAACTGAAAATCACATCTCAAGATGAAAATGTCAATTGACCCTCAATAATTGGTATTAGAGAAAAAGTAATTTTTAATCTATGATAGATCTGCTTATCGAAGTCATTACAGTGCCATCAATACATATTAAAATGCATGTTAAAATAAAGATCACCAAGAAAATATTTTAATTCCTATTTAATGAGGGCTGAATAAATCACATATGAGCCAATAATGAGCTTGGTGTGATCTAACTAATGAAATCTTTACTAATTTGACAAACCTAGGAAAGGATTCTCAGCTAATTATTATGAACCTGTTTCACATAATAAACTTCTTTCAGAGAGAAAAAGTTAATAAGGAAATCCCATTTTCAAGTTATAATCAGTTTCATATTTATCTAAATATATTTTAAGGTTCTTGAAATATATGATAATAACATTTGGAGGGTAGAACTTGGAACATTTTGACACTCAGTAGGGCATTCTAGTGATACCAACATTGAAGGAAAAGACAGGATATTTACTGAGTGTAGTACATAAAACAAGCATATTCACTAAAAATAATATTTAAAGAAAATTTGTGATCAAAGAAGTACATACTAAATATCACACACACTCACTCATGGGGGGACAACTAATTGTATGGAAGTGTTGACATTAGAATTTGGTGTGGATTCAACTTCCAGAAAGCCAAAATGGAGGAAAGGAGTTAACAGAATTACCTACTTTGAGCAAAAGTGTGAAGGCATGAAAGTTGATGGAATATGGAACAAATGAAGCAGTCTAGTGCAGCCTAAACATCAAAAGGATTATGTAATACGAGACTGAAAAGGTAATTTAAGTGCTAGTCATAGGACAACTTTGAAGGTCCTAAAGTGAAAGTCATTTGTAATTTTTCCAATCATTCTCCTCCCTCAAATAGCATCAAATATAGTCATTTAAAACCAAAGAGTGTGAAGACTGGCAAGACATAAGGTAGAGCAACATGAATTTTATTTGCTGGTTTTTATTAATAGGAATAGATGTACACTAAAACAAGTTTCTACTTCATGCTGTATATTTTTACTTTAGCTAATATTTAAATTATCAGTTTGTAAGAAAAATGTAGGCAAAAAGAATTGCTGATTAAACTTTTTCAGTGTATAGTCAAACAAATATTCACTCATAATGCCCTTATTTCGTGTGGCATGCCTTTGTTTGCCGGGTCTTGGGATAAAAAAACTGAAGTTGTAGAGAATAATAATAATAATAATAATAATAATAATAATAATAATAATAGAAACATGCAATTAGACCTCAAGGAGATCACCTAATATGTGTAATATGTGAGCAGGAAGTGAACCATCTATTCCTACATGGAAGTGAATGGGTGGGGCAGGTTAATAGAAGTGTAGCAGCAAGGTAGGAAAGAATGGCATATGTTTGAGTGGGATGAAGATTCTCAAAGGGAAGAAAACCTGTTCTGGTTCTTATCCTTCTACAAATAGCCATTATCATGAGTCAAAGCACTTGTAAAGAGAGATCACCAAGCTGCCATAGCAAGAAGGGCCCAAGTGAATGTTCAGCCCTCCTGAATAAAGATGTGTAGTTTAGAGAGATCAAAAATGATACCCAAAGGATCTTTGAGGTTGGATGAGACAAAGGGTAAGATAGAATTGGTTGAGGTTTGTAGATGAACTGCTAAACAGTCTTATTAAATAAAAAAAACATGGAGCCAGATATGGAGTTGAAAACCTGAGAGATCAGGGAAATAGGAAAAGCCACAAGCTAACTTCATCTCACTGACATCTCAGTCTCCAAAAAGAGCTACTTCCTGTATATCCATGCTTATATGCCTATCTGTTCTGTTCTCTCATTGGCTCTCTCAGCCCAGCTACATCACTTCCTCTTCCTACCCACCTCTTTCACTTCCTGTCTGTCTGTACAGACCTCCAGACCTAGGCATGTGTCACCATGCTTGGCTCTGTTCCCCAGTGTGGCCTTGAACTCACAGAGATCCAGACAGATCCCTGCTTCCCAAGTGATAAGATTAAAGGCTTGTGCTACCATAGCCTGACTTCTATGTTTACTTATAGTGGCTGGCTTTTTCCTATGATCCTCAGATAAATTTTATTGGGGGACACCGTATATTGGGAGACACAATGCATCACCACAGAGGGTGAAGCCTAGCATTGTAAAAAGCAGAGAACATAATGTTGTGGAATATTTAACTATGTAAAGATGTGTTACACTTGTTTTTGCTGCATTTGTTTAAATTTGTAAAGATCTATTGCATTTGTTTCACCTTGTTTGCCTAAGGCACCTGATTGGTCTAAAAATAGAGCTGGATGGCCAATAGCTAGACCAAAGAGGCGTAGGCAGAGCTGGCAGGCATAGAGAATAAATAGGAGGAAAAATCTAGGCTGTAGGAGAACAAAAGGAGGGAAGAAGAAAGAAGAGAACAGGCAGAAAGAGAGGGACATGCCTGGTGCCAGAAGCCAGGCAGCCACCAGCCAGACATGGAGACAGCAGAAAAATAAGTACACAAAGCAATGAAAGGTAAAGAGTCTCAAGGCAAAACATAGATAAAGAGAAACAGATTAAAATAAGAGCTAAGCTAAGGCCAAGCATTCAAACTAATAATAAATCTCCATGTTGTGATTTGGGAGCTAGCTGGTGGCCCCCCAAAAAGAAAGTCTGGTACATATACCTTTACTTTTATCTGGAAGCAAGATCCATCCTCCTATGTATTATCAAGTGTTCTTAGGAGGGCTAGGAACAAAGAATTATGGAAGATATAATTACTAATGTCAATTTTATACTAGGTACAATCAATCATTATCCTGTACTTAGTGCTAAGTATTCTTAGATGTCCAGAAAAGGCAACTCTTTGTCAGCTTCTTAAGATACACGTGGCTGCAGAGAGATGACTATAATGAGAACTGAATAACTCATAAATACGCTATGATGAGGGTATTGTGAACTTGGTGTTCTCTTTTTTAATTTACTCATCCTATACCTCAGACTGTGTTTCCCCAACCCTGCTCCATAAGGGGCAATGATGCCAGTCTCTGCTCAGTGTTTGGTTGCAGTTCTAATTGTAAGTGGCAGAGCTGAGACTGGGTCTCAATTGTTCAGAAACACATCAGTTATTTGATGAAAGAGGTAGAATTAAGGGTTGGATGTCTGTGGCTTGGTCTGCAAGGAAGTTTTTAAAAACAGGCCTTGTATCTGTTGATGAGAATAGTCATAAAGCTTTCTTTCTTGCTGCAGCTGCTCTTGATCTAGATGAAAGGTTGGACAGCAATTAAGGCACGTACAGCTGCAGCCAAGTGAATTTTCAGAGGTTGGAACTGAGGCCTGTTGATATAGAAAGGGAGCAATATCCAAGATTCAAGCAATGCCCATGAGTACAGGAGGGTCCCTGTGGTGTTTCTCAGGTGTTACCTTGAAATCACACTGCTCTAATAACATTTAGAATTAAAACATTTTCTTGCTGATTTAATAAGGATAATTGTCTGCTAAATAATATGTACAAATCAGTTGTCATAGGGTTCTAGTTTAGCATCAACTTCTGAATTGTCATAGGCATTTATTATTACTCATTCAAAACATTTTCATATAATTGAAGTAAACAAACAGGTGCCTTACATCACATATTTGTAGTAGATGAGCAATGAACAGTCATTGAATTTGCAATGCTTATTCATTGAACACCTTTGAAGTTTATATAGTTACATGCACTATTTTATTTAATGATCAAAACAGAATTTTGAAGCAGTTTTACTTTTACAGTGAAAAAATATGAAAAAAGCTCCAATAAAGCAACTTTTTGCAATCATATTCTCATTATATCAAGTTCATATATTGTCACTACTTTTAATTTAATAATTAAAAAAGCTTTGCATATCTGTCTACTCAAAGCATGATATTTGTATTCTTACCATGTTATTAGTAGAGAAAGAGATAAACCTACCATCTAAAATCTCATATTCTCTTCTAACTCATTGTTTTGTGCTTGCCTCCCAAACTGATTGAGTTCTAGAGATTTCTTGTTCTTTAACTGGAGTTTTTGAACAACTAATACTCCCTTGAGGAGAAAGTAGAGTAGTGGAATAGGACCATGAGGAAGAATATTTGGAACCAGGTAATTTTGCATTTCTTAGTCTAGGTAGAGGGATTTCAAGGTGGGAAGAAGGTTTCATTTGAAAAATTATTGGCCTTTATAGTATTATGTTTTCTCTGCTTTTTGAAATAGCCTACCTGATCCCCATCTTTATTTTCCATTTCCACCTGTAAGCAATAATTCAGTCTCTTAGTAACTACAATAATTCAGTCTCTTAGTAAATATCCAGAAAAAAATGATCTATGACAAATAAGCTGAGAGTTTGATGGAACAAAAGGGCCCAAAAGTCCACACAGAGTTTAACTTGGAACCCCTAATCTGTTGAGCACTATGCTCTAGGCAATTAAGTTAAATTAGCCTACTCACTACAAATTTACCCTATCACAAACTTGTCTTTTTCATAAAAAAAGTGTTATTTTTGACTCCAAATGAATGGATCTGATCCTAGAGTGTGCTCTTTTCAGAGCCATAGACAAAGCAGGTTCAGAGGTTAAATGGCTTATCATTTGAAAAAGAAAGCTGTCTCACCAGGTCATCTCTGAGGAATTACTTATTAAACCTTAGAAAACACACAAAAGTACAAATGAGATATGGGTGTTGGGAGGAGGGGACCAGCAAGCAGAGGATTGGTGAATGGGAGGAGAACTAATAATAAGAAAATATGTGTATATATATATATATATATATATATATATATATATATGTATATATATATATATATATAATAGCAAAACACATTTCTTTGTATTATAACTTTAAAGGTGAACTTTAAAAGTTTGCTTTGAGTGAGAGGTAAGTCAAAAAGGCAAAAGAAAAGAAAAAGGAAAAGGAAAAAGAAATTATTAGAAAATAATCTGCTCAGCTGATTTCTCCTAGGACATAGTAAGGAAAACTCTGATAACATTCAGACCAAAGGGCATACCCAAAGTGGATAAGGATTCAAGTAGTTGGAATACATCATTTGTGTTTGGCTAGTGTGTTTTCCTCTTCACGTTAGCAAAATGACACTAAAGTTTATGAGAAGTCCTTGTTTTAGACTAGCCCATTGCACCTAGGCCAGAAAAGACCAAACATGTTAAAATAGAATCACTTTCACAAAACTGAAACCTCTTTGTAGCCAGAAGTTTTCCTATGTCCCACAGCTTCTCACTCCCAAGTAAACACACAGAGGCTTATATTAATTACAAACTATTTGGTCTATGGCTCAGGTTTCTTGCTGGGTAGCTCTTACAACTTAAATCAACCCATTTCTATTAATCTATGTTTTGCCATGTGGCTTCATGCTGTTACCTGTGTTCCATTATATCTTGCTCCCCTGGCAGGGCTCAGCATCTTCCTCAAACCTGCCTTTCTCCTCCCTGAATCTCTGCTTGGGTTTCCCACCTGACTCTAAGCAGCCTTAACATAGACCAAAGCAGTTTATTTATTAATCAATGTAGCAGTATATATTCACAACATAGAGAAATACCATCCTATGGCACCTGTCCCACTTTGAAAAATTCTGTCATGTCCAGAGGAATATTCAATCCAATATATTATTAAATATGAGTTTTTGCCTATTCTAGAATTTCAAATAAAAGCCAATTAGATCTATAAAGTAAGTATTTATTTATTTTACTGTAAGAACAATTATGTCCATTTTATATATCAGGAAACTGAAAACCAAGAAAGATAAATTTACCAAGGAAGCATAAATACAGTGTGGTGAAATATAGATAATATCTATCTTTTCCACTCTCCCATAGTTTCTATGTACCCAAACCATCTGGATAAAGGGTATAGGAATGTGAACTGAATCAAGAAGCTGTCCCCCTCTATCAAAAAGAAACTAAGTGCTGTGGGATGGTCTGTTTGTCAAGTGTGTTGCTAATTAGTCAATAAATAAAACACTGATTGGCCATTGGCTAGGCAGGAAGTGTAGGCGGGACAAGGAGGAGAATAAAGCTGGGAAGTGGAAGGCTGAGTCAGAGAGACACTGCCAGCCGCCACGATGACAAACAGCATGTGAAGATGCCGGTAAGCCACGAGCCATGTGGCAAGGTATAGATTAATGGAAATGGATTAATTTTAGCTGTAAGAACAGTTAGCAAGAAGCCTGCCACAGCCATACAGTTTGTAACCAATATAAGTCTCTGTGTTTACTTGGTTGGGTCTGAGCGGCTGTAAGCCTGGCAGGTGAGAGAGATTTGTCCTGACTGTGGGCCAGGCAGGAAAACTTTAGCTACAAAACTAACACCACTTTTTTTCATATGGGTATTCAGGAGTTATAAGCACTCAGAGCTGAAGGAGCCAACCTAGATTCAACTCTATCATCTGCCAAAAGATGTGGCTCATCAGAAAATAGACACCATTGCTGTAAGCTTCAGTTTCTTCATTTGAAAACCACACCACTATAAAAGAGTTGTTAAAAGAACATATAGACAAGATGTCTTAGTCTGTTCAAGCAGCAATAACAGAACACTATAAACTGGGTGACTTGCAAGGAGAACTTTGTGTCTCTCAGTTCTGGCAGGTTTAGTTTCTGTCGAGGGTCCATTTCCTGGTTTACAGTTGATGCCTTCTCACTATGTCTTCATGAGAAGAGTGGGGTTATTAAGCTCTCTGCCTTGATGACCTAATTACTTTCCACAGCCCCTACCTCTTAATAAATCACGTAGGTTAAGATTTCAACAGAAATTCTGAGAAACTGTAAACATCAAGCTAATAGCACTTGGGAAATGCTAATTTCTGAAAAAAATCTATTGCACTTTATGTGGAAGAATTATTGCTGTGCAGGCTAGGTAATGACAAACACAAAAGATGCAGACAGCAATTAATTTTGGATGATTCAGAAGAAGAAACTGTCACCTCTGACTATGGGAAACATAAAAGACTTCACAGAGGAATTGACATTTGAACTGAGTCTAGAAGGATTAGGTAAGAGTGGGATGCATAAGTATAGGGTAGGAGGACAGTGGAAAAGATGGTGGGGACAGGTGAAACAAACAGCTGTGGCATATACATCTGTTGGGTGCATGGGGAACAACAAGTAGCTAAGCTTAAGGAGAGGGTAAGCAGCAGCAAAATAGTGTGGAATGTATATGGTAGAGCTTCTGGACACTCAGGAGGGGTGGCATCAGATGCTAGAATAAGACAGTGGAACTCATGGGCAAGAAATGAGAAGTAGACAGACATATAATGAGAACAGAGTTTCAGGAATGAAGCTTTGGTACAGTGAACTGGGTGGGAGAGCATGGGGAGATCATTATGGTACCCCCCAAAAAGATAATTAGGTGCTAAGTGGGAATAGCACATAGACAAGTGAGCAGATTAAAAATTATATAAAACAGACACAAGCCAAAAGTGTGGTGGCTCATGCCTATAACTTCAACGTTCTGCAAGACTGAGTTGTGTCATAAGGATCAGTGCATGTTCAAGGCCAGTTAAGGTTACATAGTAAGTTCTAGAACAGTGTGAAATATATAGCAAGACTCTCTCTCAGTCACTGCTGTCCATCCCAAGCAATGACAGACATAGTGGTGATTGAAGAGAGGCAGAGAACAAAGATGAGGGAAAAAAACTAGTTATGGTTCAAGGCCTGGGGTCAGCAGAAAGGATAAGGAGGTGTGATGGAGGGGAACAAGGCAAAAATATTAATACACAAGAGACTTGTGCCTGGATAAGTCTACTTTCTGGGAACCAAGAGGAAGATGTCCACTGACATTTGGGTTGGATAATGTGGGCTACTTTTCCATGCTGTAAATCCCAGTTGTTCTAGCACTGGTGATATTTTAAGTAACATGAACATAAGCCCACTGCTCCCCAGGCTTTAATATACTTTTAACACAATTCTTCATCTTTAAATGAACAGAAAGCACTTTCTCAGACCTCTGGCCTTGTCTTGGTTCCATTGTAATATGATAGGCCCAGAAAAAAATGCTTTCAGAGCTGTATAATTTATACATGAAAGATACTGTCAGAAATGGTTGGAAAATGTGTGAAGGAAAGAGGCATTTTATTTGTCTTCATGTAACTCTTTAAAACCTGTGAGAGTAGCACAATGACTGTATTCTTCAATAATCCTTTGATAAGAAATTAGGAAGCTGACATGGTATCTCTTGATGGGCCATTACTACCTGCTTTGGATGCTGAGGACTTTTATCCACTGCAGAGTATATTAATGAGGCAGGAAAAGCCTATCTGAGAAATGAGACCATCATCTAAGCATGCTTTTTTGCTTTGTTAATCATACCTTGTTTCTTTTTTCTCCTTTACATTTCAAAAGTTGGTCTGTCTGGGTACAGGGGAGCCTGCTGGGGTTTCGGGAATAAGAAACACACACCATTGGCTCACACTGAGCTTTACTGATAGTGAATTTTATTTATTTATTTATTTATTTATTTATTTATTTATTTATTTATTTATTTAATTTATTTATTTTTTGCTAGCACATGTCGGGTATAGTCATTTTGATGTTTGCTACTGGGCTGCTTTTCCAGGTGCTTTTCTCCCTCAAATTTGCCCTTTTTGCTGGGCTTCCAAGGGGCAAATGAGGAGTCAGAAGCCACATATAGCAGTTGAAATAGAAACAATGGCTTCTCAAGGGGGTATCCATAGAACAGAGGTGTGGAAGGTGGTTCTGCTGGCATTTCTGGGAGCAAGAAGAGTTGAGCAGTACCTAGCAAGTTGCTTCATTCAACAGAGCTTTGCCAGCATTCAGAAGTCTTTTAACTACAAGTTTCTGTATTTATTTTATATGAAAGAGACAAGAAAAGAAATCAAGATAATTGTTCAGATGCAAGTCACTAGGAGGCCCTACCTGTCTTCTGTACAGAAGTCTGTGTTAATCCATAAAAAATTGATTTATGTCACTGCCAGTTATGTGTTCATGTGGAGATGAGAGCAGGTCCCATGGAGATGAAGAGCAGCTCTTCATACCATATTCCTCTGTGAAGTTAGCACAGAATTGCCCTCATCTCCTCAGCTCCCTTCTGGGAAAGGCAGAGTCTGGGTGTGTTCAGGAATAGTGTTTGCTTAGTGATGCACTTAATGAAAGTCCTTGATCAATGATAATTTGTGGGCTTCGAGTGGAGAATGCCTGAAAAGCACAATCGTTTAGCCAGTAACTGTTTTCTCAGGCAAAGTGTGTGTGGGGGGAGGGGGCATGTAAAGCAATGCTTCAGGTCTAGCAATCTGCAATAATATGACAGAAACGTATAGATGGGTAAATACTAGATAGACAAAAGCTGTGAACAAAGCTGGGAGAGGGTATGCAAACTAAAGTGATAATCGATGAAGTGGAGATGAAAAGTGGGATGGAGCAGCAGTTTGTAGAGAAATGAAACATAAACTAAAGAGAGAATTGGGCAGCAAGCTCACTCTTCCTGGAATCAACAAGTTGGGAAAGAAAAGGTAGAAGGTACAAAATGGAAATTACAACCAAAACTAAGTTGTCTATTAAAAAGACATCAAATAGGGGAAATAGTAAGTAGCCATTGGTCATGTAGCAGGTGGTAGTGGGAGGGAAAATTGCTGTATCAAGGAGAAACACTGCAGCTCAAGGTCCTTCCCACAAGGCCCTAAGGAAGGAGCAGAGGAGAGAGCCTTAGACAGTAACCCAGCAGAAGTTCCCCATCGAATGCATGCAGCTCAAGGTCTTTCTGCCATTCATGCCAACTAAACAGAGACTCCTCTAATTCTTAAACCCAAGGACCACATGGTGGACAGACAATATGGCACATTCCAATCAGCTACACAACTGATGTTCTGTTCTCTGCTCTCTCTCACCTAGAAGACTGCCTTCCCTTTGCCTTTTGCAATTTGCATTCTGCAGTTTGCCATACAAGAATAATCACTCCCTCTTTCTTTCCTCCTTTTGAAATCCAGAATCACAGTGTGAAAACTGCCTTTTGGAATACCATGCACTGATTCCAATTTAGGAAATATGGCCACTCCTTCATGGGATACAAAGAGACAATTATTATGAATATTTATTGTCAAAAGTAAAAACCAACAACAAGGTAATGGATTTCATAGTGATATTTCATAAGTACACATATACACATACAGAGTACACTTTGTTCTTAGTTATAGGCCTCACTGATTTCTCAGTCCCCACTAAGTCCTTTGGCTGGTCCTCTCTGTCTCCAAAACTATCTCTTCCCTCCTTTTCTATTCATGTGACATACTCCACTATCCTCTCTTATTTCCCATTTCTGTCTTTTACTATACCTCTCCCTCCCCTCTCATATAATTTCATATAATTTCCTCTTTATAACTTCAGGTTCTACATAAATGTACATGTATACATACATCCAGATTCCACATGTGAAATAAAACATGCACAATGAGTTCCAGGCAAGTATGGGCTATATATATGCAGCCCTGTCTTTAAACAGCAAAATCAATTCAGTTAGCTTTTACCCTTGCAACCTGGCCTAAAACATGTCCTGCCCAGCCCCAAGTGCCACTTCTTGTATACTCTCTTAAGGTAGGGAACCCCAAGTTGTACTGCTAACCTCAATCACCCCACCAAGAGTCCTTTCTTGCCCCATCTTGAGCCTGGAAATCTAGACTCGTCTCAAATTCTATTCACCTGTCCCAAATAGCTCCATCTAATCTCCCAGAGTGTACTGTATTAGTTGTGGTTCTATAAAGTAATAGGACTGATAGAATGAATCTATGTGTGTATGTTTTTTGTTACCTAAATATAACCTGTTCAGTCTGTATAATATTATTTGTATGTATGTTTTCAGAGTTGACAGTTGGGTGTTGGATAACTAATTAGTGTTCTCTTCCCTAGAGATGACTATCCTGCTCTCATCATCTCTTAGTTGGTGAAGTTCTTTGTCTGTGGTTAAGGACTCCTGCACCTACCCTGTATCCACTTTAGCATGTGTATGGTTTTTGTCCTTGTTTAGTTCATGTTTAGACAATCATGTCAGTGGAACTTTATGGGTATAATTTCTGACATTCCTAGGAGACACAATCACACAGTATATTAGACTGGGTTCTCTGGAGGAACAGAACTTATAGAATGAGTATACAATGGGAAGTCTGAGAACCCGGTACTTGTTCAGTCCATGAGGCTGGCTATCTTAGTTGGTCTTGAGTATAAGCCAGAGTCCAAAAGAAATTGGTGCTAATACCAATGAAGCAAGAGCAAGGGCAAAGAGTAAATGCTTCCTTCTTTCATATCATTATACAGGCTGCCAGCAGAAGGCATGGTCTAAATTAAAGGTGGATCTTCCCACCTCAACAGATCCGGATTTAAGGGGCATCTTCCCATTTCAAATTATTCATTAAAAAAAATCAGTCACAGGTGTGCCCAGCCACTTGGATTTTAGTTAATGCCAGATGTAGTCAAGTTGACAACCAAGAATCGTCATCACAGTACCTAAAAAGGGCAATTTCTCAAAATATTATTTTATCTGACATAGACCAATTGTACTTATCAAGGGGACATGTTAAAACACAATACACATATACAATAAACAACAATAATCAGGATAATTGGCATAACCACCACCTCAGACATCTATCATTTCTTTGAACTAGGAACTTTCAAAATCTTTTCTATTACTTCCAAAACCTATGTGTTGTTGTTTTTCCTTACTCTTTTTTAGGGGGGCCCTCCACCCAGCTCCCAAGTAAATCAAACACGGAGGCTTATTCTTAATTGTGAATACCTGGCCTTAGTTTAGCTTTTTCTTGCCAGCTTTTCTTAATACATTCCATCTACCTTTTGCCTCTAGGTTTTTCCTGTTTTCTTACTTCTGCAAATATTACTCCATGGCTTGTTGTGCAGCTGGGTGGATGAAACCTGGAGTCCTCTTTCTTCTCTGGCTCCTCGCTCTCTTTGCTAGAGCTCTCCTTCTTACAGATTTCTCCCTCTATATAATTTTTCTGCCTCAGTTTCCTAAGCTATATAGGAAGTATAATGATGATTCTTGTTTTTAGTTCTCATGAGGGTCAAATGCATACCAATGTGATTGTAAACAGGGAAAAGCAAATATTATACAGAAAAAGCCCTCTAAGTTGGTTTGATAAGGAGCCCAGAGAACAGATATAAAATCCCCAAAGAAGAAATGAATTATATAAATCCTTTCCCCACTCTAAGTTTCCCTCAAGGAAAATTCTAGTTCACATAGCTTTATCACTGTATACTTTGCCAGAAACAAATCCCCATGTGAGTATAAGTGAGTTGATCCTGACAGGAATAAATAAGGAAGCAGAGAAAAGGAAGAAGAGTTAATGAGTACTGAATCAGAAGTAGAGACTAGATTATTGAAAAGGACCTAGGAAATATTTGGGAAAATGGTAACATGGCTGTTAAAATCATAGTAAATAGTTAAAAAATCACATTGCCTTAACATCTTGTTTATACTGTACCTAATATGACAATTAAAACAACCAATGTCAGTTCTGTTTAAAATAAAAGCAGCAAAGATGGCAAGCCTTTGCAGAATCTGACAAGACAAAGGTAACAGTCCAGTAAGATTGCCTATGAATAATCTGAAATACAAATGAATGAGTTATTTCCCTCATTTCATTCAGATACATTTAATTACACACACACACACACACACACACACACACACACACACACACACACACACACACACGTGTGCACCTAAGTCAATACATGTGTCATTTACTTTGCAAGTGACAAATAATTTGATTCTTTTTAAAAATTTTATTTACATTTGTTATTTGTTTTTGTAGGGCAAATGTGCCATAGTACACATGTGGAGATCAAAGGACAACTTGTAGAAGTCAACTTTAGAAAGCTGATTTTCTCCTTCCACCCTATGAGTTCCCAGATTTGAACTCAGTTGTCAGGCTTGACCACGGGTACCGTTTTCTACTGAGCTATCCTGCTGGACCTAGGAAAATTTCTGAACTTAAAATCTTCGAACACAGAAAAACAAATTTCTCATTCTTTTTTATATTATGCATATGTAACAAAGCAAATGAAATCAACAAAATATAGATCTCTTAATGACCTGGTTGGAAGGTAAGATCCAGGGAACTGCTCTCATTTGTGATATGTATTCTTCCTGAGACTTTTAATTAATGATCTGTCTTAACTACTTTACTTTTGTGAAAGTAGAAGGAATTGCTGAACATTTTCAGTATTTACCATTGTCTCATAAGACTATCTTGGAACTAAAGTCTATCATATCAGCTGCTGATTCCAGCATATGCATGGATAATTTTGATGTCTAATTTTATATGTCAGCTTCATTGGATCAGAGGATCCTGTGGCATGAATCTTAACAGTTCTTATTAATAAGATCAAACCCAAAGCCAGTTATTGGGGTATACACTGGAAGATCAGAGAGACAGAACAAGCCACAGCTAACCTCACCTGGCCAACTTCTCAGCTGGTCTTGTTTCCTCAGACTGGAAGCATCTGTATCCTCATCCCAATGGCTCTCAGCTGAACTGCTGCTCGAAATCCTGAACGCTTAACCAGCCAAATGCTTCTAGTTTCTGGTCCTCACGCCTTATAAACCTTTCTGCTTTCTACCACCACTCCCTGGGATTAAAGGCTGCTTTCTGGGATTAAAGGTGTGAGTCACCATGCCTGGCTGTTTCCAATGCGGCCTTGAACTCACAGAGATCCAGAGGGATTTCTGTCTCTGGATTGCTAGGATTAAAGGCGTGTGCTAACATTTTCTAGCCTAAGTATCTTGTGGCTTTTCTGTTCTCTGACCCCAGATAAGTTTATTAAGGTACACAATATTTTGGGGAACACAATACCACCATAGGATCCCCAGAGAGCTTGCAAAATACTGTTTCTGGTGTGTTTGGAGAATGTTTCTGGAAGAGAGAAACATTTGGATTAATAAACTGAAAAATGGAAACAGATATTTTTCAGTGTGAGTGAGCACTATTGAATCCATGGAGTGCAATGATGGGGGAAGTATAATTTTTTTTCTTTTCTTGAGTTGGGACCTCCATCATCTCTTATCCTCAGGTATTAGAAGCCTAGGATCTCAAATATTTTAACTCAGACATGGACTTTAATGTTTGGATTATACCTACATAATGCATTTTCCTAAACCTCTACTTTGATGGCATACTATATCATTTATTGGAAGCAATACCTGATAATAAATTTATTCCTGTATCTTTGCATATCTTGTTTGCTTATCTGAGGAACTCTATCTAATATACATATCATAAAAATCTGTTGGTTGATCAAGTATTACTCACTTAGTAAAAAGATATCAATATTTGAGTCTTAGAAATGTCTAAAAAAGAATGAATTAAGAGTGAAATACATCTAAATTTTGAAGACCTGATTTATGGTAGATAATTCAATGCCAGAACATGATTAAGATTAAAATAATATGTATTAATAGTTAGAAATTGGTGTAAAATGAGGGATAGATTTTTGAACTTGACAAGTAACAATCACATGAAAAGCCACTTAAACCCATTCTCATGGGTTCATTATTCTAATGAGGGTTACTCAAGAGTTCTTTTATTAACATGTATGAATTCATAGGATGTGTCTAGAATGATTAAAATTATATACAATTCTATCTCCCTCGATAAGAATTTTCTGTAATAGTAAAATAATATTCTTAATCCAATTAAGCAGTGCTACCATGGTTAGCTTCAATTCTGTGGTTGCAAAATTGATGGCAGGGAACTCTAGCATAAAATAAGATGGCATGACCACATTCTACCCTGTCCTTATTACTGAATACAGACACGGCATTTATAACCTATGTAGGAAATTGAAAAGTAAATATTAGCAAATTAAAGAGGAAAGCTAGAAATCAAAATGCCACTAAATTGATTGAAAGTCTGTTAGTTTTTTACCCTGATGTCTCCATCCCTGAAAACAATACAGCCCAGATCCCAAGCTGGACTCCAGAAACTTATTTCTTATTCAGAGAGCTAAAAAGTAATGAAGAGGAAAAGAAAAAAACTTGGAAAGTGGAGGAATCCACTATTCTATTTCAGTTGTTCTTCTTATTTTTTTCTTTCACTACTTTGAGAAGATAATTTCATTGTTTTGGTGGTGACAATAATAGTGTTGGTCAAAGGTCTTGAAAATTCAGAGAAAGGTAACCATCACTTATTCTAAAGGTTCTCTAGAGTCATAGGCATCCAAGAAATTGAGAAAAATTGATATAGGTGAAATTTGAGGAAATACTGGTCCTTAAATGTATGTAAGATTTGAAAGTAAGTTATAGTGCAGTCTTACTTGATTTTAAATGGAGTAAGAGATAGAGACACACAACCTAGTTGGGTTTCTATATTTTTCTAAAGTGGAAAACTATTAGATCTCAAGAGACTGTAAAAAATTAAATATGCATGTTAATCACTAGAGAAAAAAAGCTAATCAAAACCATGATAGATAAATCAACATGTATTGTTAATGTGTAACACTAAAGGAGAAAGAAGAGTAGAAACAATTGGAAAAACTATGAAAAAATTATCAAAATTAACTCCAAGATAAAACAAAATAAATGATAGATTAAAAACCAGACCTGTCTACAAATAAATTTAATGCAAATAATTTGAACACCAATTACATTGCAAAAATTGTCAGAATAAACTTAAACATCCATAGGACCCATTTATAGGCTGTACATAACAAACTCACTTTAAAGATAATGACATAACTACACAAAAACAAGAGGCATGTTAAAAAACTATCATCCATCATTAAATAAATGAAAGCTCAAAATGATAAATGAATATCATACATATTTGAATCTCAAACAAATATTATTGAAGATAAAGAGGACTATTACAAAGTGGTAAAAAGGTTAATTCACAAAGAGAAATACAGATAGTGTCTATACACACTGACAACAGAGATTTGTAACACATGAATCAAAACTTGACAGGACTGAAAAGTCAACAAACCTCTATGTGTAAATGGAGGGCTTAACACTCTCTTCTGTTAGTGACTGATAGAATTAGAAGACAAAAATCATCAAGTAATTGTTTAAGAAGATCAAGGCAGTCAAGAACTGAATAATGTCATCAACCAAAGGTATTAACTAACTCTCCAGGCTGAAAGGCACAATGAATATTTTTTTATAAATGCACACAGAATATTGACCAAGATAGGTTAAATTCTGGATTGAAAAAAAAACTTAATAAATTTAAAGGAATGGAATCACACAGATATGTTTTCTAACCATAGTGAAACTGTAATACAAAACAATGAAAGTTACTAAAAAAAATCCAGATGTTTGGAAATTGGACAGTATACTACTAAAATATTAATGAATCAAGGATTAACTACTGAAAAATCTAATTTGAACAGAAATATAACTAAAAGACTATAGCTGGATGGTAAATCAATTGCACAAAACCCCAGGTAAGATCTCCAAAACTACAAACAAAAACAAAATCAAACAGTCCCTTCTGAAATCTTGGAAAATGCCAGTGAATTGCTATTTATATGACAATTTACAGCACTGTATTTTTACAAGAGAAAACAAGAGAGGTCTCACCACAATAATACAATATGTCACCTCATCAAGTTTTGAAATTTAAGGTAACTTACATCAAGCAGAAAGAAATAATGAAGACAAGACAGAAATGAATGGCACTCAAGATAAAAGAGAAAAATCAGTGAAATCAAAAGCTCAGTCAAATCCATAAACTTCTAGTAAGACTATTGAATAATAAAAGAAAGATTTTTTGAAAGGAAGATCTAAAATTTCTTTTCCCAAATGGCATGATCATTTGGGAGACAATTTCAAAGGATATAAATAAAGCCTCTAAAAACTAGTAAGTTAACTCAGTAAGACCAACAAACAAAAGTAGTCATCTTAGTTTTAAATAATGGCAATGAATAATTGAAGACTGAATTTTTTTATTTTATTTGCTTAAGAATTTTTTTTTATTCATTTTACATACCAACCACAGAGCCTCCTCTCATTTCCCCTGCCACTCCCCTCTAGCCTTCCCCGCCTCCAGCCACCCTATCCCCTCCTCCAAAAGGGTTTGGCCTCCCATGGGGAGTCATTAAAGCCTGGTACATTCAGCTGAGGCAGGACCAAGCCCCTCCCCCCTGCATCAAGAAGATGCAAGGCATCTTATCATAGGTAATGGGCTTCAAAAGGTCAGCTCATGCACCAGGAGTAAATTTTGATCCCACTGCCAGGGGCCCCTGAAACAGACCAAGCTACACAACTGTCTCCCATATGCAAAGGGCCTAGTCCAGTCCCATGCAGGTTTCACAGCCGTCAGTCTAAAATTTGTGAGTTCTTATAAGCTTGGTTTAGTTGACTCTGTGGATTTCCCCATTGTGATCTTGAGCCCCCTTGCTCATATAATCCCTCTTCCCTCTTTAGACTGGACTACCGGAGCTCGGCCTGGTGCTTGGCTGTGGATCTCTGCATCTGCTTCCATTAATTACTGGATAAAGGCTCTATGTTGACAGTTAGGGTATTCACCAACATGATTACCGGGGTAGGCCAGTTCAGGCACCCTCTCTATTACTGCTAGGAGTCTAAGGTGGGGTCATCTTTGTGGATTCCTGGGAACTTCCCTAGCACCAGGTTTCTTCCTAACCTAATAATGTCTCCCTCTGTCAAGATATCTTTAAAAACTGAATTTTAAAGAAAAAAAATTGGCTTGGAAGAGGGTTCAGCAGGTAAGGCACTTGCTGTGCAAGTATAAGAGACAGAGTTCGGATCTCTAGTGCCCAAATGTATGACATGAGGGTGCAGTAGCTTGTATGTAATTCCAGTATATACAAGGTGGAGGTAGGAGATAGATTCTGGAGCAAACTGGTTAGTAACATATTTGAAACAGTAAGCTCTGGGTTCAAGTGAGTGATTCTGCCTCAATATATAAGGAGAAGAGCATTCAAGAAGTCACTCAGTGCAACCTCTGGCCTCTACATGCCTAAACACACCTATGTTAAGGGTTACCACTTAGAGACAATTTATAGCCAACTGAAAGTCTCTTTTTCAAGCTGACCGGGACTACACTCAAGTATTTGGGGACCTAAATGTATCTCCAAGTGTCCAGGACACAAAGTTTTTGAAGGCAAAAACCATCCTGACACCTTCAAAGCAAGCAAAGGAGTTATAATAGACACTTCTCTTTAAATGTAGTATAATGATAAACAAATGGAAAATGTGTAAAGAGATAGGCATGGCTCAGCAGGACAGAAAACATGATTAAAAAGGAGTTTCATATATTTATGGCCAATGATTCTTTAATGCTTTTATTGAGGTATAATTTATATGCAATGAACATCACCCATCTTGTATAATTTTTTAACAAATTTGCTGATTTGTGAACTTCAGAAAAATTTCAATGCCTCAATAAAATATCTCATACCAACTTACATCTAAATCTCATCCAGATTTTCAACCCTAGGAAACTAATTTATTTTCATTTAGAGTTTTCTTTTCTGGTTATTTCATATAAATAGGATAATTCAATAGCTTTTTGGACATATCATTTTTTGATCTTATACTTAAAACAATATGTCTAACTAATTTTATTCAGTACTCACTGTAGTGGGTAGCCATTCCAGCTTTGATCTGGAAGTTCCAACCCCCATTGAGGCTTCGGTAACTATCATGCCTACAAGGCAGGGCCAAGGGAGGGCCCTGAAGACCCAAGATTGGGATGCACCATGCTCTCTTGTTTCCTGGACCTGGATAGAGGTAGACCAAGGGGAGTTCTCCAGAGAACTGGCTTCTTTTCCAGAACCTGCCATTTACCTATCCCTTTATTTGTAAGTTACCCACTAAATAAATCTTCCTTTGAACTACATGGAGTGGCCTTAACAATTTCACCAATAACTCACATTATGAAATACATAATAAACTAGGTTCCTGGTGACCCAAAAGAGACATGAATATTATGGTTCAGTGGAGGAAAACAAAACTAACCACAGAATCATGAATACATTCATAATTTCAACTGAGAAAGTCACATTTGACTGAGAGTGAAAACTATTCAGTAAATACCAGAGAATTTCAGATAGATGGAGTAAACTGTGCCCATTTAGTCAGAGGGAACATATTTGTTACAAGTTACTGAGAAAAATGTTCAGAGAAGAAAGAATGATGGGGAGACACAAGGCTAGGACAGAAGTTAAGTTTGGGTCATATGGGATCTATTTTAAAACCAATAGAAAGACACTGAAGTATCTTCAACAGGTTATGGAGGAAAGATAAGTCACATCACATGTTTAATTATGAACAGTCTTTCTCACTGTAGTGTGAGGAATGGATTGAAAGAACCTCAACATGAATGACACAGCAGTTATGGGAGATTCTGAACTACATTAGTTCCTTTGAGAATCATAGTGGCATGTTAACTGGGTCTCAGAAAATGATCAGCTGTCACTAACGTTTAGGGTACATTTTTCAAAGTCCTTTAGCATGCTTTATTAAGGAAAATAATAGTGTATATATCCAGGATAAGAAAAAAATCACAAACCCTTTTACATATTATTGGTGTAAAACCAAATATGGTACATTAATTCTGGAATATAGTTGTGCAATGTTTTATCAAGTCAAATCCTTACTAACACTGATTGGGGGAAAAAGATCTCACCCTTGGTAACTAGGCAAATGTTAAACACTGTTAAACCCTGTTAAATTTACTACTAGTGTTAAAAGTACGTTCTTTATGTTTATATTATAGGCACTATCCATTTCGTGTAAGAAGCAAAGATGTTGGAGATGGGGCAGTCAAACTAGTCAGTTACTGTTGAACTTTCCATCCCTGCCCCTGATGCCTGGAGCAAAATGACTAACAGCTAAGTGGGCTACATTTATGCTAACATCAGCATCCCTAAACATTCCAGAAATACCCTGAGACACCTGCAGAGCAATCACAGTTGATTGTCCTTGCTCTCCTGAATGCAGAGTTTCATCCAGGATTGTTTGTAACAGACTTTTGTCATCACAACTCTCAATTAACTGTGTCATAAGGCAGTCATTTCTCCTGAGAGCAGAGAGCAAGGACTTTCCCCCAAGTAGTTTGGTATAGAGACAAGCCATGCTGGGTGCTAAGAGGCAAGGCTATTACTGTTCTAAAACTCCAGCTTCAATGATATGATTGTTTCTAGGTGGCAAAGCTGTGATGGTACAAACAAATCACTCAGTTCTTCCTAAACAATGGCTGTGATGAGTCTAAATGAATGGTTGTGATTGGTCAAAACATGTGGATACAGTTGCTTCAAACAAACAACTGTTATCATTCAATGCAAGTGGCATCTTTTATAGAGACAAGTATCTCAGACTCTGGACTGAGAGGTGTGATGGTTAGTGTTAATTGTCAATTTGACAGGACCTTGAATCATTTAGGAGACACAACACCAAGGGTAACTCTAAGAGGTTATATTGAATAGGTTAACTGAAGTGGGAGGAATCACACTGAAAGTAGGCAGGCCATTTCCTGTATAGAAAGGGAATGCTAACTGGGTACGTTGTTTTCATCCTGCCTATAGGTGCAATATTACCAGCTGCTTCAATTTCTTATTGCCTTGACTTCCCGGCCATGATAGACCAGACCTTAAAACCATGAGCTGAAATGCATCATTCTTTTTTTAAGTTGCTTTTGTCAGGACACTTCACCTCAGCAACAGGAAAGAAGGTGTGGAACAGGGGTAGGGATCCTGATAACTGCAGCCTATGAAAGGACAGCAATGATGGAGAATACCATTGACTGTCACTTCTGGCTGCCCACTGCTGCCACTTAGTACTGCAGAAGTGAAATCTGCCAGAGAAGAGCACTTGAGATTCTTTTTACCTACCCACAATTTTTATTCAGGTAGACTTAAAGAACCTTCAGTTAACTGATGAGTGACAATACTATGTAGTATTTAGTAACCTCTGATTCTTGGAGAAAGGAAAAGAACATTTTGTACAAAAACCTGCACATGGTATTTGTATGAGTGTATTTGCAATCACTAAAGGCCAGAAACAACCCAAATATCATTTAATGAGCTATTAGATAAGCAAATTGTGGTACAATTATACAGTGTAATACTACACAATCACAAGAGGGGAGTCTGATTGAGGCATAACAATTTTGGGTGAATTTCAAAGGCATGTTGAATGAAATAAGCAAATATCAAGAAGCAAATATGAAAATATTCTGTACAGTATGATTTCATTTACGTGGCTTTTTTTTAAAAAACAACACTGTTGCAGTGATGGTGAATGAATAATGATTATCAGGGACTGGGTAATTTGGGGGAGATGACATTAAACAGTGATAGGAGGATTTTTTTATGAGGTGATATATCTGTCAGTATCCTGATTTTTCAGTGGCTACACAGGTGTCTGTGTTAAATTTCTTCTATTATTTTAAAAACAAGGTAAGACATCAAATGTGAAAGTTTGAATACCATTCTTTTTTTTTTTTGTTTTTTCGAGACAGGGTTTCTCTGTGTAGCTTTGCTCCTTTCCTGGAACTCGCTTTGTAGACCAGGCTGGCCTCAAATTCACAGAGATCTGCCTGTCTCTGCCTCCTGAGATCTTAAAATACAACTAGCATAATAATAATAATAATAATAATAATAATAAATAATGTTTATATGTTAGTTATAACCAGCAGAAGTTATTTTGTTATTGTTTTTATTTTGTTAGTGATTTCAAAATATAGACTTTAAAAATAACTGTCAGCAAGATCTAGATGAATTTCTAAACAGTCTTAATAAATAAAAACATGGAGCCAAATATAGGGGTAAAAGCCTTAGAGAAAGATCAGAGGAATAAGACAAACTACAAGCTAACCTCACTTCACCAACTCCACAGCTTCCAGAACATTTCTTCCTGTATATTCACGTTTATATGCCTTTTCTGTTCTGTTCTCTCATTGGCTCTCTTAGCCCAGCTACATCACTTTCTCTTCCTACACTGCTCTGTCACTTTCTGTCTGTCTGTATAGACCTCCAGACCTCTATGTTTGGTACTGGGATTAAAGGTGTTGGCTCTGTTCGCTAGTGTGGCCTTGAACACACAGAGATCCTGCCTGCTAAGTGATAGGATTAAGGGCGTGTGCTATGGCTGCCTGACTTCTTGCTTATTTATAATGGCTGGCCTTTTTCCTCTGATCTCCAAGCAAGCTTTATTTATTAAAGTACAAATAAAACATCACCACATTTCAGCACAAATAAAATATCACTATATTTCCCCTTTTTTGCCTAATAAAAATAAAAATAAAAAGTTATAACTAATATAAGAAAACTACATACAATAAATAGAATGACTATATATAATATATATATATGCAATAAATATATCAACAATGTCTAGTCCATTTGCATTTGACAAATTCAGAGAAAATATTCCATTATCTATCCTGTTTTGGTGAGTCCAAAATGTATGTAACTCACTTTCTGTCCTAACTTATATTACTAACAGAAAACTATTTTATGATGTCTTTCAAACTTATACACTTAACACCTCTTAGTGAGTTTCTTTTCTGAATTTCTTAACAGGAAAATTGTAACTACAACTATCTAATCTTCAACTCACCCAGAGAGCTGAGAAGAAAATAATATTACCTAGTAAAACAGGAAGTGCAAACACGTGACTTCCAAAAAATGAGTTGTGACAGAAACAGCTAGCTTCCTGGACAGTCACCTGAGGTTTCTCTGCATGTTGGGGCATCATCTTTGGCCTACAGGCTTAGCATATCTGACAGACACATTTGTGAAGTAGAATGTACACAAGGCCTGCTGCTTGACCTCACATTTGGTGCGAATATTCCATGTACCAGATAAACTGCCAGTGTCCTGTCATGATTCAGGATTTTTAATTCTGGAAATTGCTAGTGATTTTGGAATTCAGTTCCATTCTTCTTGGCTTGTGGGTAGCTTCATCTCCTTTATTAAATGCCAGGCTACCATTGAGAAGTTAGACTCTGTCAGCCTAGTTACTCCTTCAAGAATAACTGTTTCAGCTACTGTTCTACTGCACACCGTGAGCCATGGGTCTACTGCCTGTTCAGCTGCCTTCGAAGAAAGGGGCACTGTGGTGGTATTTTACTTGTACTGAAATGTGATTTTAATTGTATGTTAATAAATAAAGTTGCCTGGGGGTCAGAGCTATTAGAGCCATAGCAAGTGCATGGCGGCGGTGGCGCATGCCTTTAATCTCAATACCATAGAGGACCTGGAGGGTTGTACATGCAGGCAGTGATGAGGCAGTCACGTGTTTGGGTTTACAACCAATGAGAAGGCAGAACAGCTAGACTATATAAAGACATACAAACAGAGAGTAGGTCCGTTTTGGAGAGCTCTCTTGACTGAAGAGGATCGCTGAAGCAGGAAGGGTGAGGCTCTTAGCTCTGACCTCTTGGCTTTCTTCTCTGAATCGGCTCTGTGTTTCTTATTTAATAAGATGGCTGATTACATCTACATTTGACGCCCAACGTGACAAGAATCCATTATAAACCACTAAACTTGGCTTGGCAGCAGGTCCCATTTCCCACCAGGGCGGCCAGCTACCTAGCCCGGGCCCAGGTCGGCTTGGCCTCAGGCCAGACTAACCTTGAGCTACTTGCTTAAAGCTGGTGCTACAAACAACTCAGGCCTGCCCTGCCCAACAGGGCCCCCACCTGTAAAGCCAACACACGTGGTTGGAGCTTAAGGAAGCTAGAGCCAGGCCTTGACTAAGGTCAAGCGGGAACACGTGGCTAGATTCAAGCTCTAAGGCAGAACTTCTCTCTCTCTCTCTCTCTCTCTCTCTCTCTCTCTCTCTCTCTCTCTCTCTCTCTGGACTCACACCTTGGACACTAGGTGGCTGTTTTGAAATTCCCTCAGATTTGTACTCTTCTGTGAGAACTTGGTAAGTCACTTAACATATCGAATATTTTAAAGGAAACTATTTAAAAGAGAAATTTTTTCCACATTAAAAAAAATGGGTTTTCTGTGTACGTTGGAAGAAAATTGGGCTTTGTTTGCAATTTTAGGCAGTCTGACAATGGAACAACTATATGATAAGATTAATGTTGATCGAATTATGCAGTTTATTACTATGCTTATCCTCATGTTACTATTTAAAAAGATAGTCAATTTAAGTGCCAGGGTGACAGCTTTAGAAAAATTGTTAAACCTGTAAAAACTCAGACAGAAGAAATTAACAGTGAAGCTGCTTCAGGATGGGATCATAAGGTTACAGAAAGAAAGCCTGTTTTCACACAGTCACCCTTAATTTGTCCAGTAACCGTACAGCAGGTGCCTGATCAAATGACTACACAAAATATTTGGGCTCCAATTGCAATGTTAGATTTACGAAGGTTTAAGGAGGCCATAGTATCTTATGGCATGCATTCCCCATATGTAAAGCAAATGTTAAACTCTTGGTCAACATATAATAGGATTGTACCACAGGACTGGCAGGAGCTGGCACAAGCTGTTCTTGAGCCCAGTCAAAGGCTTCAGTGGCTAACTTGGTTCAAGGATGAAGCTAAAAACATAGAAAAACAATGGAGGGATAAAGGAATACAAGTCTGCCAGGATCAGCTTATTGGAGAAGGTCAATATGCTTCAGCACAAACACAATGTTTATATGATGTCCAAACCCTAATTTTATGTCAAACAGCAGCCTTGAATGCATGGGACAGAGTTGAGGAACCAGGGAAAAAAAACTGAGTCATTTACAAAAGTTATACAAGGCCCAAAAGAATCTTTCACAGATTATTTACAAAGACTGTCTTCAGCAGTAAAGAGAATGGTCCCAGATTCAGAAGCTAAAAAGATAATAATTAAATCTTTGGCCTTTGAGAATGCGAATGCAGCATGCAAAAGAATAATCAGGCCATTAAAGGCAAGATCTGCACCTTTGGAAGATTGGATTAGAGACACAGTTAATGTTGAAGCTCATGAGCATGATGATATGTGGGTAGGAAAAGCAATTTCAAAAGGTTTGAGGAATGTTAGATGCTTTAGATATGGAAAGCAAGGATATTTGAAAAGGGACTGTAAACAGGTCATTCCTAGAAACAATGTTTCTTCAAGGAACAATGTCAACAGAATGCCCCTTCCTTCTGGAGTATGCAGAAGGTGTGGTAAGTGAAAACACTGGACCAACGAATGTAGATCAACAAGGGACAGACAGGGTAATCCTTTGCCTCAGTCTTCGGGAAACTCCCAGAGGGGCCTCATGCAGGCCCCAATAGCAAATTCAGTTCAAACCTTTCCTGCAATCATAGAGGAAACCCCTACTCAGAGCAATTAAATAACCAAATGCCTATTGGAATAAGTCATGCTGGTAAGGATGATGAAACAGAGAGAATAGAAAATTAAGGAGAAAACATAAAGAAAATTTTTTGGCAAACTTCTATTAATGAACAAAGACCAAAATTATTGATAAAAATAAATGGTGTTTTGTTGTCTGGTCTGGTAGACATAGGTGCGGACATTCCCATAATTGCACCAGAATTTTGGCATCCAACTTGGCCTCTTCAGGAGGTAAACGTTCAACTGTTAAAAACTGGGACATTATCTCAGGTAAAACAGAGTGCAAGATGGCTCAAATGTATAGGTCCAGAAGGACAGAGAGGAAAATTAAAACCATATGTGGCTAACATAGTTATGAACCTGTGGGGTCAAGACTTGTTGCAACAATGGAATACTCAGATTAACATCCCTCCAATCTCAGAAACAAATCATAAACTAGCACATGTTTCTGAGAGAGATATTAGAAGGCATTATTCTGAGTGGTCACCAGCCATCCATATTATACAAGAACAGGGCACAACAACTGATCATCTTCCAAAGACACCAACAGCTCTACCTTTAAAATGGTTAACAGACAAGCCTGTATGGGTCCAGCAATGGCCTTTAACAACAGAGAAACTCCAGGCTTTAGAAGAGCTGGTAGAAGAACAGTTAAATGCTCAGCATATTGAAGAATCAACCTGTAGAGAGCCGTGCACGGCCGTGCCTCAAAGATGGTGCTGGCATCTGGCTTCTGCCTTCCTGATGGCAGGTGCTCCTTATTTGGCTAAGGCTAGGATGTGGCTTGCTTCTGCACACCTGGACCTAATCTGGCTTGCTTGCATATGTCTGACCCTATCAGCATTGTCCATGTGGCACTACGGGGTTGATTGTCCAGTGGCCATAAAGGGCGTGGGCTGGCTTTCCCCAAGAAGAAGATTGGAGGAGGGAGGAGATCAGAGTGAGAGTGAGAGAGTGAGTGAGAGTGAGTGAGAGTGAGTGAGAGTGAGAGAGAAGAAGAAGATGGCTTTCCCTGGGGTCAGAAGATTGTTTCAAGGTTCCTGAATAAACTGCTTGGAGAAGAACCTGGTGTTGCGTCTTCCTTGTTGGTCGAGGCGGACGCGACAAGTGGTGGCCCATACGGGGACCCTTTAAGGCTCAGAACTCTTCGCAGTCAGGGCAGTGCACTGGTAAGTCACCAGGTAAGGCGGGGATCCGCGACAAAAGCGGGAAACGTAGATCCGTGACCAAAATGGACAGGAAAAGTAAGTAGAGCTGTGACCAAAGTGGACAGGAAAATTAATTGGAGCCGCAATCAAAGCGGACAGGAAAGTTAAGTGGAACCATGACAAAAGAGGGCAGAAAAATTAAAGAAAGTAAAAGCAGGTGAAGGAAAGGGTGCTGCTAGTATCATGGGTGCAATTTCTACGCACTCAATTTTTCTGGCTCTTAATGAGCTACTCCTTTCAAAGAAATTAGAGATTAAGAAGAGTAACCCGGAGGTTTAGAGAAAGGTTAGAACTGAAATGCAGCTAGCTTGCCCAGTGTTTCTCAATACCCAGACTCAACAGAGATACCATGACCAGATAAATCAACTATTTTATTTGTATTAAAATGTTATTTGTATGTTAATAAATAAAGTTGCCCGGGGGTCAGAGCTATTAGCAAACCATAGGAAAGCAGAGCAGTGGTGGCGTACACTTGTAATTCCAGCACTTGGTAGGCAGAGCTGGGAAAGTCTCTGTGTGTTCAGGGATACAGCCATTATTGGATACACATGCCTTTAATCTTAATACCGATCATGGAAAACCTGGAGGCCTATACAGACAGGCCATGAGGAGGCGGTCATGTGGTTGGGTTTACAACCAATGAGAAGGCAGGACAGGAACTCTATATAAAGACTTTAAAACAGGGGTAGCTCTGGTTCGGAGAGGTAGGACCACCGTAGGAGAAAGGGTAAGGATTTAGCTCTTAGCTCTGACCTCTTGGCTTTCTTCTTTGCATTGGTTCTGTGTTTCTTATTTAATAAGAAGGTTGGATACATCTACATTTGGCACCCAACGTGACAAGAATTCATTAAAAACTGTTTGGCTTGGCTTGGCAGCAGGTCCGGTTTCCGGCCTGGGCGGCCCGGCTGCCTAGCTCGGGCCCAGGCCTGACTGACCCGCAGCTGGAGCTACTTGCAACTGCTACAAACAACTCAGGCCTGCCCTGCCAAACAGGGCCCTTGCCTGTAAAGCCAAGGCTTGACTAGGCTCAAGCGGCTAAGCTTTCTCTTCTCTCTCTCTCTCTCTCTCTCTCTCTCTCTCTCTCTCTCTCTCTCGCTGGATTCACACCTCGAACACCAGGTGGCTGTGAAATTCCCTGGGATTCTACTGTTCTACCCAGACTTGGTAAGTCAATTAACATATCTATTTAAAAGAGAATTTTTTTCTACATTAAAAAAAATGGGCTTTATGTGTACATTGGAAGAAAATTGGGCTTTGTTTGAAATTTTAGGCACTCTGACAATGGAACAACTATATGAAAAGATTAATATTGATTGAATTATTCAGTTTATTATTTTTCTTATCCTCATTTTACTATTTAAAAAGATAGTCAACTTAAGTGCCAGGATAACAGTCTTAGAAAAACATGGTAAACCGGTAAAAATGAATTATAGAGAAATTCAAATTCAGACAGAAGAAATAAATAGTGAAGTTGTTTCAAAATTGGATCATAAGGTTACAGAAAGAAAGCCAGTTTTCACACAATCACCCTTAATTTATCCAGTAGCCGTACAGCAGCTACCTGATGAAGAGAATGAACAAAATACTTGGGTTCCAGTTAAAATGTTAGACTTACGAAGATTTAAGGAGGCAATAGCATCTAATGGCATGCACTCCCCATATGTAAAGCAAATGCTAAACACCTGGTCAACTTGTAATAGGATTCTACCAAAGGACTGGCGGGAATTGGCACAGGCTGTTCTTGAACCCGGACAAAATCTCCAGTGGAAAATGTGGTTCAATAATGAGGCTAAAAATATAGAAAGACAATGGAGGGATAACGGAATACAAGTCTGCCAGGATCAGCTTATTGGAGAAGGCCAATATGCTTCAGTACAAACACAATGTTCATATGATGTCCAAACCCTAGTTCTATGTCAAACGGCAGCTTTGAATGCATGGGACAGAGTTGAAGAACCAGGAAAAAAAACTGAGTCATTTACAAAGGTTATACAGGGCCCCAAAGAATCTTTCACAGATTTCTTACAAAGATTGACTTCAGCAGTACAAAAAATGGTCCTCAATTCAGAGGCTAGTCAGATAATAATTGAATCTTTAGCCTTTGAGAATGCAAATGCAGCGTGCAAAAGATTAATCAGGCCATTAAAGGCAAGATCTGCACCTTTGGAAGATTGGATTAGAGATACAGTTAATGTAGAGGCTTATGACCATGATGATATGTGGGTAGGAAAAGCAATTTCAAAAGGTTTGAGCAATGTTAGATGTTTTGGATGTGGAAAGCAAGGACATTTGAAAAGGGATTGTAAACAGGTCATTCCTAGAAATAATGTTTCTTCAAGGAACACTGGCAGCAAAATGCCCCTTCCTTCTGGAGTATGCAGAAGGTGTGGTAAGAGATAACACTGGACCAACGAATGTAGATCAACAAGGGACAGACAGGGTAACCCTCTGCCTCGAGCTTTGGGAAACTCCCAGAGGGGCCTCAGGCAGGCCCCCACAGTAAATCCAGTTCAAACTGTTCCTGCAGTCGTAGAGGAAACCCCTACTCAAAGCAACTAAATAACCAAATGTCTATTGGAATAAATCATGTTAGTCGAGATGATGAAACAGAGAAAATAGGAAATACAGGAAAAAACATAAAGAAAAATTTTTGGCAAACTTCTATTAATGAACAAAGACCAAAACTAACAATAAAAATAAATGGTGTTTTGTTGTCTGGTCTGGTAGACACAGGTGCTGACATTACCATAATTGCACCAGAATTTTGGCATCCAACTTGGCCTCTTCAGGAGGTAAACATTCAACTCTTAGGAATTGGGACATTATCTCGAGTGAAACAAAGTGCAAGATGACTTGAATGTATAGGTCCAGAAGGACAGAAAGGAAAATTAAAACCATATATGGCTAACATAGCTATGAACCTGTGGGATCGAGACTTGTTACAACAATGGAATACACAGATTAATATCCCTCCAATCTCAGAAACAAATCATAAATTAGTACATATTACTGAGAGAAATATTAAAAGATATTATTCTAATGAATGCTCACCAGCCATCCATGTCATACAAGAACAGGGCACAACAACTGATAATCTTCCAAAAACACCAACAGCTCTACCTTTAAAATGGTCAACAGACAAGCCTGTATGGGTTCAACAATGGCCTTTAACAACAGAGAAACTCCAGGCTTTACAAGAGCTGGTGGAAGAACAGTTAAATGCTCATCATATTGAAGAATCAACCAGCCCTTGGAATTCTCCTGTATTTGTTATAAAAAAAAAAAATCTGGTAAATGGAGAATGGTAACAGACCTTAGAGCAATTAACAAAGTAAATCAGCCAATGGGCTCTTTAAAATCTGGAATTCCTTTGCCTACTCTGTTACCAAAAGGATGGCCTCTCATAGTTATTGATTTAAAAGACTGTTTCTTTTCAATACCCTTACAAGAAAAAGACAGAGAAAGATTTGCTTTCACAGTGCCTACTTATAATAATTCTCAACCGGTTAAAAGATTTCAATGGAGGGTTCTCCCACAGGAAATGTTGAATAGCCCAACTTTGTGCCAATATTTTGTAAAACTGCCATTAGGAGTGGTATGTAAAAAATTTCTTAAATCTATAATTTATCATTATATGGATGACATTTTATTAGCTGATTCAAATGCAGATACTTTAGAAAGAATGTTTGAAGAAGTAATGAAAATTTTGCCTTGCTGGGGATTATAAATTGCTTCAGAAAAGGTACAAAGAGGAGATTCTATTAATTATTTAGGATATAAAATAGAACTTCAAAAAATTAGACCTCAAAAGGTGCAAATTAGGAGAGATTGACTATAGACTCTTAATAACTTTCAAAGATTATTTGGAGACATTTCTCATCTAAGAACTATTGTTGGGGTAAAAAATGATGAACTGAATAATTTGTTTAAAACCTTAGAAGGTAATAAGGACTTAAATAGTCCAAGAGAATTATCACCTGAAGCTGAGAAAGAATTGGCCTTGGTAGAAAAGAAAGTACATGAAGGGCATGTAGATCGTATTGATCCAAAGCTGGATTGCATTTTGGTTATTTTACCTTCTAGGCATTCCCCAACAGGAATATTAATGCAAAGGGAAGATATTATATTGGAATGAATATTTTTACCAAATAAACCAAATAAAAAATTAAAAACTTATGTGGAAAAAATCTCTGACTTGATTTGGAAAGGAAAATTGAGACTTCGTCAATTAGCAGGAATAGACCCAGCAGAAATTGTCGTACCTTTAACTAAGGAGGACATTGAAACATTATGGAAAGAAAATGAAGCTTGGCAAAAAGCTTGTAGTAATTTTTTGGGAGAAATTAACAGCAAATATCCCAAAAGCAATAGAATTGATCTTATAAAGAGAGCTGATTGGATCTTGCCTCAAATTGTGAGGAAAAAAACCATATCTGGAGTTCGTACATTTTATACAGACGCCAACAAACAAGGAAAGACAGGTTACAAATCAGAAAATTTAAGTAAAGTGGTTCAAAGTCCTTATAATTCAGTTCAAAAATCAGAATGGTATGCTATTCTGTTGGTAGTAATGGATTTTTCAGAACCTCTCAATATAGTAACTGACTCTCAGTATGCTGAAAGAGTAGTATTACATATTGAGACGGCAGAATTTATCCATGATGCATCAAAATTAACTTCATTATTTATTCAATTACAAGATACAATCAGAAAAAGGAGTCATCCTTTATATATAACTCACATCTGATCCCATACTGGTCTGCCAGGCCCTCTAGCACAAGGCAATGATGAGAATGATAAATTATTGATAGGAAATGTACTGGAGGCCTCAGAATTTCATAAAAAACATCATGTAAATAGTAAAGGTTTAAAAAAGGATTTTTCCATAACCTGGCAACAAGCCAAAGAAATAGTAAAGAAATGTCCTACTTGTTCCTTCTACAATCAAACACCATTACCAGCAGGATGTAACCCAAAGGGTACTCAGAGGAATGAAATCTGGCAGATGGACATGTTTCACTTTGCAGAATTTGGAAACCTGAAATATGTACACCACACTATCAATACTTATTAAGGATTTCAATGGGCAATTGCTTTGAGTTCTGAAAAAGCTGATTCTGTAATCACTCATTTGCTAGAAGTTATGGCCATTATGGGTATACCTGCACAAATCAAAACTGATAATGCTCCATCATATGTCTCTGTTAAAATGAAACAGTTTTTTTGCTTATTATAATATAAACCATGTTACAGGTATACCACATAATCCTACAGGTCAAGCAGTTATAGAAAGATCAAACAGAACTCTAAAGGATATGCTAAATAAACAAAAAGGAGTAACAAAACCCCCCAGAACTAGACTAAATAATGCTCTATTAACTTTGAATTTTCTCAATGCCAATGAGAAAGGAACAACAGCTGCCGAGAGACATTGGATAATAGAAAAAACTACAGAATTAAATCAACCCATATACTTTAAGGATGTGCTGACCTCAGAATGGAAGCCAGGATATGTGTTACATTGGGGACGAGGTTTTGCTTTTATTTCTACAGGAGAAGATAAGCTGTGGGTACCATCAAAATTGATAAAGGTTCAATTTGAACAAGAGAGACCTCTTAATTAAAGGAGGTGATAGTTCATCAACTATTGTAAACATCCAATTTAAATTAACTTACACCAGTAACACATGCCTTTTCATTTAATCAGATAACTTGTCAAAAAGGAACATCCCCAAAAAACCTTGGGGAAAGGTTTTTGTTTTTGTCTTTTAGGAGAATGAAGGTTAAGGAATCTGAAGAACACTGGACAAATGAGACAACTGAAGAAAAGGGACAAATCATCTATCCTAAGAAACAGAGTGAAATGGCATATGGGTATGTTATCTAAAAAAATTTTATGTCTTCTTAAATTTTTGTTTCTGCTTTTCTTTAAAGATTTAACACTATTTAACTTCTACTAGTCCCAGTTCAATTAAAATTTAAAGCTGACTTTTGCGTTGTAGAATGGCTCTCTCCTTCTTTAAACTCAAGCATGTTGTTAAAAGGAAAATGCAAACTCCCTGTATCATGCCAGAGGAAAAGAGCCATCTTCTGCTATGGGACAGGAGAAAAGCCAAATTAATTAAGGGACTATTCTATTACTAATCTCAACTCTTTGATTCTATTCTGATTCTTTAAACTTTTCTTAAAGTATGAATTTTATATATAGAGTACTAACTAATTCTAAAAAGTCGCATATATAGTCTTTGTGTTCGAGTCTCTTATCAGTTTTTGCAGGAAATCATGGTCAGGCCTAACATCAACTGAAGTCTCCAGGAAGAAGATGGGGCCCCACAACAACAACAATTCCACGTGGACAATAATAACATCACTAAGCTGACAAACATCATCTACAGATCAGCTTTGAACTACAAAGTGCTCAGAGCAATTTTGAGAGAGCTAGCTGAGATGATCCAGTCTCAAAGACTACTTAAATAAAGATTTGAGATAAACCCTGAATTTTGGCATTATACACAGACTGGATAATGAAGGATATAGTTACCTTTCCTAGAATTTGACAATTAACCTAAAATTTTTCTTTCAGGATAAAGATACCTTCGCCCATACCCAGCAGGAAGCAATTTCAAGAATACGACGCCCACATTCCCAAAGAGGTGGTGTGGGGCAGTTGGTTTTTTTGGTCTTTTAATGGGTTTTGGGTCTGGGATAATTTTCATTGATTAGGGGGGTTGGTTACAAATTTTTGTCAAGGGTTAGGAAAAAGGATAAGCAAAGGAGATTAGATTTAAGGTTCTTATTAAAAAAAAAGAAAGAAAGAAGGAAAAGAAAAATGTAAATACATTGGATTGGATTGTTTTATATTGTATACAAATTATATATATTGAAATTGATATTGTTAGAAAATGATATATGTATATATCTAATTGTACCGTTCATCTAACAATGTAATGCAATTTTCTGATCCTTGAATGTTATTACCAACTATTAGGATATAAAGAAATGAAACTTAGTAGTTAAACATTATAATAGAACTTGTAGTTATATTAGGTATGTTTTCAAGATTGAGTAGATATATTTTAGATAGACAGGTTATCTTCAAACCCTTCAGAGATCTACAGAATATGGCATTTAAAATGTTTTAATAGCTTAGAAAATTTTTCTTTTTTGTTATGACTATGAGACATGTCGGCTCCTGGCAGTACCAATCTACTTCAGAGAAAATATGGGCATTGAAGAAACTGCATGTGGAGTTAACTTTCATTGTGGCAAAAGTTAGCCACTGGACAACAAAGTATCCTCGAATCAACAGGACAAAATGGACAGACAGGACATAAAACAAAGGACTACTGATTCTTGCCAAAACAAGTGTCGTTATGGCTTTATCAAAAGGCATCTTCAGAGGCCAGGACAATATGGCGCCATCCCTGAAGTGGCCTTCGCAATTTGGGCAAGGTACAGTGCCCTTTTCTTCGAAAGCAGCTGAACAGGCAGTGGGCCGATGGCCTCTGATGTGCAATGGAACAGCAGCTGAAACAGTTATTCTTGAAGAGTAACTAAGCTCATGCCTCTCAATAGTAGACTGGCATTTGATATAGGGATGTGGAGAAGAATGGGATGCTAAGATGAAGCCATATATACACAGCCAAGAAGAATGGACAGCTGAATTAAAAAACCATCAACAATTTCCAGAATTTAAAATCCTGAATCATGACATGACACTAGTGGAATTCAGGTGTTTCTGGTACATGGACTGCTCTCACTCAATGTGAGGTTGAACTGTTTACCTTGTGTACATCCTACTTCACAAATGAGTCTGTCAGATATGCTAAGCCTATAGGCTGAAGATGATGCCCCAGCATTGCGGAGAAACCTCAGGTGACTGTCCAGACAGCTGGCTATTTCTGTCAACTCACAAATTTTTTGGAAGTTGCTTGCATGCACTTCCTGTTTTTATTTTTGTTAGCTAATATTATTTCCATCTTGGGTCTCTGAGGGAGTTGAAGATTAGTTAGTTATAGCTGAAGATTAGTTAGTTATAGTTGAAGGTTAGTTAGTTATAGTTGAAGATTAATTAGGATACATTTTGGACTTACCAAAATAGGCTAGATAATGAAATTATTTTCTCTGAATTTATCAAATACAAATGGACTAGACATTGTTTAGGTATTTATTACTTGTATATATTGTATATAGTTATTGTACTTTTCTATATAGTTTTTCTTATATTAGTTATAAGCTTTTTCTTTTTTTTCCTTTTTATTAAAATAGAAAAGGGGAAATGTGGTGATATTTTATTTGTATTAAAATGTTATTTGTATGTTAATAAATAAAGTTGCCTGGGAGTCAGAGCTATTAGCAAGCCATAGGAAAGCAGAGCAGTGGTGGCGTACGCTTGTAATTCCAGCACTTGGTAGGCAGAGCTGGGTAAGTCTCTGTGTGTTCAGGGATACAGCCATTATTGGATACACATGCCTTTAATCTTAATACCGATCATGGAAAACCTGGAGGCCTATACAGACAGGCCATGAGGAGGCGGTCATGTGGTTGGGTTTACAAATGAGAAGGCAGGATAGGAACTCTATATAAAGACTTTAACACAGGGGTAGCTCTGGTTCGGAGAGGTAGGACCACCGCAGGAGGAAGGGTAAGGTTTTAGCTCTTAGCTCTGACCTCTTGGCTTTCTTCTTCGCATTGGTTCTGTGTTTCTTATTTAATAAGAAGGTTGGATACATCTACAAGCAACAAAGGCATGGAAGTCCCTACCTAATAAAGGGGAAGTGAGCGGTAACCTTACTAAGATCCTTCAGGGACCTATGGAATCTTTTTCAGATTTTGTGGCCTGCATGGTCGAGGCTGCAGGCAGAATCTTTGGGGACCCAGATGCTGCAATGCCGCTTATAAAGCAGCTAGTTTATGAACAATGTACCAAAGAATTCAAGGCTGCGATCACCCCTTATAAGAACAAAGGTCTAGAAGTATGGATAAAAGTGTGCAGAGAATTAGGGGGACCTCTAACTAAGGCAGGCCTTGCGGCTGCAGTTATGCAACTTAGAAATAAGAAAGGAGGGAACACTGGGGCATGTTTTTGGTGTGGAAAAATGGGCCATCTCAAACGTAGCTGCCCTCAAGGTGAAGGAAACTTCTATAGTTTCATTAAAGAGTATAAATAAGTAGATGTTAATATGTTATATGTGAGTTTGTAAAAATGTGTAAATGTTGAGTGTGAGTTTAGGCCTAAGCACATGTTGTATGTGAGTTTGTGAAAAAGTGTAAATGTTGATTGTAAATCTAAGCTTAATGTATGTGGTGAAACAACCTGAGACACAGAAGGTTAGTGTCCTAGTAGACTGCAAAGCAGGCAGTCTGAGTGGTTTTCAAAAGCAGAAGCCGCTAAGCTAAGAATGGTGGACGCCAGAACCAGCACAACAAGGCATCTGCAGCTGAGATCTGTAGAAAATCAATGCAACACAGAAAAACCTGAGTTAACAGTGAAAACGGTACAGTTTAAAATTACTGACTCCACAGATGGGAGTACAATTAGTGGAGTATGATAAAGATGGGATGTCATCCTAGGTTTGGTTTGGGGAAGTTTCTCCAAGGCAGAAAAGATCCAGTTCAGGCGCAGAGTAGACCACCTAGACAGGGATTGGGTTTTTCATAGGGGCCACTGAGGAAGGAATTCCCATTTCCTGGAAAACAGAGGACCTGGTATGGGAACCTCAGTGGCCACTTTCCTCTGAAAAGTTATCAGCAGCAGAAGAGCTAGTGAAAGAACAGCTTGAGACTGGACATATATGACCCTCTGTGTCCCCTTGGAATACACCTATATTTGTCATTTAAAAAAAAATCTGGAAAGTGGTGATTGTTACATGACCTTAGGGCTATTAATAATCAGATGCAGGTCATGGGTCCAGTGCAGAGAGGGCTGCCGCTTCTGTTGGCTCTGCCAGCCTCCTAGCATATTATTGCCGTGGATATAAAGGATTGTTTCTTTTCCATTCCCTTATTTCAAGAATTTGGATGCCTCGGGAAGTTCATCAGCAGATAGGCATCATAATCTATACAGCCCTATGAAGGGCATGGTGAAGTGAAAAGATATCCTCACAGGTAGCTGGCATGGCCCTGATCCTGTGCTGACATGGGCGGGAGGTTCTGTTTGTGTTTTCCCACAGGACCGGCTAGACCCTATCTGGGTACCTGAAGGATTGGTGCGATGGGCCCCTCAGACGGAGAGACGTGATGACACCCCGGAAGCTGATATGCCTGATCCTGATAGCCCTGATTCTGACAAGCGTGCCAGCAGGAGCAGCTGAGGATCGACTACTCTGGGCTCTTATAAAAGCCTGGCCATACCCTTTACCCATAACATCATATTCTAGTGTATTGCTTTATTTTTGAGTTGACTTGCTGCAGGAGCAGAACCCAGATCCTACGCAATGAGATCATTGCGGTCAACTCCACCCGTGTGCACCTGGCCTATCACCCTTTTAAAGGAGTGAGCGGGATTAGGTGCCCTGGCAGGCCTACTGGTACTTGTCTCCCTGATGTGCCTGTGGTGCATTGTTCATTTAAGGGTTTCTCAGCAACGCAATGCAGCCATGATTATCCAAGCCTTTACAGCCATAGAGGCTGGACAGTCTCCCCAGGCCTGGCTGGCCGCATTAAAAACTTGATCGTGCAGGATGCGAGGCTAGTGCACTGCACTTGGGTCTAGCTGTATTGCAAAAACCAAAAAGAGCAAGTCTAATTGCATGTGGGTTGATGCCCTAATTCCCACCTCTGCAAAAAAGGGTATCGGACGGGTCAAGTGTTCTCTGGGTGAATGACACCTGGACTAACACCAGTACAATATCCAAGTTGTTTTTTGGCAGAGATTAGACCTCTGCTCTTGCCTGCTGCTTAAAACAATAAAGGGGGAACTGTAGAGAGCCGTGCATGGCCGCGCCTCAAAGATGGTGCCAGCGTCCAGCTTCTGCCTTCCTGATGGCAGGTGCTCCTTATTTGGCTAAGACTAGGATCTGGCTTGCTTCCGCACACCTGGACCTAATCTGGCTTGCTTGCATATATCTGACCCTATCAGTATTGTTCATGTGGCACTACGGGGTTGATTGCCCAGTGGCTATAAAGGGCATGGGCTGGCTTTCCCCAAGAAGAAGATTGGAGGAGGGAGGAGATCAGAGTGAGAGTGAGAGAGTGAGTGAGAGTGAGTGAGAGTGAGAGTGAGAGAGAAGAAGAAGATGGCTTTCCCTGGGGTCAGAAGATTGTTTCAAGGTTCCTGAATAAACTGCTTGGAGAAGAGCCTGGTGTTGCATCTTCCTTGCTGGTCGAGGCAGACGCGACATCAACCAGCCCTTGGAATTCTCCTGTATTTATTATGAAAAAGAAATCTGGTAAATGGAGAATGGTAACAGACCTTAGATCAATTAACAAAGTAATTCAGCCAATGGGCTCTCTACAATCTGGAATTCCTTTGCCTACTCTGTTACCAAAAGGATGGCCTCTCATAGTTATTGATTTAAAAGACGGTTTCTTTTCAAAACCCTTACAAGAAAAAGACAGAAAAGATTTGCTTTCACAGTGCCTACTTATAATAATTCTCAACCCGTTAAAAGATTTCAATGGAGGGTCCTCCCACAGGGAATGTTGAATAGCCCAACTCTGTGCCAATATTTTGTACAACAGCCATTGGAAGTAATATGCAAAAAATTTCCTAAATCTATAATTTATCATTATATGGATGATACTTTACTAGCCAACTCAAATGCAGATACTTTAGAAAGAATATTTGAAGAAATAAAGAAAATTTTGCCTTGCTGGGGATTGCAAATTGCTCCTGAAAAGATACAAAGAGGAGATTCTATTAATTATTTAGGATATAAAATAGAGCTACAAAAAATTAGACCCCAAAATGTACAAATTAGGAGAGATAGACTACAGACTCTTAATGACTTTCAAAGATTATTTGGAGATATTTTTCATCTAAGAACTATTGTTGGGGTAAAAAATGATGAACTGAATAATTTCTTCAAAACCTTAGAAGGTGACAAGGTCTTAAATAGTCCAAGAGAATTATCACCTGAAGCTGAGAAAGAATTGGCCTTGGTAGAAAAGAAAGCACATGAAGGGCACGTGGATCATATTGATCCAAAGCTGGATTGCATTTTGGTTATTTTACCTTCTAGGCATTCTCCTACAGGAATATTAATGCAGAGAGAAGATATTATATTGGAATGGATATTTTTACCAAATAAACCAAATAAAAAATTAAAAACAAATGTGGAAAAAAAATCTCTGACTTGATTTGGAAAGGAAAATTGAGACTTTGTCAATTAGCAGGAATAGGCCCAGCAGAAATTGTCATACCTTTGACTAAGGAGGACATTGAAAAATTATGGACAGAAATTGAACATTGGCAACGAGCTTGCAGTAATTTTTTTGGAGAAATTAATAGCAAATATCCCAAAAGCAATAGAATTGATCTTATAAAGAGAGCTGATTGGATCTTGCCTCGAATTGTATGGGAAAAACCCATATCTGGAGTTCATACATTTTATACAGATGCCAGCAAACAAGGAAAGACAGGTTACAAATCAGAAAATTTAAGTAAAGTGGATCAAAGTCCTTATAATTCAGTTCAAAAATCAGAATGGTATGCTATTCTGTTGGTAGTAATGGATTTTTCAGAATCTCTCAACCTAGTAACTGACTCTCAGTATGCTGAAAGAGTAGTATTACATATTGAGACTGCAGAATTTATCCCTGATGCTTCAGAATTAACTTCACTATTTATTCAATTACAAGATACATTCAGGAAAAGGAGTCATCCTTTATATATAATTCACATCCGATCCCATACTGGTCTGCCAGGCCCTCTAGCACAAGGCAATGATGAGATTGATAAATTATTGATAGGAAATGTGCTGGAGGCCTCAGAATTTCATAAAAAACATCATGTCAATAGTAAAGGTTTAAAAAAGGATTTTTCCATAACCTGGCAACAAGCCAAAGAAATAGTAAAGAAATGTCCAACTTGTTCCTTCTACAATCAAACACCATTACCAGCAGAATATAACCCACAGGGTACTCAAAGGAATGAAATCTGGCAGATGGACGTGTTTCACTTTGCAGAATTTGGAAAACTGAAATATGTACACCACACTATTGATACTTACTCAGGATTTCAGTGGGCAACTGCTTTGAGTTCTGAAGAAGCTGATTCTGTAATCACTCATTTGCTAGATGTTATGGCCATCATGGGTATACCTACACAAATCAAAACTGACAAACCTCCATCATATGTCTCTGTTAAAATAAAGCAGTTTTTTGCTTATCACAATATAAAGCATATTACAGGCATACCACATAATCCTACAGGTCAAACAGTTATAGAAAGATCAAACAGAACTCTAAAGGATATGCTAAATAAACAGAAAGGGGTAACAAAAACCCCCAGAAATAGACTGCATAATGCTCTATTAACTTTGAATTTTCTTAATGCCAATGAGAAAGCAACAACAGCTGCTGAGAGACATTGGATGATAGAAAAAACTAGAGGATTAAATCAGCCTATATACTTTAAGGATGTGCTGACCTCAGAATGGAAACCAGGGTATATGTTACATTGGGGACAAGGTTTTGCTTTTGTTTCTACAGGAGAAGATAAACTGTGGGTACCATCCAAATTAAGGTTTGATTTGAACAAGAGAGACCTCTTAATTAAAGGAGGTGATAGTTCATCAACCAGCATGAACATCCAATTTAAACTAACTTATACCAGTAATACATGTCTTTTCATTTAATCAGATAATAACTTGCCAAAAAGGAACATCCCCAAAATTAGTCTTGGGGAAAGGTTTTTGTTTTTGTCTTTTAGGAGAATGAAGGTTAAGGAATCTGAAGAACACTGGACAAATGAGACAACTGAAGAAAAGGGACAAATCATCTATCCCAGGAAACAGAGTGAAACGGTGTATGGGTATATATTATCTAAAAAATTTTATGTCTTCCTAAATGTTTGTTTCTGCTTTTCTCTAAAGATTTAACACTATTGGTCTTCTAATAGTCCCAGTTCAATTAAAATTCAAAGCTGACTTTTGAGTTGTAGAATGGCTCTCTCCTTCTTTAAACTCAAGCACGTTGTTGAAAGGAAAATGCAAACTCCCTGTATCATGCCAGAATAAAAGAGCCATCTTCTGCTATGGGACAGGAGAAAAGCCAAATTAATTAAGGGACTATTCTATTACTAATCTCAACTCTTTGATTCTATTCTGATTCTTTAAACTTTTCTTAAAGTATAAATTTTATATCAAAATTTACAAGATTAATATATATAGATATATATACATTTTAAACTTTATTAAGATATGAATGGTCATATAGAGTACTAATTAATTCTAGAAAAAAGGCTTCAATTAGCTGCATATATATGTCTTTGTGTTCGAATCTCTTATCAGTTTTCTGCAGGAAATCACAGCCAGGCCTAACATCAACTGAAGTCTCCAGGAAGAAGATGGGGCCCCACAACAACAACAATTCCACGTGGACAATAATAATATCACTAAGCTGACAAACATTATCTACAGATCAGCTTTGAACTACAAGGTGCTCAGAGCAATTTTGAGATGACTAGCTGAGATGATCCAGTCTCAAAGACTACTTGAATAAGGACTTGAGATAAACCCTGAACTTTGGCATTATACACAGACTGGATAATGAAGGATATAGTTACCTTTCCTAGAATTTGACAATTAACCTAAAATTTTTCTTTCAGGATAAAGATAACTTTGCCCATACCCAGCAGGAAGCAATTTTAAGACTACGATGCCCACATTCCCAAAGAGGTGGTGTGGGGCAGGTGGTTTTTTGGTCTTTTTAATGGGTTTTGGGTCTGGGATAATTTTCATTGATTAGGGGGGTTGGTTACAAGTTTTTGTCAAGGGTTAGGAAAAAGGCTAAGCAAAGGAGATTAGATTTAAGGTTCTTGTTTAAAAAAAAAGAGAGAAAGAAAGAAGAAGAAAAAGACAATTACTAGTTTTAAGTACTTTACATTGGATTGGATTGTTTTATATTGTATACAAATTATATATATTTAAATTGATAGTGTTAGAAAAAGCTATATGTATATTTCTAATTGTACTTATACCGTACATTTAACAATGCAATTTTCTGATCCTTGAATGTTATTATTACCAGCTATTAGGATATAAAGAAATGAAAGTTCGTAGTTAGCCATTACAATAGAACTTGTAGTCATATTAGATATGTTTTAAAAGTTGAGCCAATATATTTTAGATAGACAGGTCATCTTCAAACCCTTCAGAGATCTACAGAATATGGCATTTAAAATGTTTTAATAACTTAGAAAATTTTTCTTTTTTGAGACATTTCAGCTCCTGGCAGTACCAATCTACTTCAGAGAAAATATGGGCATTGAAGAAACTGCATATGGAGTTAACTTTCATTGTGCCAAAAGTTAGCCACTGGACAACAAAGTATCCTCGAATCAACTACTGACAAAATGGACAGACAGGACATGAAACAAAGGACTACTGATTCTTGCCAAAATAAGTGTGGTTATGGCTTTATCCAAAGGCATCTTCTGAGGCCAGGACAATATGGCACCATCCCTGAAGTGGCCTTCGCAATTTGGGCAAGGTACAGTGCCCTTTTCTTCAAAGGCAGCTGAACAGGCAGTGGGCCGATGGCTTCTGATGTGCTATGGAACAGCAGCTGAAACAGTTATTCTTGAAGAGTAACTAAGCTCATGCCTCTCAATAGTAGACTGGCATGTGATAGAGGGATATGGAGAAGAATGGAATGCTGAGATGAAGCCATATATACACTGCCAAGAAGAATGGACAGCTGAATTAAAAAACCATCAACAATTTCCAGAATTTAAAATCCTGAATCATGACATGACACTAGTGGAATTCAGGTGTTTCTGGTACATGGACTGCTCTCACCCAATGTGAGGTTGAACTGTTGACCTTGTGTACATCCTACTTCACAAATGAGTCTGTTAGATATGCTAAGCCAATAGGCTGAAGATGATGCCCCAGCATTGCAGAGAAACCTCAGGTGACTGTCCGGGCAGCTGGCTGATTCTGTCAACTCACAAATTTTTTGGAAGTTGCTTGCATGCACTTTTTGTTTTTATTTTTGTTACCTAATATTATTTCCTTCTTGGGTCTCTGAGGGAGTTGAAGATTAGTTAGTTATAGTTGAAGATTAGTTAGTTATAGTTGAAGGTTAGTTATTTATAGTTGAAGATTAATTAGGATAGAAAGTGAATTAGATACATTTTGGACTTACCAAAATAGGATAGATAATGAAATTATTTTCTCTGAATTTGTCAAATACAAATGGACTAGATATTGTTTAGACATTTATTACTTGTATATATTGTATATAGTCATTGTACTTTTGTATATAGTTTTTCTTTTGTTAGTTATAACCTTTTTCTTTTTTTTTCCTTTTTATTAAAACAGAAAAGGAGAAATGTGGTGGTATTTTACTTGTACTGAAATGTGATTTTAATTGTATGTTAATAAATAAAGTTGCCTGGGGTCAGAGCTATTAGAGCCATAGCAAGTGCATGGCGGCAGTGGCACACGCCTTTAAAGACCTGGAGGGCGGTACATACAGGCAGTGATGAGGCATTCACGTGTTTGGGTTTACAACCAATGAGAAGGCAGAACAGCTAGACTATATAAAGACATACACACAGGAAGTAGTCCCCTTTGGGAGAGCTCTCTTGACTGAAGAGGATCGCTGAAGCAGGAAGGGTGAGGCTCTTAGCTCTGACCTCTTGGCTTTCTTCTCTGAATTGGCTCTGTGTTTCTTATTTAATAATACGGTTGATTACATCTACAGGGCACTGTACCTTTTCCAGATTGCAAAGCCACTTCAGTGATGGTGCCATATTTTCCTGGCTTCAGAGGTCACCTGTTGCCAAAGCTGCAACCACACTTGTCTTGGCAAGGATTGGTAGTACTTTTTTTGTGTGTCCTGTTTGTCCATTTTGGATAGTATACTCTCAGCAGTCAATGTGAGAGCACTTTGTTGACCAGTGGCTAACTTTTGCCACAATGAAAGTTAACTCCATATGCGTTTTGTTGAATGCCTATATCTTATATGAAGCAGATTGGTGCTGCCAGGAGCAGACATGTCTCATTGTCATAAAAAAAGAAAAAAAATCTATGTTATTCAAACATCTTAAATGCCATATTCTATCGATACCTGAAGTGTTTGAAGATGACCTGTCTATCTGAAATATATCTCTGCTTGACCTTGAGAACATATCTAGTATGACTACAAGTTTGATTGTAATGTCCAACTACTATCTTTCAGTTCTTTATATCCTAGTAGTTAATAATAATAACATACAAGGATTAGCAAATTACATTACATTCTTAAATGATTTGTATAATTACAATATCTTGAATAAGAATAGAAATATATGTACAGCATTTTTTAACAAAATGAATCTCAAATTTGTATCAATATATATAATTTGTATAAATATACAAAAATCCAATCCAATGTAAAATACTTAAAATTAGCAGTTGCCTTTTAAAAGTAGATTCAATCATCTACTTATTATGTCTATATCATATCTATATCCTCTTTTTTTCTTTTCAGAGTAGATTCAATAATCTATATATTTATTTTATTTGGAGTAGATTCAATAATCTACCTCTTATCTATATCTTCTTTTTTTCTTTTTCTTTTTTTAACAAGAATCTTAACACTAATCTTGTTTGTTTAGTCTTTTTCCTGATCATTAACAATAACAACTTGTAACAAATCATTTTAAACAATGACAATTATCCCAAAGCAAAACCCACTGAAAGAACATAAACCACCCACCCCACCTCTTGGGAATGTGGGCATCATGTACTTAAAATTGCTTCCTGAGGTTTGTGGGTGAAAAAATCTTTAGGGGATCCTGAAAAAAAAAATTGGGTTAATTGTCAAGTCCTGAGACAGGTAGCTGTATCATTTGTTGTCCAGTCTCTGCATAATGCAAAAGTGCAGGTCTTATCTCAAGTCCTCACTCAAATAGTCTGTTAGGCTGGATCATCTCAGCTAGCCAACTTGAAATTGTCCTGAGCATTTTGTAGTCCAAAGCTGATCCTTGGGTGATGTTTGTCAGCTTAGTGGTAGTATTATGTCCATGTGGAATCATCATTGTGGGGCCCTATCATCTTTCTGAAGACTTCAAATTCACTGTTAGGCCTGGTCATGATTCCCTCCAGAAAACTGATAGAGACTCCAACAGAAAAACATGTACAGGTAGTTAAATGAAGCCTTTTTTCTAGAATTAGTTAGCAATCTAAATGACCATAAATATCCTAATAAAAGTTTGAAATATATATAATATATATTATATATATACATATATATCTTATAAATTTTAGTATAAAATTCATACCTTAAGAAAAGTTTACATGGTCAAATCGAACCAAAGAATTGAGATTAGTGGCAATAGAAAAGTCCCTTAATTTTTTCGTTTTCTTCTGTCCCATATTAGGTGGCTCTTTCTTCTGACATGATACAGAGTTTCTATTTCCTTCCAACAATCATACTTGGGTTTAGAGAGGGAAAGAGCCATTCTACAACTCCAAAGTCAGCTTAAAGACCATTTCTGTTAAGTGTCTGTAGAGAAGAGCAGAAGCAAATGTTTAGGAAGACTTATGAAACTGTATATGTGATACCCCGATAGGCCAATTTATTCTTTTTCTTGGAAATTTTTTTTCTGAATGTTTTGTTCTTTTTCTTTATATGTCTCCTTTGTCCAGTGTTCTGCAGATTCCTTAGCCTTCATTCTCCTGAAAGACAAAAACCCTTTCCCAAGCCTAACTTTGGGGAGGTTCCCTTTTGGTAAGTTATATCTGATTAAATGAACAGCATTTGTTAGTGGTACAAGTTTGTTTAAATTGGATGGTCATGCTCGTTGATAAACGATCAACTCTTCTAATCAAGAGGTCTCTCTTGTTCAAATCGAACCTTTATCAACTTTGATGGTATCCATAGCTTTTCTTCTCCTGTAGAAACAAAAGCAAAACCTCATCCCCAATGGAACACATATCCTGGTTTCCATTCTGAGGTCAGCAAATCTTTAAAGTATATAGGCTGATTTAATTCTGTAGTTTTTTTCTAGTATCCAACATCTCCCCACATCTGTTGTTCCTTTCTCACTAGCATTGAAAAAATTCAAAGTTAGTAGAACATTATGCAATCTATTTCTGGGGTTTTTGTTACCCCTTTCTGTTTATTTATCATATCCTTTAGAGTTCGATTTGGCCTGTAGGGTTATGTAATATACCTGTAATATGCTTTATATTGTAATAAGCAAAAAAAATTATTTTACCAGAGACATGTAGCATGAATCTTAAAGAGTCTTATTAATGAAACAAACTCAGGGCCTGGTATTGGGGTGAATGCTGGAAGATCAGAGAAGCAGAACAAGCCACAGTTATCTCACCTGCCAGTTCCTCAGCTGATCCTGTTTCCTCAGACTGGAAGCTTCTGAGTGCTCATCCAAACAGATCTCATCTGAACTTCTGCTCAAAAGCCTGAAAGCTTAACCAGCCAAATGCTTCTAGTTTCTGGTCTTCACGCCTTATATACCTTTCTGCTTTCTGCCATCACTCCCTGGGATTAAAGACTCACTTTCTGGGATTAAAGGCATGAGTCACCATGCTTGGCTGTTTCCAATGTGGCCTTGAACTCACAGAGATCCAGATGGATTTCTGCCTCTGGATTGCTAGGATTAAAGGTGTGTGCTACCACTGCCTATCCTCTATGTTTAATATTGTGGCTGTTATCTTCTCTGACCCCAGATAAGTTTATTAGTGTGCACAATATTTTGGGGAACACAATACCATGACAGAGACATATGCTGGAGCATTATCAGTTTTAATGTGTGCAGGTATACCCATGATGGCCATAACTTCTTGCAAATGCATGATTACAGAATCAGCTTTTTCAGAACTCAGAGTAGTTGTCCATTGAAATCCTGAATAACTATCAATGGTATGGTGTACATATTTCAGTTTTCCAAATTCTGTAAAGTGAATCACATCCATCTGCCAGATTTTATTCCTCTGAGTACCCTTAGGGTTACATCCTGCTGGTACTGGACTCTGATTGTAAAAAGAACAGGTAGGATATTTCCTTACAGTTTCCTTGGCTTGTTGCCAAGATATGCATAAATCCTTTTTTAAACCTTTACTATTGACATGATGTTTTTTATGGAATTCTGAGGCCTCCAGAACATTTCCTATCAATAGTTTATCAATCTTGTAATTACTTTGTGCTAGAGGGCCTGGCAGATCCATATGGGATAAGATGTGAGTTATGTATAAAGGATGCTTCCTATTCCTGATTATATCTTGTAACTGAATATATAACAAAGTTAATTCTGACTCATAAGGGATAAATCCTGCAGTATCAATATGTAAGACCACTCTTTCTGCATACTGATTATCAGTAACTATGTTGAGAAGTTCCACAAAATCCATAAATACCAACAGAATAACATACAATCTGATTTATGAACTGAATTATAAGGACTTTGAACCATTTACTTAAATTTTCTGATTTGTAACCTGCCTTTCCTTGTTTTTTTGCATCTGTATAGAATGTACAGTCTCTAGATATGGGCGTTTCCCAAACAATTTGAGGCAGAATCCAATCAACTTTCATTATAAGATGAATTCTATAACTTTTGGGATATTTGCTGTTAATCGCTCCAAAAAATTACTGCAGGCTCTTTGCCAAGGTTCACTTTCTGCCACAATCTGTCAATTTCTTCCTTAGTTAAAGGTACTACAATTTCTCCTGGGTCTATTCCTGCTAATTGATGAAGTTTCAATTTTCCTTTTAAAATCAACCCAGGGATATTTTCCACATAAGTTTTTAATTTTTTATTTTGTTTATTTGGTAGAGATATCCATTCCAATATAATATCTTCCCTCTACATTAAAATTCCTGTAGGAGAAAGCTTAGAGGGTTAAATAACCAAAATGCAATTGAGCTTTGGATCCACATGATCCATATGTTCTTCCTCTGCTTTCTTTTCTACCAAGGCTAATTGTTTCTCAGCTTCATGTGATAATTCTCTTGCACTATTTAAGTTCTTGTCATTTTCTAAGGTTTTGAACAAATTACTCATTTCATAATTTTTTCACTCCAACAACAGTCCATAGATGGGAAATGTCTCTGAATAGTCTTTGAAAGTCATTAAGTGTCTGTATTCGATCTTTTCTAATTTGCACCTTTTGGGGTCTAATTTTCTATAGACCTATTTTATATCCTAAATAATTCATAGAATCTCCTCTTTGTATCTTTTCAGAAATAATTTGTAATCCCCAGCAAGGCAAAATTTTCTTTACTTCTTCAAACATTCTTTCTAAAGTATCTGCATTTGAATCAGCTAGTAAAATATTGTCCCTCTAATAATAAATTACAGATTTAGAAAATTGTTTACGTATTACTACCAATGACTGCCATACAAAACATTGGTGCAAGGTTGGGCTCTTTAACATTCCCTATGGGAGAACCCTCAATTGATATCTCTTGACTGGCTGGGAAGTATTATTAGTAGGCACCATGAAGGCAAATCTTTCTCTGTCTTTTTCTTGTAAGGGTATTGAAAAGAAACAGTCTTTTAAATCGATAACTATGAGAGGCCATCCTTTTGGTAACAGAGTAGGCAAAGGAATTCCAGATTGTAGAGAGCACATTGGCTGAATTACTTTGTTAATTGCTCTTAGGTTTGTTACCATTCTCCATTTACCAGATTTCTTTTTAATAACAAATACAGGAGAATTCCAAGGGCTGCTTGATTCTTCAATATGCTGAGCACTGAACTGCTCTTGTACTAGATCTTCTAAAACCTGGAATTTCGCTGTTGTTAAAGGCCATTGGTGAACCCGTACAGGTTTGTTTGTTAACCATTTTAAAGATAGAGCTGTTGGTGTCTTTGAAAGATCAACAGTTGCTGTGCCCTGTTCTTATACAATCTGGATGGCTGGTGACTGTTCTTTATACTAATACCTCCTAATATTTCTCTCAGAAACACATGTTAGTTTATGGTTTGTTTTTGATGTTGGAGAAATATTAATCTGCATATTCCATTGTTGTAATAGATAATGGCCCCATAATTTCATAGCTATATTAGCCACAAATGGCTTTAACTTTCCTCTCTGTTCTTCTGGACCTATATATTCCAGTCATCTTGCACTGTGTTTTACTTGAGATAATGTTCCAATCCCAAATAGCTGAACATTTACCTCCTGCAGAGGTCAATTTGGATGCCAAAATTCTGGTGCAATTATTGTAATATCCCCACTGGTGTCTACCCAACCTTCCAAGTGAACGTCATTTATTTTGTATTTGTATTTTTAGTTTTGATCTTTGTTCATTTATAGAATTTTACCAAAAATTTGCTTTATTGTTTCTTCTGAATTTCCTGTTCTCTCTGCTATAGCTGTTCTATCACCCTGAGCAGCCTGGTATATTCCTATGGGCATTTGGTTATTTAATTGCTCTGAGAAGGCATTTCTTCTAAGACAGCAGGAAAAGTCTGAATGGAATTTTTCATGGGGACCTGCAGGAGGCCCCTCTGGGAGTTTCCCGAGGGCAGAGGCAAAGGACTATCTTGTCTGTCCATTACATTCATTGGTCCTATGCTTACCCTTACCACACCTTCTGCATAATTCAGAAGAGAGGTGCATTCTGTTACCATTGTTCCTTGAATAATCATTGTTTTGAAGAATGCCCTGTTTACAGTCCCTTTTCAAATGACCTTGTTTACCACAACTAAAACATCTAACATTAAGCTTTTGATATCATCTCTCCTTTCCACATATCATCATAGTCATGAGACTCAATATTAATTGTATCTTTGATCCAATCCTCCAAGGGTGCTGATCTGACCTTTAATGCCCTAATTATTCTTTCTCATGCTGCATTCACATTGTCAAAATCAAAGATTCAATTATTATCTATCTAGCTTCTGAATTGGATATCATTCTATTTATTGCTGAAGACAGCCTTTGTAAGAAATCTGCGAAGGATTCTTTCAGGCTTTGTATAACTTTTGAAAATAATTCAATTTTCTTCCCTGCTTCCTCAATTCTGTCCCATGAATTCATGGCTGTCATGCAGCATAGAATTAAGGTTTCATTATCATATAAACATTGTCTTTGTATATCAGTGTAATCGCCTTCTCCAAGAAGCTGATCCTGGGAAGTTTCCACACCTCTAGTCCTGCATTGTTGTTCTATTGTTTTAACTTCCTCTTTAAACCAAGTTCTCAATTTTAATTGTGGTCCAGCCTCTATAATAGCTGTAATTAATTATTTCCAGTCCTGAGGGATAATTCTATTACAATTTGACCACGAGTTTAACATCTGCTTTACTAATGGAGAATGCATGCCGTACGGTACTATAGCTTCTCTAAATCTCCTTAAATCTAACATTTCCACTGGAGTCCAATTAGCTTGTACATGCCATTGAGCAGGTAGTTCCTGTAAGGTTACTGGATAGATTAAGTTTTGTTGTTTTAAAACAGGCTGTCTCTCTGTATCTGTGTGATTCAATCCTGAAATAATTTCACCTTTAAATTCTTCTGTCTGGGTCTGAATTTCTCTATAATTCATTTTGACAGGTTTTTCTAAAGTCAATCCTAAGTTAGGTTCACCTTTAAATTCTCCTGCCTAGGTCTCAATTTCTCTATGATTCATTGTAATAGGTTTTTCTAAATCTTTTATTTTGGCACTTAAATTGACCAACCTTTTCAATGCTAAAATAAAAATGATTAAACAAATAATATTCATAATTGATGCTATGTACATCCCATTAATCTTAATTATCCTCTCATTTAATTGTCCGATTTTCAGACTACCTAATGTGTTCTCAAACAGAGACCAAATTCCTTCCATGGTAAAATGTTTCCCATTTTTTTTAATGTGGGAAAAAAATATCTTATAACTAATTTCACCCTTTAAGATATCATAATTGACTTACTAAATCTGTTGACTGTGTAGAACAGTAGAAGTCCAGGGAAATTTCAAAGCAGCTACCTAGTTTGGTAGCAGTCTGAAATGGAAATCCAGAGAAAGCCCAACACCCACCAGGAGAAAAAGAAAGCCAAAAAGACTCCAGCCATGTGCAGATCCAGCTGTGTGAAGATCAGGCTGAGCTGAGGCCAGCAAGACCACAGGCAAGTGCCTTTTTTGTGAATTCCTGCCCCATATTGGGTACCAATTTTAGAAAAATTTCCAAATGATCTTAATAAATAAAGCATGGAGCCAAATATAGGGGTGAAAGCCTAAGAGAAAGATCAGAGGAATAGGACAAACCACAAGCTAACCTCACCTGACCAACTCCACAGCTTCCAAAGAGAGCTTCTTCCTGTATACTCACATTTATATGCCTTTTTTGTTCTGTTCTCTCATTGGCTCTCTTAGCCTAGCTACATCACCTCCTCTTCCTACATAGCTCTGTCACTTTCTATCTGTCTGTATAGACTCCAGACCTCTATGGTTAGTACTGGAATTAAAGACATGTGTCACCACAATTGTCTGTGTTCTTTAGTGTGGCCTTGAATACACAGAGATACTGCCTGCTAAGTGATAGGTTTAAGGGCATGAGCTACCACTGCCTGATTTCCTAGTTTACTTAAAATGGCTTACTATTTCCTCTGATCTCCAGGCAAACTTTATTTATTAAAATAAAAATAAAATATCACCACATTTCAGCACAAATAAAATATCACCACATTTCAGCACAAGTAAAATAGTACCACATCAAGACCTTTGAGATATTTTCAATAAAGTTTGAGATTCTGAAGAAAAACATCAAGAAGAATCTGACTTACAGAGGTTATGTGACACTCAGTGTCACCGAAACTAGATCAAGTCCCTCTTCAAATTTGAACTGATATGTGACTCAAACTGCCACTTTCCTTCCCAGAATCTTTAAACAGATGTGCATGTCTATTTCTTGAGTACCAATACTCCATAGTAGCCTCCTCCTCCAATGCAGAATCACACCCTGTCTGCTTGTTCACAGGCCTGACAGAAAGCATCTTGCTTAATAGCAGGTAAACACAGTTGGCTGACTGTGACTGCTTACTCATCAGAGAATTTGATTCCAGAGCAAATTAATGGTAGCAACAATAGTATTGACTAATATGCATTCCTATTCTTTTAAGTCCAATTACATGTTGTTATAAAATGGGCCTAAAATATGACTTTCTCTCCTGGTGAAAGTCTTAATTAAAGTGATGCATTTTAATATACTTTTGCTAAATGATATAAATTATTTTTTGGCATCTCAATTTTTGTTTTCTTCCCTTTAATAATCCTTCCTATGTGGTGGTAAAGAAAAAAATTGGTGCCTAGTAAAGGAGTAAACAGGTGGTTACACTGCTTCTAAAAGATCAGCAGTGTAATAATTTCTTAATTATTATTTAGTCTGTAAGGGATTAAATACACAGTGATACATTTCTTTCTACTTCTGGTGCCCAGTAACTAGTGGCATTCCATTTCAGTCCCAATAGTAATTAATGGGAAATGAGGTATCTCTATACATTTTATTCCTCTTGTTTTAGTCTCTTAACTAACCACCCTATCACATTTGTTATGCAAATGCTGGAGCAGAGCATGTAATTTCACCAATATTGAAGACTGCCTCTCAGAAAGCCTTGAAGAACTTTTGGGGAATTAACATTTTACTCCCCAGAGCAGAATTTTCTACATGTCTTTGAAAGAAGACATGAAAGCTGCATAATTACTTTGTTTTCCTTAAGGTGAAGGAACCAATGAAACATTGAAAATATCAGACAATGAAGGGGAAAATAAGCTTCCCTTTCTGTTGGCGGCTGCTGTCTCTGAAAGGGTGCTAAATGTACTGTTTGACACTGAGTACCTGCCATCCCCATAATAACCACCCATTTAGTGGGATAAGTGCCCTGCCTGTCCAGATAAGGCTTGTGTTTGATTAAGGGAAATCATTCAGTTTAAATGCTGGCCTATGTAGCCAATCAAAGTCAGAGTCAGTCTCTCCATTATGGACCTGTCAATCATGTCTGTTTGCTTATTAAAGTTCCTTTATTGAGCCCAGTCACTTCCCTTTGGTATGCTAAGCAGGCCCAAACCTTGCTAACATCACAGAGTGAAGTCACCAGCCTTTGAATGACTCTGGAAGAGTCTACAGGCCTTCTCCAATTTGCAATTGCATTTTGTTCCAAAAGTTTGTTTGTAAGTCAGTTGTTTGTAAGTTGAGAAGTACTTTTCCCATGGAAACAATGATACAAATGGTGGAAAGTTTCCCAGACCAGTCCACAAAAGCCTATTTAAACAAGAAGATGGCTGGACTATGTAGCACTGGAGAGCCAGCTACCATTAAGATTACTGTTTCTATGGGAAAATGTGCACTGAGTCTAATTGTGGATACCAATAGCAATTACCCAGCCCTGTCTAGCCGCTAGCAGCTGGAGTCTGGATGCCCTATATCCCTCTTTATTTCAGATGAGAAGATGAAAAAATCCTGTGGGAATCAAAGCTCCAGAGTATGAGAGGTGAGGTGGACAAGAGATTTCTGAAAAGGCCAGGGTAGCCAGATTAACAAATAACAGTAGTGGGTGGCTAGTTAAACTGGACTTTCTGAGAAAGAATTGGTGTTTTAAAATATGTTCAATAGAATTTTAGGATCTAACTGCTGTGGGATAATGCTTTTATACAATGATTTAATAAAACAATGATTGGCCAGTAGCCAGGCAGGAAGTATAGGTGAGAAAAATAGACAAGGAGAATTCTGGGAAGAGGAAGGCTGAGTCAGAAGATGCCAACCTGCTGTCCAGGGAGCAGCATGTAATGGCACACAGGTAAAGTCACAGAATATGTGGCAACATGTAGATTAACAGAAATGGGCTGAGTTTAAGTATAAGAGCTAGTCAGTAGCTAGCCTGAGCTAATGGCTGAGCAGTTTTAATAATATAAGCCTGTGTGTGTTTACTTGTGTCTGAGTGGCTGCAGACCAGATGGGACACAGGAAAATTTCAGCTACATGTGACCTTTGAAAATACTGAAATTTCACTTTTAGCTGTGTCATGATGTGATGTCATAATTTGAATATGAAATGTTTCTTTACATGCTCTTGTGTTTGAACACCTGATCTCCAACTGGTGGCACTGTTTGGGGAGTCTGAAAACATCATAAAGTAGTGCTGGGTTAGAAGTGTTTCATTGAGAATGGAAGTCATAAGTGTTATATACAGGCTTATCATAGTTTCCTTGTCTGTTGCTGTAATAAAATTCTATGACAAAAACTATTTCAGGCAGAAAGGATTAATTATGACTCATAGTTCAAGGGTATATAGTCTTTCTTGATGGAGAATGTAGTGGGTAGCCATTCTGGCTTTGATCTGGAAGTTCTAACCCCCATTGAGGCTTTGGTAATTGTCATGCCTACAAGGTGGGGCCAAGAGAGTACCTTGAAGACCTGAGATCCGGATGCACTGCCTCTCTTGGTTCCTGGACCCTGGACAGTGGGGGTAAACTGAGTAGAGTTCTCCAGAGAACACCACTGGACTGAAACACACCTTCCCCAGACCCTGAACCTACCTATCCCTTCATTTGTAAGTTACATCACTAAATAAACCCCCCTTTTAACTATGTGGAGTGGCCTTAATAATTTCACGAATATCTGGTGCCCAACGTGGGGCATGAACCCACAAGCCTGAGATTAAGAGTCTCATGCTCTACTGAAGATAGGGCCCCCAAAACAACAACTCTACCCAATCCTGAATGATGCCATGGTAATCATCATCATATTACACTTCTTGCTAGAATTTCAGACAATCTTACCCATTACTCTAAGACTTGCTGTGGAATCCACATTTAAGTCTAACTGAGATTTAACTATCTGAGCTTTCTCACAGTATCCAACAGAGATACCATCACCCTCAAAACAGTAGGAAGCAATTCTAAGAAAACAACGACCCTCTTCCCTAAGGTTTCATATTTCTCAGGGTTATGGATGATGGTTATAGGGTTGGGGGTGGAAGAAAATATTAAACTCAGTATTCTCCTTAAAAAAAGCGTCTCAAAAAAAAAAAAAGGGAAAATAAGAAATGGAATGGATAGGTATAAGATATTATGGTAGATTATTCTACATACTAATAAATAAATTTAGTAAAAATAGCAGCCTTAGATAATTTGTAATGTAATTTGCACTGTTATGGATTCTTATATGTTGATACAAATGTAAACTATTTTTATATTCTTGTTTAAGATAATTTGTATATTGATACAAATACAGAACTATATTTGTTTTAACATACATGTATTTCTACTCTTATTTGAAATATTTATATATTATATATATAAATGTAAATTTATATCTGTCATACTTTATGTATATTCTACTTCTGTTTAGGATATTCTGTATATTGATATATATTTAAGATCATTGTCATATTGCATATTACACTACATATTCCTACCTCTGTTATAAATATCTTGTGTATTGTCACAATTTTGAAGTCATCTTCTTTACAATACATTTATTTATAGACTGTTTACCTTGTTTACATGAAGGCTTAGTCCTTAGGTTATTTCAGTAGGTAAGACTTATAGATTTATAGTCACCTATGCTTGTCATCTCTATAGTTACGTTAGTTAGGTTATCCAGATTTACAGATACATAGGTCAGATGGACAGGTAATCTTCAAACACTTCATAGACCTAGAGAATATGGCATTTAAATAACTTAGAGTTCTGTTGACGTGAGACACAATTGTTCCTGGCAGCACCAATTTGATCCTGAGAGAATGTTGGGCTTCTAAAACATTTCCACTTGGAAGTTTGTCTTCTTCTTGGCACAAAATGGCCTACTGGGCAAAGAACTGCCCTTGACTCGACTGCTGACAGTACGAATGCTGTCCTTTCTGGACAAGCGGGACACAAGGAAAGTGACTACTGTACTCTCCCAAGACAGGGTAAGATGGTCTTTCAGAATTCCTGCTTCTAAAAATGGTCTGTCAGATACCCTAGGCCTGTATCCAATTTGAATGCACCAACAATGATGAGAAACATTAAGTGACTGTCCAGGGTGCCAGCTGTCTTGGTCTACTCTTGCAAGATTCCTGAAAGTTGCTTGCATCCATCTACCATTTCTCAGGTACCATTATATTCCTTCTCAGGTTTTTGATGGGATTGAAGACTAGCAGTTATAGTTACAACTTAATATATTATATGTATTATCTTAGATAGAACATATTAGGTATTAGATTCAGGTTCTTTAGGATAGGACACCTTTTGGAATGATCTTTGTAACATGCCATTTACCTATGCTCTAAACTTCTCTGGATTTTAGTATGTGTTTCTTGCTTGATATTGTTCGCATTGGTTGTAGTTCTATCTTATCTAGGTCATTATCCCTCATTATTCCTGAACAATATTTGATAACCATTCCTTTGTATAAAGTCTTGTATTAGGTTAGAACCTTCTTATTTAGACAAAAGGGGGAGATGTAGTGGGCAGCCATTCCAGCTTTGATCTGGAAGTTCCAACCCCCATTGAGGCTTCAGTAACTGTCATGCCTACAAGGCAGGGCCAAGAAAGGACCCTGAAGACCCAAGATCCGGATGCACCGCCTCTCTTGGTTCCTGGACCCTGGACAGTGGAGGTAGATGGAGCAGAATTCTCCAGAGAACACTGACGGATTGCAACACACCTTCCCCAGACCCTGCAACCTACCTATCACTTCATTTAGGCCACTAAATAAACCTCCCTTTTAACTATGTGGAGTGGCCTTAATAATTTCACCAATAGGAGAAGTCAAGGTAGCAGGAGTGTGAAGCAGCTAATGACATTTTTGTCTACAATCAGGAAGCAGAAAACAGATGGATGCATGCTGATGCTCAGCTTTTTTCATTTATAATTAGTAAATAAACTTGACTGATAGATCTAGATATAGAGTATGCCTATCTTTGATTGTCTGTATAGGCTACTTATGTAGTTCAAGACCCCAGTCAGTGAATGATGCCACTCATAGTGGGCATGTCTTCTGACCCCAATTAAAACAATCACAATAATCCCACATAGGCATGCCCAGGAGTTTAATCCCCTGCTGATTCTAGATTCTATGATGTTAGTAATTCTACCACAAGACCCTACTTCTAGTCTCATGCAGAAAAGAATATCCACCTTGGGCCTTTGCTTTTGTTTTTGTTTTTGTTTGTTTTTTGAGACTTGTGTGTTTAGTGTTGACTAGAATCCTAGGATTCTACTGTATTTCTGTCTCTCAGTTCAAGTAAATCTATTTCATGTACAAAATTCCCTTTCAATGAGATTAACTGATATTTTTTGATTGTCAAAGGCCATCTTTTAGGTAACAGAGTAGGCAAAGGAATCCCAGATTGTAGAGAGTCCATTACCTGAATTACCTTGCAAATTGCTCTTAGGTCTGTTACCATTCTCCATTTACCAGATTTCTTTTTTTAATAACAAATATAGGAGAATTTCAAGGCCTGGTTGATTCTTCAATATGCTGAGCATTTAACTGCTCTTGTACCAGTTCTTTGAAGACCTGCAGTTTCTCTGTTGTTAAAGGCCATTGCTGAACCCATACAGGCTTATCTCTTATCCATTTTAAAGGCAAAGCTCTTGGTGTTTTTGAAAGATCAACAGCTGTTACCCCGTTCTTGTTCAGTCTGGATGGTCAATGACTGTTCTTTATAATACCATCTAATATTTTTCTCAGAAAACAGTGGCATGGAAAGCATCCCAAACCTAAAAATATATTTTCTTACCCTGCTTGTATTTCCCAAGCACAAGGAGGGAAGCTTGTAACTCTTTTATTCAAGGCTGTGAGGCCAGACCATCCTCTACAATCCTGGCTATTTGTGAAGCCTCTCCCACGGTAGCTGAGTGTAAAGTTGTTTCTCTCCAGACTTGATCAATTCATTAATTGCTTTTGTTCTGTTATCCTCATAAATTTCAGGACCTAAGCATAAACATTTAGTTAACTGAGCCTAGAATCTCATATCATAAACTGAGGTTAGAGGTTTGTACAAAGTGTTAATTGCTTAAAGATTCTGAGTAGAGAGATCCACTGGTCTGTGTTATCAGCTAGATCTGGCAAGAGAAGCTGACATAGCAGTTTAGGTCGCTTTTGTGTCTAAAAGATTTTAGTTTTATAGACCAGACACCAGAAAGTCTGTCTTTGTTCATTATCTGTAAAAGTTTAACTTATGATTTATTCACTGAGACATTCAGTCTAGTTTGAATTTGCTCTGAAGCCCAAAATCAGCCAATAGTATGTAGCTTGCCTTAGAACTGAGAAGAAATTTCTGCCTTCTTTATGTCAGTTTGAGCTAATGATAAAAAACAGGGCCTAAGTGTGTTAAAATCTTTGTGGAATAATAGATCTAATTATGAAGGATATCCTAGTGTATTTTCTATATATCAAAATTATACAGCCAAATGATGAGTCACCTGTAGACAGTCCACAGATATAAGTGCCCATAAAATTGAGATGTGATCATGAAATCATGTAAACAAATTTCCAAATGATCTTAATAAATAAAGCATGGAGCCAAATATAGGGGTGAAAGCCTAAGAGAAAGATCAGAGGAATAGGACAAACCACAAGCTAACCTCTCCTCACCAACTCCACAGCTTCCAAAAAGTGCTTCTTCCTGTATACTCACATTTATATGCCTTTTCTGTTCTGTTCTCTCATCGGCTCTCTTAGCCCAGCTACATCACCTCCTCTTCGTACACAGCTCTGTCACTTTCTGTCTATCTGTACAAACCTCCAGACCATGTTAGTACTGGGATTAAAGGCGTGTGTCACTACACTTGGCTCTGTTGCCTAGTGTGGCCTTGAACACACAGAGATTCTGCTAGCTAAGTGATAGGATTATGGGTGTGTGCTAACACTGCCTGACTTCTTTGTTTACTTATAATGGCTGGCCTTTTTTTCTCTGATATCCAACCAAGCTTTACTTATTAAAGCACAAATAAAATATCACCACACGATTACATGTACAAATTGTATGAAAATGCACAGTAATGGGAAGATTCTACAGCTGGTTTTGCACATGTGAAATTACAAACAACCACAACCAGTTTTCAGAGACTATGATCATGTAAGCCTTGCTTGAATGGGCTTCCTTCATCACAGAATTATTCAATGGGTGTGTTGACATCATAATTATCAATTGCCATCTGCTGTATTTACATCATGGACCATGACAGCTTGTGACAGACACATGGTGGATGGCACAGTTCCATATATGGCAGTCAAATCTTGTGATATATTTTTGTTCCTACCTTAGAAAAAGAGGAAGTAGATATCTTAGACCAGAATCATAAGAGTATGGCACCTTCCAGGTTTCCCCATGGCAGTCTATAATCAGCCATCTAGGACCCATGCCCCAATGGTTCCACAGATTCCTAAAACAATGCCAACATTTGTGGACAAACTCCTTAAACATGTAAGCCTGAAGGAGATATTTGTATTCATACCATGACTCTGGCCTATGAATGACCATAAAAAAATCAATGATAGATTTCTTTTGAAGTGTAAAGACAAAATATTGTGTGGAGATTTTTGTCATCTTTCTCTAGATACTTACTACTCTATTTCACTTTTCTGAACATAGAAAATTCCATAAGCCTGATTCCCTATTATATCCTGTATTACAGAACTCTTCATTTCCATGTATATTTGATAGAATCCCAGTCTAATCCAGGCCATATTTCAAAGAGTTTATGTAAGTACCTTGATAGATTACCCAGAAGTAATTTTATGGCTTTTTCTGACTGATCACCCATCCCACTTGTCACCCAGCCATCTTTAAAGGACCTTGGTTGGAAGTTCATAAGCCCCAGTCTTCTCATGAAATAACTAAATGGAGGTGACTAATGGATAATAACCAGTAAAATTTGCTCTAGAATCTCTGTTCTTCAAAGGACTTGGATGGTTTCCCCACTTCCAAAGCCCCAACTTAAGTCATAAATGCTGACTATGTTTTGCTCGTGATGCTGGCAAAAGTGGAGGAAATTACCAGTCTTTTATTATGTTTGACTTGTGTATTTCTTTCCCTATCACATATTCATCATGTCCCTGCCCTGTAAAATGCTGGAGAACACCATAGAAACATGTGACATTCTACTAATATTGTATTTATTGACAGCCTACTATGTATAAAGGAGCATTAAGGACATGGTCATTGGTGAACAAGCTCTACTCTGTAGCACTGTAGTTTCGGAAGAGAGAAAAATAATATACAACTAAAATGTGAGATTATTTCATGTAGTTATAAATCTAATGAAGCAATTAAATATAACAGAAGATCACCAAGAGTGAAAGCAAGGGAAAGAATGAAATTAAAAACAAGAGTGAAAGAGTTTTATGTGCTTAATGAAACAGGTTGAGTGTATAAGAAATTCACTAGAGAATGATCTCAGAATTGGAAAATGTGAGATGGTAGAGAAGAAGAGGAAGGGAAATGAGCAAAGGGAAAATTTAAACTGTAATAGTTCTTCGACCAAAGAATCATCTGAGTTCAAAGGAAGACTTCCCTTCAGAGTTATGCTGCATTGTGGCCAGGAGGTGGGCATTCTTAAACTCATATTTGCCTATTGTTGAATGAACTTCTTTTATAGGAAAGTGGTATGACCATGAGTGGGAGCACTTCTTTCCAGGAAAAGTCAATTTTCAGTGAACTAACCACTGAAAACTATGAACCCAGTAACTTCTCTAGAAACTAGTGGAATAAATCTTCAGTCATGAAAGCCTTGATTAGTGCACTCTAACCATGTAGACTCACTTGTTCATATAATAGAAGGAACAACTTGGGGGGGTAAAATTTGTGAGGACTATTTTGTAACAAGGAAGCTGATAGGGCAAAACAGTCTCTACTGGTATAGCTATTCTTTTTTTCCCAGTATAATATTTTTATTGTTTTTTTTTTCAATTTTACATCATCCACCTCATCACACTTCCCAGTCTTTCCAGGCCTGCCCCCCCACTCTTGTGACCCCCCAAATAAAAAAACCCTAAAATTAAAAAGAAAAAATAGAAAAATAAAAAAGTCCAATTTCTGTTATTTATATACTCATTGGAGCATGATCAAATTCTCAGTGGCCTGTCCCTTAAATAGAACTGAATCCTTCCCCTCCCTACCCCAGCTGGAAATCATGTATTGTAGAGAGCTACACTTCAGTATCCTTATCACTCTTTCTAAGATTTCTCTTTGATGGTTTCCTGATTAAGCTGTTACTTTAGGGGGCATGGTAGGGGTTGTCACAGGAGCCTTCCATGTCTCTCTTAACTATGTATCTGCAGTCACTGATATCACTGCAAAAGTAGCTTCCTTGCTCTTTACAGTCAGCAGGAGCATGAATTGTGGGTTTCCACATGGTTTCTGGCAACAGCACAGACCATGAATACAGCCCCTGGCTACAGTAAGATCATTGACCCAGACAAGGCCCTTGGAGGCAGCCCAGATCATGGACATTAACATGGCCTCAGGTGCTGTGGAATATTCTAGATGCTGTGAATGTGTTGCTCTGGTTGCTTGATAAATAAAAAGTTGATTGGCCAGTAGCAAGGCAGGAAATATAGGTGGGATAGGCAGAAATGAGAATTCTGGGAAAAGGAAGGCAGAGTCAGAGACATCAGCCCACCATCCATGGAGCAGCATGTAATGGCACACAGGTAAAGCTACAGAAAACATAGTGACATATAGATTAACAGAAATGGGTTAATTTAAATGCAAGAGCTAGTTAGTGGTAGGTCTGAGCTAATGACTGAGCAGTTTTATTTAATATAAGCTTCCGAATGATTATTTTATAAGTGGCTGTGGGGTCTGTGCGACTCAGCAGGACTGGAGAAAATTTCAGCTACACTCAGGTGGCAGCACAGGCCACTCACATCAATTTGACCCCTGATGGCAGATCGGCCCTTGGATATCAACATGGCTTCAGGTGGCAGCACAAAACTTGGACATCTACATGGCCTTTGTTGGTAACAAGAGCCATGGATATTAACACAGACTGTAGCCACAGTAGGACCATGACTATAGCTATTCTAAAGGCCTCGACTGACTTGTCCGTCTCTTTCATGTAGCCTCTTTTCTAGATTCTTCTTGTACCCAGCTAATGCCTTTACTGGTCTTGATGGCTTCACAGATATATGGAAACCTTGAGATCCTGATCTGTGAGGTGTCTAAAATCCTAGTCACAATTTTCTTTACAGATCAGACTAGCTCTTGTAAATTGAAAATAAAGATTAGACAACCAACTGGTTCATTTAAATTTTGCATGTATTCTTTTCTATTTTTACTGTGTGATGTTGTTTTTCTTGTCTCCTTATAATCAGAACCAACCCCTGCTGCTAGCACACTAACTCTTCATGACTGCCTCATTCCATTGAACAAGAAGCAGTAAGTGTCTAGGTTGCATTTTCAATTTATATTTCAATAAAAATCTTTCTGTACCTCTAGTCAAAGTGTTTTTCTTTTGATCTTGTTTTTTCTCAAACAAGGTAAAGTCTCAGTATGTCACCCAGGCTGGTGTTAGTCTCACGGTCCTCCTACCTTGGCTTCCTAAGTGCTGAGATTATAGATATATGTCAGTCACCATGCCTGGCTGTATTTTCCCTTTGAGAATGCTGGCCTCTACACCCACAGATACTAGTACTGTAAAACAAGAAACAAAATCTTCCAGATAACACTTTTTTCACAAAATAGGAAATAGGCTCTTCAAGAAGGAGCATGTGGTAGTTTGAATGTAATTGGCCCCCATAATCTTACAGGGAGTGGCACTATTAGGACATGTGGCTTTGTTTGAGTAGGTGTGGTCTTATTGGAAGTATGTCATTGTTGGGGGGTGGACTTTGAGTTTTCATATATGCTCAAGCCATGCCCAGAATCTCAGACCACTTCCTGTTGCCTACAGGTCAAGATGTAGGATTCTCGGCTCCTTCTCCAGCACCATGTCTACCTACAAGCAACCATGTCAAACCATTGTAGCTGAAACTTTCTTGGTCTGGCCTGGCTCCCATGGCCTTGTGGTCCTGAAGCCACTCAAACCCAAATGAACACACAGAGGCTTATATTAATTAAAACTGCTCAGGCATTAGCTCAGGCCTACCATTGACTAACTCTTACACTTAAATTCAGCCCATTTCTGTTAATCTATATGTAGGCACATGTTCTGTGGCTTTACCTGTGTGCCATTCCATGCTGCTCCCTGGATGGTGGGCTGGCATCTCCTGACTCAGCCTTCCTCTTCCCAGAATTCTCCTTGTCTGCTTATCCTGCCTATACTTCCTGCCTTGCTACTGGCCAATCAGCATTTTATTAAGCCAGTGTACAAAAGCATTATTCCACAGCATTTCCCCTTTTCTGTTTAATTAAAAAGAAAGGTTTTAACTTTAACATAGTAAAATTATATATAACAAAACAATTATCAAGCAAGAATTACAGTTACAATATCTAGTCTATTTATATTGGGCAAATTCAAAGAAAATATTCTATTTATCCTATGTTTGTGAGTCTAAGGTTTCATATCAAACTTATCTTTTATCACAATCGAGTGAAACCATAATGATAACTATCAAGTCTTCAACTGCATCAAAGACCCCAGAAGGATATAAAATTACCTAAGTAAGCAGGAAGTATATTGTATGCATCTTTCAAAAATCTAGAATGACAGAGACAGCTGGCTTCCTGAACAGTCACCCAAAGTTCTTCTGCAATATTGGGTCATCCATTTTCAGCCCATAGGTCTAGAGTCTCTCAGTCATTAGTCATTTTTCTCTGTGTCCTGTAGAATGTCTGGCAGTTTCTTCTGTGAAGCAGGAATCTGAAGAACCATTTTGCCTTGCAAAGTTTATTGGTCACCTTCCTATGGGTCCTGCATGTCCAGTCGATACAACATTTTGTCAAGCAGTCCAGGCAAGAAGAGTTTCTTGCCCAAATGGCTATTTTTGCCAAGAAGAAGATAAACTCCATATGGAGTGTCTTCAACACCCATCTTTCTCTTTGAAGTAAATCAGTGCTGCCTGAAACAGACGTGTCTCATTGTTCAGAAAGTCTAAGTTTTTAAAACATTTTAAATGCCATATTCTGTAGATCTTTGAAATGTTTGAAGATTACCTACCTAATTGAAATATATCTATGTATACCTAGAAAACTTAACTAACATGACTGTAAGTTTGATTACCATAGGTAACTAATTATTAATTTGTGTTTCTCAACTATACACTATAATTTCAAATGAGTTGCACAAACAAAATACTTTAAACTAGAGTAAAAATATACATACAGTATAACAAAATTAACTTTAAATTTGTATTAATAAACTAAAATCCATAGCAATGTAAAAGATTTCAAACAAGTTGCTGCTCTTTAAAAGCAGATTCAATAATCTACCCTTTCATCCTACCATATGTATATCCTATATTGGTATATCATATCCTCCTTTCTTCTTTTAGAAAGAGATTGACTGTGACCAATAACAATTTGTAACCAACAACCTAAACAAAGACAAACATCCATAATCCATTTTTTTTGGCAATGTGGGCATAGTTTTATAGGCTACTTTGTACTGATAGAGGGCACTGGTAATCTTATGGGGACACAAAGAAAATTTTAGGATTATGGTTAAGTCTTGACTGGAGTTTTCTGTGAGGCTGTATTCTCTGAGCCAGTTGCCTTGAAGTTGATTTTGGATGTTGGATGATCTGGGCCATGGTGTCATTGGAGACTATTCAGGGGGTCTTGACTGGTCAAGCCTAATGTATCTTAATCTGGATCAAATCCACAGCCTTTTGATTCCTGTGGAAAAAAGCAGAGCCTCCTTTCCAAAGCAGCATTTCCTTAGATACAAATTTTTAAGTCAAGATAACTTTATATATATATGTGTGTGTGTGTGTGTGTGTGTGTGTGTGTGTGTGTGTGTGTGTGTGTGTGTAGGCTTAATTTAGCAACCTTTATAATCAAATGTCTTTCTGTAGTTAAAAATTCAAAGATAACACAATCCAGATTCTCTGTGTAATATCCATCTTTACGTAGCTTATTTTTAAACTACTTTTACTGTCTCTTTAAAGACTTTATTGTTTAAAACTATTTCTTTATATAACTGTCTATATTCATTTTTCTTCTCTCTCCCAAGCCTATGTACATCTTTACACATGCTGTAAACCATGTAAAGTCTTGTTCCATCTGAATCTGTCTTATTGTGAATCTATTGCTTTAAACTGCAGCATTACTAAGACTGAAATGGCAGCCTTGGCTGCTGGCTCCACCCACCTAAGCTTTCCAACATGGCAGAGCTCCATTTACTGCCAGCTCTGGGGGAACCATGCTTACCACCTGACTCTGGGAGGCAGTGGGTCTATGCCTCCATCCATCAGTGTGTAGCTAAAAAACCTTTTTCTTCTTTTTTTTTTTTTGTATTTGCAAGAACTAAACGCAGTGCACTGTGCAGCTTAGAGATGCCACTATGTACCCTGGTGGAAATCAACCATGCTGTTTGGCTCAAGCCCACGTGCCACTGCAAACCCACCATACTGTAGCTCATGACTGGCCTAAGAGACACAACTAAGAAGCTGTTTTTAGCTCCATTTTAGAATCTGTTTTTTAAGCTTTCTCAGGTTTTAAGTGGAAACTCTTGCCCCATGTTGAGCACCATTTGTAGCTGAAGTTTTCCTGGTCCTGCCCGGCTCCCAGGGCCTCGCAGTCCCATAGCGACTCAGACCCAAATGAACAAACAGAGGCTTGTATTAATTAAAACTGCTCAGCCATTAGCTCAGGCATACCACTGACTAGCTCTTACACTTAAACTCAGCACAATTCTATTAATCTATATGTTGCCACATGTTCTGTGGCTTTACCTGTGTGCCATTCCATGCTGTTCTCTGGATGGCTGGCTGGTGTCTCCTCACTCAACCTTCCTCTTTCCAGAATTCTCCTTGTCTGCTTATCCCACCTATACTTCCAGCCTTGTTACTGGCCAATCAGCATGTTATTAAACCAGTGTACAAAAGCATTTATCCACAGCATACCATAATGCTGTGGATATTGCTCTTATAAATAAAATGCTGATTGGCCACTAGCCAGGCAGGAAGTATAGGTGGGACAAGCAGAGAAGAGAATTCTGGGAACAGGAAGGCTGATTCAGGGAGACACTGCCAGCCCCCGCCATGACAAGCAGCATGTGAAGATGCTGGTAAGCCATGAGCCATGTGGCAAGGTATAGATTTATAGAAATTGGTTAATTTAAGATAGAAAAAGTAGATAACAAGAAGCCTGCCATGGTCATACAGTTTATAAGCAATATAAGCATCTGAATGATTATTTTATACGTGGGTTGTGGGACTGCAGGGACTTGATGGGACCTGGAGAGAAGCTCTCCAGCTATACCATAATGATAATGGACTCAACCTCTGAAAAGGTAAGCCAGCCCAACTGAATGTTTGTTTGGTTTTTTTGTTTGTTTGTTTTTTGTTTGTTTGTTTGTTTGTTTGTTTTTTGGTTTTTTTTTAGAAGAGTTGCCATGGTCACGGTGTCTTCTTCACAGCAATAGAAACTCTAACTAAGTTACTCTTGCCTTTATCCTTTGAGCCTAGATTCAATGCATTCTATCTTTTGGTCACATAACACTATATAAAGTTCTTAATTTATAGTGTACACTACATGCTGTAAGGGAGCCAAAGGAATCATCTTCAAGCTGTCACTTCCACTGTACCTTCAGTGGCATATACCATAACTGTCAGGTGGGCACCTTTCAGCTAATGTGGATGTGTTATGACAAATAGACTCCATAGCCAGGTCTTCTTCAGGACCTACTCTACTACAAAGTGACATTAATTTGATACAATATTATGAACAGTTTTGTGACAGTAAATCACACATTCTTGTGCTGAGATCATTTCTGGAATATATGTATATTCTTAGGAAAATTAATCACTTATTAAATGAATTCCTCTCCAAGTAGAAAAATTCCAAGGTTGCTATCTTGTTACCAAGTGGCTGGCTATTTGCTCTAAGTATCATATTGAATAATGCTGGTCTCTTCCTGGCAAGTTACACATTCTCTTGTAGCAGCAGCTCAACCTTGGTGAGTGGGAGTCCTTCCCAGTGGGTTCATGCCTAGCTTGCATTTCTGCCATATGGCTTCTCTTTCCATGTGTCTGTGCCAGCACTTTTGTGACACTGATTTCTCATGGGCTAGTTATTTTGTTTACCTCATGATTGCATACCTTTCTATAGGACATATTCTCCAATGAACTTCAGTGTGAAATACATTAATATCTTTGCAATCTTATGTACTCCTATAATTTCATCCATACCTCATTAAGATTTGTATCCAATTTTATATTTTTTCTATTAGCAGGCTTCTATAACCAGTTAATAGTGTTTTAGTTCCATACAAATCTTTATATATTTTTAACCTCAGAATATTTTCTTTTTTACATAAAACAAATGACAAAATGCATCACTGGAAGAATTTACTTTCATAGTTATCTTTTAAGGTCATCCCTGAATTGGCTAAAATACAGCCATGGTCAATTTTTAACTTGCATCCACATATGGGCCAACTTATCTGTGATATAGTCCTGTGCTTTTCCTTCTATATCAGCTTGTTTTTGCAATAAATTTTGGCTGGGCACCTAACCTGTTGGCTTGGTTGGTCTAAAAGAATATAGCCCCAAATCCATGATCCCTTAATGACTACTATCAAATACTTTTCTACCAAAATCTGAGAAGCACACAAGTTACTGTTCTATATTCTAAGAGGCTGAACAATTATCCACCATGCTTGGCATATTCCTCCTCTTTAACCCTACACATCTATAGTGATTCTACTATTTGAACTTGCCATAAACTCAAGAGACCTGAAGGAATTCCATTTGGTCTTCTCTTCTATAATGCTTCTCATACCAGCTCGAGAGGTGAGTAAGTGTTTAAGAGCACTGGATGCTCTTCCAGAGGTCCTGAGTTTAAGTCCCAGTGACCACATGGTGGCTCACAGCCATGTATATTGAGATCTGTGCCCTCTTCTAGCATATAGGTATACATGCAGGCAGAGCATTGTATAAATAATAAATAAATAAATCTTTTTTAAAAAGTATCAATTCCTTTAAAAAATACCCCTCATACTATAGACAAGGAATTAATGTAGATATTACATTAGCAACCAAGTTTTGTCCATTGCTGTTATACAATTGGAAACTGAGGTACTAAATGGTCAGTGAGTGGATATGTGGATACTGTGACCACATTGGGAGCCAGCTATGTATATATTTATGACTGAAAACTCATATAATCCTATTCTAATGGAGGATCATGATGTTTATCAATGGAAATTTGAATGTAATGTGATTATATCACTAGCAATCTATGGAGTCTGCTTAATGAGCAAAGGAATTTATTTGGGGGTTAACTCACAAGACAGAATCAAGGAATTTGTTGCAGGATCCTGGAAGGGTGAGGCACAGTCCAATGTGGTTCTCTAGGGAGCTCTGCCTTGGTCTGTACCAGCATCCAAAACCACAAGGTTGCAAAGAAGTGAGAGCATGCCTACATCCCAGGTCTTAAGGGTCACCCAATGACCATGCCCTAGGGACATGTACCTCAAGGTCATAAGCAGGTGTAACAGCTATCTGCTACCTCACTGGGGGTGGTACTTCAGGGCATGGCTCAAACAGCCATCCACTAGAACTCTCCTGTTGGTCTAAATAAGAAAGTTCTAACCTAACACAAAACTATATACAATAGGAATGATTATTAAATATTGTCCAGAAGAAATAACAGGTAATGACCTAAGCAAAATGGAACTACAACCAATAACTACACTAAGCAAGAGACACATACTAAAATCCAGAGATGTCCAGAACACAGGTAAATGGTATGTTAGAGAGATTATTCCAAAAGTTGTCCTTTCCTGAAGAATCTAAATCTAGTACTTAGTATGTTCTAGCTAAGATATGAAAAGATTGTAACAGTAACTATTAGTCTTCAACCCCATCAAAGACCAGAGAAGGGATATAATAATACCTGAGCAAATGGAAAATCCACTCAAGCAACTTTCAGAAATCTTTTGAGAATAGGCAGAGACAGATAGCAGCCTGGACAGTCACCTAAAATTTCTCAGCACCATTGGGGCATTCAATTTGGCTACAGATATAGTCATTTTCAGAAGCAGGAATTCTGAAAGACCATCTTACCCTGTCTTGGCAGTATTCAGTAGTCATTTTCCCTTGTGTCTGGTTCATCCAGAAAGGACAGTATTCAAACTGTCAGCAGTCGAGGTAAGAGCAGTTCTTTGCCGAGCAGGCCATTATGCACCAGGAAGAAGACAAACTTCCAAAATTAGTGTCTTAAAAACCCAACCTTCTCTCAGGAATAGATCAGTTGTCTCAAACCAACAAAATTCTAAGTTATTTAAATGTCATATTTTCTAGGTCTATGAAGTGTTTGAAGATTACCTGTCCAACTGACCTATGTATCTGTAATTCTGGACAACCTAACGTAACTATAGAGATGACAAGCATGGATGACTATAGTTCTGTAAGTCTTATCTTTCTAAATAACCTAAGGACTAAGGCTTTATATAAACAAGTTAAACAGTCTGTAACCAAATGTACAGTAAAAGGACAATGACCTCAAAATTATGACAATAACACAAAATATCTTAAACAGAAGTAGAAATGTATAGTGCAATATGTAATATGACAATAATATGTATCAATATACAAAATATCCTAAACAGAGGTAGAACATACATACAGTATGACAAATATAATTTTACATTTGTATCAATGTACAAGATATTTCAAATAAGAGTAAAAATACATGTACAATATAAGAAATGTAGTTTTGTATTTGTATCAAAATACAAATTATCTTAAATAGGGACATAAAACAGTTTACAGTTGTATCAATATACAAGAATCTATAACCATGCAAATTATCTAAGGCTGATATTTTACTAAATTAATTTACTATTATATCTAATAATCTACCTTAACATCCTATACCTATCCATTCCCATTTTTCCTTTCTTAAGGAGAATACTGTGTCTAATTTTTTATTCCACCCCCAACCCTATAACTATCATCCCTAAACCTGAGAAACATGAAACCTTTGGGAGAAGGGGCATCATCATCTTAGAATTGCTTTCTTCTGTTTAGGTGGCAACAGTATCACTGTGGGGTCCTGTAAGAAAACTCAGATAGCTAGGTCTTAATAGGAATAGCTGTAGATTCTGCCAGCCAGTCTCAGAGTAATAGGTAAGATTCTCTACTATTCTGGCTAGAAATGTGGTGTGATGGACCATCTCAACTTGGAACAGTCCTGGAGAGTTTTCAGTCCAAAGCTGATCATTGAGTAATGTTCAAGGGTACCATGGCAACATTCTGGACTAGGTACAGTCATTGTTGTGGAGCCCTGTCTTCCTTTTGAAGACTTCAGAGGTTGCTATTGGAAAGACTTATTTTTTATTATGGAAAACTTGAACATTTTTAATATCAAAATGGAAAGTTTGGATTTAATCTGTATATAGAGAAGATCCTCTGAAAGCAAGGAAAAGCATGGAAAGAAATATAATATTGATGACAATGGTCCATTTTTATTGGTTTTCTTCTGTCCCATACAAGGCAGATCTTCTGATATGAGACAGAATCTCATAACTATTTCTTTTAGCAACATGCTTGGGTTTAGAGAAGGAGAGAGCCACATTCCAACTCCAAAGCCAGCTTAATTTATACTTGAATCAGAACCACAACTTTTCTAGAGTTAAAGAGACATAGATGTTAGGCAGTGAGATATTACCATGTATATATTGGTACCAATAGGTTCTTTCCTTCTGCTCTATACATCTAGGTATACAAGAAATTATGATTTCTGGAAGATGGGTATTTCTATTATCCTGTAAAGACAAAAACAGAACACTGCCCCAACCTTTGCTTGTTAATTTTTTCTTACAACTTGTAGAGATGTCACATTGGTGGATGAGCCATTACTTCCCCTCGTCAAGGGGTTTCTCCTGTTCAAATCAAATTTTTATTAATTTTGTTGGTATTCATAGCTTTTCTTCTCCTGTAGAAACAAAAACAAAACCGCTTCCCCAACATAGGACATATCCAGATTTCCATTCTGAAGTCAACACATCTTTGAAGTAAACTAGTTGGTTTAGCTCAAGAGTTTTTTTTCTGTTGTCCAATGTCTCTCTGCAGCTGTTGTCCCTTTCTCATCAGCACTGAGAAAATTCAAGGTTAATAAAAACTTATATAATATGTTTCTAGGGGTTATTGTTACCTCTTTCTGTTTATTTAGCATATCCTTTAAAGTTTGATTAGATCTTTCTATGACTGCTTGGCCTGCAGGATTGTGGACTATACCTGTAATATGCTTTATATTGTAATATGCAAAAAAACTGTCTCATTTTATTTGAGACATATGCTGGGGCATTGTCAGTCTTAACTCATACAGTCATTCCCATGATGGCCATAACTTCTAATAGGTGTGTAATCACAGGATCAGCTTTTTCAGAACCCATAGGAGTTGCCCATTGAAATCCTGAATAGGTGTCAATGGTATGGTGTACATATTTTAATATTCCAAATTCTGTTAAATGGAACACATTCATGTCTGCCACATTTAATTTCTTTGTATACCTTTTGGAATGCTTCCTAAAGGTAATAGAATTTGGTTATAGAAGGAACAAGTAGGACATTTTTTAAATTTCCTTAGCTTATTGCCAAGTGATGTAGAAACCCTTCTTCAAACCCTTGCTATTTACATGATGTTTCTTATGAAATTCTGAGGCTTCTAGCATATTACCTATTAATAACTGATAAATCTCATCATTAACTGATTGATCTCATCATTACCTTGTGCTAGAGGACCTGGCAGACTTGTATGGGTTCTGATATGTGTTATATGTATAGGATGTTCCCTATTTCTGATGATTTCCTGCAATTATATAGTGAAGTTAATTTAGTATTTTCAGGAATAAATTCAGCAGTTTCAATATGTAAAACAACTCTCTACATATTGAGCATCAGTGACTATATTGAGGGGTTCTGTGAAGTCCATCAGTACCATAAGAATGACATAGAGTTCTGCCTTTTGTAAAGAATTATAGGGGCATTGAACCACTTTACTTAAGTCTCCTGATTTATATCTTGCCTTTCCTGATTTATTTACATCACTATAGAATGTAGGATCTTCAGAAATTGGCTTTTGATTTACAATGTGATGAAGGACCCATTCAGTTATTTTTATGAATTCTGTCCCCTTGCTTTTGGGATAACAATTGTTAATTTCTCCCAAAATTTATTGCAGGCTCTTTGCCGGTATTAATTATCTTTCCATAAAGAGAAAAACTCTTCATTAGTTAATGGTACTACAATTTCTGCTGGGTCCATTCCTGTCAATTTATGATGTCTTAATTTTCCTTTTAGAATCAAATCAGAGATCGTTTCCATATAAGTTTTTAATTTATTACTCAGTTTACATGGTAGAAATATCCATTCCAATATAATATCTTCCCAATGCATCAAAATCCCTGTGGGAGATTGTCTAGAAGGGAATATGAATAAAATGCAGTTAAGTACTGGGTTCACACAATCCACATGTGCATCTTGTATTTTCTTTTTTTTGCTGGAGCCAATCCCTTCTCAGGTTCAGCTGATAATTCTCTTGGACTATTTAAGTCCTTGTCCCCTTTTAGGGTATAAGCCAAATTTATTAGTTCATCTTTAGGTATTCCAGTGATAGCCTGTAAGTTGGAAATGCTTCCTAGCAATTTTTGAAAATCATTGAGAGTTTGAAATCAATCTCTCCTGAGTTCTACCTTTTGGGGTCTAATTTTTTTTTGAGATCTATCTTATGTCCTAATTAATTAATAGAATTTCTTGTTTGTATATTTTTGGAAGCAATTTGTAGTCCCCAGCGAGGCAAAACTTTCTTTACTTCTTCAAACATGCTCTCCAAGGTACCTAACTTTTGATCAGCTAATAAGATATCATCCATACAATGATAAATTATAGATTGTGGAAATTTCACATAAATTATTTCCAATGGTTTTTGCACAAAATATTGGCACAGGATAGGGCTATTTAATACTCCCTGTGGGAGTATCTTCTATTGATATCTCTTGATTGGCTGAGAATTGTTATAATTAGGTACTGTGAAGGCAAATTTTTCTCTATCTTTTTCTTGTAAAGGTATGGTAAACAGTCTTTTAAGTCAATAACTATAATAGGCCATTCTTTGAATAACAGAGAGTGCAAGGACATCCTGTTCTGTAGAGAGCACATAGACTTAATTACTCAAATCTGTCAGCATTCTCCAATTTCCAGATTTCTTTTTAATAAAAAATGCAGGAGAATTCCAAGGGCTGGTAGATTCTTCAATGTTTTGAGCATATAACTGCTTTTGAGCCCGTGGTTCTAAAGCTTGTAGTTTATATTTTGTCAAAGTCCATTGTCCAACTCAGACAGATTTAACAGTTAGCCATTTTAAAGGTAGGGCTGTTGGTACTTCTGAGAGTTGAACAGCACTTGTGCTCTGTTTATATACTGTCTGAATGCTTGGTGGCTGTTTTTTATAGTACCTTATAATGTTTTTCCTAGATACATGAATTGGTCTATATTTCATTTCTGAAACTGTAGGAATTTTAATCTGGGTATTCCACTGCTATAACAGATCTCAGCCCCAAAGATTCAACTCTACATTTGCCACATATGTCTTCAGACTTCCTCTCTGTCCTTCTGGCCCTATGTACTTAACCCATCTCAAACTTTGTTTTACCTGAGATAGGGTTCTAGTACCTAGAAATTGGACATCTTGGAGAGGCCAATTCGGATGCCATGATTTTGGTGTAATTATAGTCACATCCATACCTGTGTTTTCCAGGCCCTCTAGAACAATGCTATTAATTTGTACTCTAAGCTTCTGTCTTTGTCCATTTATAGAAGTCTGCCAAGTTATTTATTTTATGGTGTTTTAGGAATTTTTGATCCATCTATCAGAGCTATTCTATCATTTAGTGCAATATCATTCTTGATATTAGACATTGGGTTATTTAATTGTGCTAGAGAGGAATTTCCTCCACAGTGGCTGGAAATGTTTAGACCATGTTCAATTTGTGGGCCTGAGTGAGGCCCCCTGACCATTTCCTGCCAGTAAAGGGTTGTCTTGTATATCTATTGTTGATCTGCATTCATTGGTCCAATGTTGGCCTTTGCCACATCTTCTGCATAATCCAGAAAGTTGGGGGTCTCCTTTTTGGTTACTTCTATGAGGAGTATTGCTTCTAGGAGCACCTCATGTACACTTTCTTCTCATATGACCTTGTGTATCACAGTTAAAACATTTGGTACCTCGAGGTTTCCTTCAACCTCTGGAAATTGCCTCTCCTATCGAAGCCTCATTACCATATTTAAGAGACTGAACACCACGTGTATATTAATGCATTCCTTCAAACGTGCTGAACTAACCTTTAAAGGTGTAAGTATTCTTTTTCATTCTGTATTAGCATTGTTAAAAGCCAAGGATTCAGTTAATACTTGTCTTAGTGCTTGGTCTGATACTGCCTTGTGTATATCCATGGTCAGCCTTTGTATGGTTCTTGTGGACCTTGGAAAACTTTTGTATATAGCTCAGTTGGTTTCCCTTGTTCTGGAATTTTTTCCCAAGCATTTAGAGCTGCTGTACAGCATAGGGATATTTTATGCTTATCAGTTACTGCTTGAAGGCTCTATGATGACAGTTAAGATATTCACTAATCTGATTACTGCAGTAGGCTAGTTCAGGCACCCTCTCTGCTATTGCTAGTAGTATCATCCTAAGTGAGGTAACCCAGAAGGACAAACATGGCATGTACTCACTCATAAGTGGATACTAGATGAAAGGCAAAGGATAACCAGACTACAACCCACAGATCCAGAGAGGCAAACTAGTAAAGAGAACCCTAAGAGGGACACATAGATTGCACTGGGAAGGGGAAATGGATGAGATCTCCATGATTAGACTGGAGGTGGTGGGGGCAATGGAGGGTAGGGGTGGGAGATGAGAATATAAGGGAATGGGATGGTCAAGTGGGAACAGGGACGGAATGGAAGAGCAATGAAAGAGATGCCATGATAGAGGGAGACATCATGGGGATAGGGAGAAACCATTTGGGTGCTAGGGAAGTTTTCAGGAACCCACAAGGAAGACCCCACCTTAATCAGTTTTTAAGGTGTAAAATTATCAAGTAGTTTTACCTTAGATGAATCCTTGAAGGCTGTTGTCCCACCTCTCCTTATGTTCTTTTGGGTGTAGTAGCACTGTTTAGTCAGCAGGTGTCATAGGTGTAGCACTGAAGCAGGTCTTCAAAGCATCTTCAGAAGACCTGCCTTGACCTCTATTGGGCTTAAAGGAGCTATCAAGCAAATCCTACTGGTGTGCGCCACAACTAGCTGTGTGTGTATGGGATAAGAGATGCAGCCGCAAGCCATACTCAGCTATGGGGGACAGGCTCAGTCTGCCATATAGTTGCATGGTGGCTCCTGTGTGTGGGACTTGGGGAAGACTCCACATGGCTAGTGGAGCCATAGGTGGGCAGGCAGAAGCCTGCAGGAGCAAGTAAAGCTGCTGCGCAATGAGTTCTCAGTCTCTTCTCAAGCTAGCACACACTAGGTGTACTCAACGGCTCCACATAGTTTGTGAGCTGCGTGGGAAAACAACATGGACCAAAGGTGACCTGTAAGCACTGGTATCCATGTAATAGCTCAAAACAGGGAATGAATGCAAGTCTTCCATGGTGCGAGGGTGACTTGGGAAAGAAAAGGGAGGGAGGGAGTGGTGTGTGTGTAGTTAGAAAGCAAGGAGTCTGTGCGGCAGAACACACAAGCTGCTCAAGCTCCCACCTTGGGGAATTGGGCACCAGATAATGTGATTATATTGCTAGCAATCCATGGAACCTACTTAATGAGCAAAAGAATTTATTTGGGGGTTAACTCACAGACAGACTAAAGGAATTTGTTGCACGATCCTGGAAGGGTGAGGCACGGTCCAACTCACTTCTCTGGCGAGCTCTGCCCTGGTCCGTACCATCATCCAAAACTACGAGGTAGTGAAGAAGCGAGAGCATATGTGCATCCCATGTCTTAAGGGTCACCCAGCAGCCTTTCCCCAGGGGCATGTACCTCTAGGTCATAGGCAGGTTTAACAACTACCTGCTACCTCACTAGGGGTGGTATCCATCCACTACACGAATGTGTTAAACATTTTATTGTATCTCTTTCATGGTTATATAGGTATCCAAGTAAATGACCATTTGCTTTTCTTGAGAAAACCAAAAGAAATTATGATAGAATATATATTTGTTTTTATCTTGTCTATTTGAATGAGTGGCATTTCTACCTTGTTCAGTGTGGATTTTTTTGTTGTTGTTGTTACTTTTATATATTTATAAGACTCATCCTAAGTGTTTTCAGGGTTCTTTCTAGGATGCTAGGTCTGTGTTTCTCATGAGTGCTTCTATATAAATATGTGTTAGAATTCCTAGCCACTCTCCTAGCTACATGACCACACATGTGCTGGCAAGATGCTTAGTCATCCCAGGGCCTTGTATCCTACATAATCCATGCACTGCGTGATCATATAATCTATGCGCATATGTGGCATAGCTATGTAAGTCCATATGTGTGTGTGGGGGGTATCCATAAAATTGGGTCCCACTTATCCATCCCCCATCTTTCTGCATGGTCATTTCCCATAGGCCTCTGCACAGCCCTTCTGTTCCCTTCCTTTAATAAACACTTACAGTATGTTTTGTTGTACCCTGTGGCTTTTCTCGCACAGTAAAGAGCGCTGCTTAATGAATAACATTGCAACACTTAATAAATAACAATATCTTCTATACAACTTGCTGATTCTCTCCAATTCTCCCTGATACAATATTGTGAGAGAGCAGTTCCACAAACACTGACCAAGCTGGTTGGTTTATTCTAAATCCAGCAGATGCTTTGTGGTCAAGTCCATTCCTTCCTCAGGACCTAGACAAGTAGTATTAGGGCATAATCTCACTATTGGACTATTTACCAGTGAGAGAGGTACATGTAGGCAGATCCTGGGGTTGCACATGCCACTTTTAGAGGAATGCCTTTATGACATCTTTTAGGAAGGAGAGAACATTTGTGGAAAAGACTGAGGTATATTCACAAACGCAGAAGGCTTAGGTGAATTCTGACTATTCCAGATTTGCAGATATACAATCCTAGATATTTACCTCCTATAATGTGGTACTTATTCTTTTTCATTTAGACACCTGGCTTTTACATCATAGATAAGGTTGGGTGGGGGTTTAAGCTTCCTTGGAACTCTGTTGCTTAGATGATTAATTTCTAGTCTTGGGCCACTTTTTCTTGATGGGTGATGGTGCTCTGTATGTTGTGAATGTTTTGCTCTGATTGGTTGATAAATAAAATGCTGATTGGCCAGGAGCCAGGCAGAAAGTATAGGTGGGATAAGCAGATAAGGAGAATTCTGGGAAGAGGAAGGCTGAGTCAGGAGACACCAGCCTGCCATCCAGGGAGCAGCATATAATGGCACACAGGTAAAGCCATAGAACATGTGGTAACATATAGATTAACATAAATGGGCTGATTTTTAGTGTAAGAGCTAGTCAGTAGTTAGCCTGAGCTAATGGCCAAGCAGTTTTAATTAATGTAAGCCTCTGTGTTCTTACTTGGGGCATGCGAGTGGGAGAGATATATCACGACCACCAGGACACAGGAAAACTTTTATCTACAAAGAAAACTTTCAGGTACATTCTCTGCTCCGCAAATGCAGGAGACAAAACCCTATTTTTTTGTTTATGAGAGAGTCTCTCTAGTCTTCACATTTGTCTTGTAATTGATGATTAATACTCATTATCTTTGGTTACATTACTGCAAAGCATCAATCATACTTTATAAAGCACCCTCTTTCCATTCTTACTAGTGAATTGCCTTCTAAGTGTATCATATCCCAGTTGCACATGTAAAAATCTTAACAATGAACTGTGGTGGTATTGTGTTCCCACAAATATTGTGTACCCTAATAAATTTTTCTGGGGTCAGAGAACAGACAGCCACTAGATACCGAGGCTAGAAAATGGTGGCACTCACGCCCTTAATCCTGGCATTTCAGAGACAGAAATCCTTCGCTCTCTGTGAGTTCAAGGCCACATTGAAACAGCCAGGCATAGTGACACATGCCTTTAATCCCAAGAAGTGAGCCTTTAATCCCAGGGAGTGATGGCAAAAACAGAAAGATATATAAGGCATGAGGACCAGGAACTAGCAGCATTTGGCTGGTTAAGCTTTCAGGCTTTCGAGCAGCACAGTTCAGCTGAGATTCATTCTGGATGAGAACTCAGAGGCTTCCAGTCTGAGGAAACAGGACCAGCTGAGGATGCGGCAAGGTGAGGTAGCTGTGGCTTGTTCTGGTTCTCTGATCTTCCAGTTCACCCCAACACCTGGCTCAGGTTCAATTTTTATTAATAAGACTTTAAGATTTTTATTAATAAGACTCTTTAAGATTCATGCTACATCGAACTGTTCTGAGTTATTTTGGCTCTGAAATGGAAAGTAGTGTACAGAAGTTTTATCAAAGAATGCTGCATGGATCAACATCTGTGAAAAATAGGAAGCTGGATTGGTCAGACAGAGAATTTGGTCTGTGACTTGTTCTCAGTCAGTGCTTTAGTCCCCCCATCTTGGGAAGTATCAATGCTTAAAAAGTCCTTCACAATTTCCCATGTTGCAGTGAGGAGGCTGTGACCTTAAATTTTACTCATAATGAACCATTGAACATAGACTAACTTTGGAAATATCCAGTTTTTCCAGCCAAGGCCAAGTGCCAACAGGTTTACCAGCAGCTAGGGAAATGAGCTTCTCAGTTTCTGAAGGCAACGTTGAATAGAAGAGCAAAGCATTCCAATGGAAGATTTGTTTGCATAAGGTTGCCTCTGAAAGGCAGCCTTGATATCAAGAAGGAGGCAGTGCTGGGCGTGTTTTCAGGAAGACTGGTCTAATTCTGAAGTCACAGAGCACTGAGGAAGAGAAAGTTCAATGTATTTGAAGAACAAAAGGTCAGCGGTTGACAAATTGTGAGAGTAAAAGAAGAGGGAACTATTGTAACAGTGGAACAAGGACCTGTCAAGTAATATGGAACCTTGTAAGGCATAAGAAAACAAAAGGTTGATTTTATTCCCAATGCAGTGAATAGACATTAGAGGCCTTTCAGCAGGAGATAATGGATGGTTAGACTTTCTCTCTTTCTTTCTTTCTTTTTTCTTTCTTTCTTTCTTTTTTTTCTTTCTTTCTTTCTTTTTCTTTCTTTCTTTCTTTCTTTCTTTCTTTCTTTCTTTCTTTCTTTCTTTCTTTCTACAGTGTCTCTTAATGTAGCTCTGGATATCCTGGAACTCCCTATGTAGACTAGGCTAGCTGGCCTTGAACTCACAGGTCCTGCCTCTGCCTCCCTCTTGACTGCTGTTATTAAAGGCATGTGCTATCATGTGCAGCTGTTTTATTTATTTTTTAAGATACATTTATTATTCATGTTATATGTGCAAGTATTTTGCTGAGATTTTTGTATGTGCTCCATGGGCACGTGTGGTGCCAGGAGAGGTCAGAAAAGGATATTGTAGTCCCTAGAACTAGAGTTACAGATGTTTGTGAGCAGCCAGTTGGATGTTAGAAATTGAACCAAGATCCTTGGCAAGAGTAGTTAGTGTTCTTAACCTCTGAGCCATCCTTCTAGCAGCTAGACTTGTTTTTATTAATGTTGCTATAGCTGTAGTGTTGGGAATAGGCAAGTTATTCCTTAAGTTTTCTGTGCCTTGGAATTATGCAAGGAATCATTAGAATGTATTGATACCTGGTTCCTATTCTTAGGCATTCTTGTTTAGTCTGAAGTTTTAAATAGGAAGTTTTAAAAGCAGCAGTGAAGAGTAAGAAAGGAGGTTTCTGGGTATGATCTCAGGGAAGCTGTGTTAAGGTAGTCCGTAAGTCATAATTCTGCTTGTCCAAGAGCCTGTCACACAAAGCCTATCATATAGCTTTTCAGCCATTTATTTATCAGGGTAGGGTTCCAAATTCTCAAATGAGAGATGCATAACATCTTATGAAAGGAGAGCATCCCATAAACTTAGGCTACTTTGTTTTGAAAGAAGGGAAATCTTAGAAGTTGATGGAGCCACTATCCCTGTGGTGGTGGGGCAGGAAACTAAATAAAGTAAACTGGTACCCTAATAATGGTTAGTGATAGTCTCTGCTCAGGCATGTGCAAAGCAGCCTTCAAGGTGCTCAAGGGATATCTTAGTTCCTTTTTAAATTGCTGTTGATAAGACAACACGACCAAGACAACTTATAAAGAAGAACTTTATTGGGGGAATTACTTACAGTTTCAGAGGCTTAGAGTCCATGAACAGCATGGCAGAGAATATGGCAGTAGAGAGCATGGAAGCAGGCAGGTAGGCATGTAGCTGAGAGCACACATCTTGAGACAACAGCCATTAGACAATGAGAAGAAAGCTAACTGGGAATGGCATGAACATTTGAAATGCCTCCAGTGACATTTCCTCAAACAAGACCAAATTTCCTAACTGTTCTTAAACAGTTCCAGCAACTGGAGATCAAGCATTCAAGCATATGAGCCTATGGGGGTCATTATCATTCAGACTACCTTAGTGGATAAAGCTCTTTTACTGTAAGTATCCCTCAAAACCCACATAAAAGTGGCCTTAAATCAAGTTTGATGGCTAGGTCTACTTCTTTTAATCTGTGCTTTGATAATTGTAGGCCAGTAGAACAGTGCTATTCAAACTTTTGTGTATTATTGCCCTATGACCTTTACTTACATGATCTTTTCAGATGTATTTTCCTAATTTTATTTAAATTTCCTTCAATTTTTTAGTTATATTTATTTTTAACTGATACACAAAAATGTAGAATTGTATGTTTTAAATGAAGTGCCACATAATGCTTCAGATTGTGTGGATTCCGCATTATGACTAAGATTCAATGTGCCTACCTCTACCTCTTCAAACTTACATTTATTAATCATAAAGAACTTAAAACCATTTTTTGGAACTTTTGAAAGATATAGAATAACATTGCTATCAAGAGTTACTCGGCTTGCCCCGGACCCCATCCCTGGGCACCAGCCACTCCTGGGAAGACCTGCCCAACTTGGCCTCAGGTTCTGGCCACCGGGCAGGTTCCCTTCTAGCCCCACCGGGAAGGATCCCCTTCTCCAAGACCCCTGGCAGACCCTGCAGTCTCCATGCCCTGCCCCCACGCCCATCCGCCTGAGCCCCAAGCCTCTTCCTGAGACTTAGAGGCCGGCCCCCAGCTCCCATCTTGCCCCGGACTTCCCTTTTGGAGCACAGGTGAGTGCCCTAGCTTGCCCCAGACCCCATCCCTGGGCACCAGCTACTCCGGGGAAGATCTGTCCAACTTTGCCCCAGGTTCTGGCCACCAGGCAGGTTCCCTTCTAGCCCCACCGGGAAGGATCCCCTTCTCCACTACCCCTGGCAGACCCTGCAATATCCACACCCTGCCCCCACGCCCATCCGCCTGAACCCCAAGCCTCTTGCTGAGACATAGAGGCCGGCTCCCAGCTCCCATCCTGCCCCGGACTTCCCTTCTGGAGCAGGAGAGAGAGAGAGAAAGAGAGAGAGAGAGAGAGAGAGAGAGAGAGAGAGAGAGAGAGACAGAGAGAGAGAGACAGAGAGAGAGAGACAGAGAGACAGAGAGAGAGACAGAGAGAGAGAGAGAGAGAGAAGAGAGAAGAGAGAGAGAGGAGAGAGAGAGAGACAGAGAGAGAAGAGCTCCCATCCTGCCCCAGACTTCCAATTTGGACAAGAGAGCTACCATTTGGACAAGAGAGAGAGACTTCCTGAATCTGTCAGCTCTGTCTGAACAAAGTGTGCGGATAAGGCCAAGAACGAACCACAAGGAGATGGGCAGGCATCAAGGCAGAAACATATACAACAAAATGAATAGCAATACAGCATCACCAGGCCCTAGCCCTCCTCCAACACCTAGACCTGAACATCAGAAATTGGAAGAAGCAGAAGAAAACAGGTTTATGAATGACATCATGAAGAAGCTAGAGGCTTGTGTAGAGGAAAAGATAAAAAATGTGAAGAATGCTGTAAACAACTAGAGGAAAGGGCAAACAAATTAGAAGAAATCAATAAAGTCCTGGAAGAAAACAATAAAGTACTAAAAGAAAATCAAGAAAAATCAATGAAACAAATGAAGGAAACAGTCCAAGACCTGAAAAGGGAAATAGAAAAAAATGAAGAAGACACAAACAGAGGGAATGCTGGAAATAGAAAATCTGAGTAAACGATTGGGAATTTCAGATGCAAGTATAATCAACAGAATGCAAGAGATGGAAGAGAGGATCTCTAGCGTTGAAGATACAGTAGAAGAAATAGATTCATCAGTCAAAGAAAACACTAAAGCCAACAAAGTCATGAACCAAAATGTCCAAGAAATTTGGGACACCATGAAAAGACCAAACCTATGAATAATAGGGGTCGAAGAAGGAGAAGAATACCAACTCAAGGGCACAGAAAATATATTCAACAAGATCATAGAAGAAAACTTTCCCAACTTAAAGAAGGAAATGCCTATGAAGATACAAGAAGCTTATAGAACACCAAACAGACTAGACCCCCAAAAAAGTCCCCTCGCCATATAATAATTAAAGAACTAAACATATAGAATAAAGAAAGAATATTAAGAGCAGCAAAGGAAAAAGGCCAAGTGACATATAAAGGCAAACCCATCAGAATAACACCCGATTTCTCAATGGAGACTTTGAAAGCCAGAAGGACCTGGACAGATGTAATGCAGACACTAAGAGACCATGGATGTCAGCCTAGACTAATATACCCAGCAAAACTTTCAATCACCATAGATGGAGTGAACAAGACATTCCATGACAAAGCCAGATTTAAACAATACTTATCCACAAACCCAGCCCTACAGAAAGCACTAGAAGGAAAATTCCAACCTAAGGAAGTCAGATACACCCTCGAAAACACAGGCAACAGATAAAGCCACAGCACTAAACCCCAATGTATAGAAGTACACACACATCACCACCAAAAAATAACAGGAATGAACAATCACTGGTCATTAATTTCCCTCAATATCAATGGACTTAATTCACCTATAAAAAGACATAGGCTTACAGAATGGATACGAAAGCAGGACCCATCTTTCTGCTGCATACAAGAAACACATCTCGAATTCAACGATAGACACTACCTAAAAATAAAAGGCTGGGAAAAGACTTTCCAATCAAATGATCTTAAGAAACAAGCGGGTGTAGCCATCCTGATATCCAGCAAAATAGACTTCAAACTAAAATCAATCAAAAGAGATCAAGAAGGGCATTACATACTCATCACAGGAAAGATCCACCAAGATGAAGTCTCAATTCTGAACATTTATGCCCCAAACACAAGGGCACCCACATATGTAAAAGAAACATTACTAAAGAAAGCTTAAATAACGTATAAAACCCCACACATTAATAGTGAGAGACCTCAATACTCCACTGTCACCACTGGAAAGATCTCCCAAATTGAAACTTAACAGAGAAATAAAGGACTTAACTGATGTCATGACTCAAATAGACTTAATCGATATCTACAGAACATCCCTTCCTAACAAAAAAGAATATACCTTCTTCTCAGCACCGCATGGAACCTTCTCTAAAATCAACCACATACTTGGCCACAAAGCAAATCTATACAGATACAAAACAATTGGAATAACCTCCTGTGTTCTATCAGACCAACATCGTCTAAAGTTGGATTTCAACACCAACAAAAACTACAGAAAACCTACAATCTCATGGAAACTGAATAACAATCAAATGCATCACCAATGGGTTAAGGAAGAAATAAAGAAAGAAATTAAAGACTTCCTAGAGATCAATGAAAATGAAGACACCACATATTCAAACCTATGGGACACTATGAAAGCAGTACTAATAGGGAAATTCATAGCACTAAATGCCCACATAAATAAGTTGGAGAAATCTCACACTAGTGACTTAACGGCAAACCTGAAAGCTCTAGAACAAGAAGAAGCAAAGTCTCCCAGGAAAAATAGACGCCAGGAAATTATCAAAGTGAGAGCTGAAATCAATAAAATAGAAACAAAGAGAACAATACAAAAAATTAATGAAACAAGGAGTGGTTCTTTGAGAAAATCAGCAAGATAGACAAGCCCTTATCCAAACTAACCAAAAGACAGAGAGAGAGCATCCAAATCAACAAAATCAGAAATGAAAAGGGGGACATAACAACAGACATTGAGGAAATCCAGAGAATCATCAGGTAGTATTTCAAAAACCTCTATTTGACAAAACTGGAAAACCTAAAAGAAATGGATAACTTTCTGGATAGGTACTACATACCTAAGTTAAATCAAGACCAGATAAACTATTCAAATAGTCCAATAACCCCTAATGAAATTGAAACAGTCCTTAAAAGTCTCCCAACCAAAAAAAAGCCCAGGACCAGATGGTTTCAGCGCAGAATTCTACCAGACCTTCAAAGAAGAGTTAATACCAATACTCTCTAAATTGTTCCACACAATAGAAACAGAAGAAACATTACCGAACTCCTTCTACGAGGCTACAATTACCCTGATTCCTAAACCAAACAAGGATACAACAAAGAAAGAGAACTACAGACCGATCTCCCTCATGAACATTGATGCAAAAATACTCAATAAAATACTGGCAAACAGACTCCAAGAACACATCAAAGCAATTATCCACCATGATCAAGTAGGATTAATTCCATGGATGCAAGGGTGGTTCAACATACAAAAGTCCATCAATGTAATACACCATATAAACAAACTCAAAGAAAAAAACCACATGATCATCTCACTGGATGCAGAAAAGGCATTTGACAAAATCCAACACCCCTTCATGATAAAGGTCTTGGAGCGATCAGGAATACAGGGAACATACCTAGACATAATGAAGGCAATTTACAGCAAGCCAACAGCCAACATCAAATTAAATGGAGAGAAACTCAAAGCAATTCCACTAAAATCAGGAACAAGGCAAGGCTGTCCGCTCTCCCCATACTTATTCAATATAGTACTTGAAGTTCTAGCCAGAGCAATAAGGCAACATAAGGAGATTAAGGGGATACAAATTGGAAAGGAAGAAGTCAAGCTTTCCCTATTTGCAGATGACATGATAGTATACTTGAGTGACCCCAAAGATTCTACCAAGGAACTGATACAGCTTATAAACACCTTCAGCTACATAGCAGGATACAAGATCAACTCAAAAAAATCAGTAGCCCTTCTATATACAATGGACAAATAAGCAGAGAAGGAAATCAGAGATATATCACCCTTTACTATAGCCACAGATGACATAAAATACCTCGGGGTAACACTAACCAAGCAAGTGAAGGACCTATATGACAAGAACTTTAAGTCCTTGAAAAAAGAAATTGAAGAAGATGTCAGAAAACGGAAAGATCTCCCATGCTCATGAATAGGCAGTAGTAACATAGTAAAAATGGCAATCTTCCCAAAAGCAATCTACAGATTCAATGCAATCCCCATCAAAATGCCAACACAATTCTTCACAGAACTGGAAAGAATAATACTCAACTTCATATGGAAAAATAAAAAACCCAGGATAGCCAAAGGAATCCTGTACAATAACACAACCTCTGGAGGCATCAAGATCCCTGACTTCAAGCTCTACTATAGGGCTACAGTAATAAAAACAGCTTGGTACTGGCATAAAAACCGACATGTGGACCAAAGGAATCGAATTGAAGACCCTGACGTTAATCCGCACACCTATGAACATATAATTTTTGACAAAGAAGCCAAAAGTGCACAATGGAAAAAAGAAAGCATCTTCAACAAATGGTGCTGGCAAAACTGGATATCAACATGTAGAAGGTTGCAAATAGATCCATATCTATCACCGTGCACAAAACTTAAGTCCAAGTGGATCAAGGACCTCAACATAAATCCAGCTACTCTGAACCTGCTAGAATAGAAAGTAGAAAGTAGTCTTGAACGCATTGGCATAGGAGACCACTTCCTAAATAGAACACCAGTAGCACAGACACTGAGTGAAACAATCAATCAATGGGACCTCTTGAAACTGAGAAGCTTTTGTAGAGCAAAGGATGCGGTCAACAAGGCAAAGCGACAGCCTACAGAATGGGAAAAGATCTTCACCAACCCCACATCTGACAGAGGACTGATATCCAGAATATATAAGGAACTCAAGAAATTCAACATCAAAATGCTCAACAGTCCAATTAAGAAATGGGCTATAGAACTAAACAGAGAATTCTCAACAGAGGAAACTCAAATGGCTGAAAGACATTTAAGGAAATGCTCAACATCCCTAATCATCAGGGAAATGCAAATCAAAACAACTCTGAGATACCACCTTATGCCTGTCAGAATGGCTAAGATAAAAACCACTGAAGACACCTTATGCTGGAGAGGATGTGGAGCTAGGGGAACTCTCCTCCACTGCTGGTGGGAATGCAAGCTTGTACAACCACTTTGGAAATCAATATGGCGCTTTCTTAGAAAATTGGGAGTCCATCTCTCCGAAGATCCAGCTATACCACTCTTGGGCATATACCCAAGGAATGTTCAACCACACCATAAGAGCACTTGTTCAGTTATGTTCATATCAGCATTGTTTGTAATAGCCAGAACATGGAAACAACCTAGATGCCCTTCAACTGAAGAATGGATAAACAAAATGTGGTACATATACACAATGGAATACAACTCAGCAGAGAAAAACAATGACATCATGAGGTTTGCAGACAAATGAATGGATCTAGAAAAAATCATCCTGAGTGAGGTAACCCAGACTCAGAAAGACAAACATGGTATGTACTCACTCATAGCAGGATACTAGATGTGGAACAAGGATGCCTTGTCTGCTACTCATAACACCAGGGAGGCTACCTGGAAAACAGGACCCCAAGAAACACATGGGGATCACCCAATGACAGAGAAATGGAATGAGATCTACATGAACAGCCTGGACATGAGTGGGGGTAATGAAGGTCGAGGGTCGAGGGAAAGAGAGCTTGGGGGAGCGGGAGATCCCAGCTGGATCAAGAACAGAGAGGGAGAACAAGAAATAGGAGACCATGGTAAATGAAGACCACATGAGAATAGGAAGAAGCAAAGTGCTAGAGAGGCCCACAGAAATCCACAAAGATACCCCTACAACAGACTGCTGGCAATGGTCGAGAGACAGCCCGAACTGACCTACTCTGGTGATGGGATGGCCAAACACCCTAATGGTCGTGCTAGAAACCTCATCCAACTACTGAGGGATCTGGATGCAGAGATCCATGACTAGGCCCTGGGTGGATCTCTGGGAGTCAAATTAGCAAGAATGAGGAGGGTTTATATGAGCGAGAATTGTTGAGACCAAGGTTGGATAAAGCACAGGGACAAATAGCCAAATGAATGGAAACACATGAACTATGAACCAATGGCTGAGGGGTCACCAACTGGATCAGGCCCACTGAGTGGGTGAAACAGTTGATTGGCCTGATCTGTTTGGGAGGCATCCAGGCAGTGGGACCGGGTCCGGTGCTCATTGCATGAGTTGGCTGTTTGAAACCTGGGGCCTATGCAGGATTGCTTGGCTCAGCCTGGGAGGAGGGGACTGGACCTACCTGGACTGAGTCTACCAGGTTGATCTCAGTCTGTGGGGAAGGCTTTGTCCTGGAGGAGATGGGAATGGGGGGAGCTGGGGGGAAGGTGAGGGGGGCGGGAGGTGGGAGAACAAGGGAATCCGTGGCTGATATGTAGAACTGAATTGTATTGCAAAATAAAAATAAAAAGATTAAAAAATTTTTAAAAAAATAAAAAAAGTCTTACTCTACTGTGCAATAACATATCACAGCTTGTTTATTGCTATCTCTAACTCAGTCCTCACTGATCAACCCAAAACCCTACCTGATGACCTCACTCTCTTTGAACTCTGATAACAAATAGACTCCTATTAACTACTCAATGTACCATACTTCTATTTGTAAGAGTTTTTGTGTCAACTTCAAGTGGGCCACAAGTAACCAGGTATTTACTCAAAATTTTTTTGGATTTATCTATAAAGATATGTTTGGTGAGTTTATTGAAATCAAAGGACTTTGAGCAAAATGTCCTCCATAATGTGGATGGACCTTATCTAATCAGATGAAAGCATGAGTGGAGAACAAAAAGACAGGTCTCCACCAAGAAACAGAAAATTCTCCAAAAAAGCCTTTAATCTTCATCTACCCTACTGGCCACTTACAGTTCTGCAGCAGACTACGTTCAGATTCAAATATTACCTCTCATGATCTATATGCAGTCTATAAACACTTAGTAATTTTAACTTTCCATTATGTATAATCATGTGAGCCAGTTTTTTTTAAAAAAAAAATAAATATATCTGTATAAAAATATGCACATGTTATGTTATATCTATTTCTTTGGAGAATGCTGACTATCGTGCTACTCTTTATTTGCTGTAGGTTGTTTCACCTTATCCAAATTTGAATAAGAAAAGTTTCCCCTCAATAAAAGCAGGTTATTGTTCCCTTGGGGGCATTGTTGCCTCAATTGAAAATGTATGCTCTAGATTAGGATTACATGTATTCAAATACCGAACTCACCATCTTTTAGCTGTGTGTTCTGAGATTAATTTTGACTATATGCTAAAAGCATAAATGGCCCTATATATGTCCCATGAAGAATGAATGAGTTGAAATCTTTAAGACCATGCATAGCTGCTGTGGGATGGTCTGTATGTCAAATCTGTTGCTCTGATTGGTCAATAAATAAAACACTAATTGGCCAGTGGCCAGGCAGGAAGTATAGGCAGGACTAACAGAGAGGAGTATTGAGAGAACAGGAAGGCAGAAGGAGTCAAAGCCAGTCCCCGCCATGACAAGCAGCATGTGAAGATGCTGGTAAGTCACGAGCCATGTGGCAAGGTATAGATTTATAGAAATGAATTAATTTAAGCTATAAGAACAGTTAGCAAGAAGCCTGCCAAAGCCATAGAGTTTGTAAGCAATATAAGTCTCTGTGTTTACTTGGTTGTGTCTGAGCGGCTGTGGGACTGGCAGGTGACAAAGATTTGTCCTGACTGTGGGCAAGGCAGGAAAACTCAAGCTACAAATGGCACCCAACATGTTGGCAAGAGTTTCCACCTAAAAACTGAGTAAAAAGATTCTAAAATGGAGCTAAAAACAGTTCCTAGTTGTTTCTCTCAAGTTAGTGGCAGCCTGCATGTTTGAGCTACTATGGTGGGTTCCTGGCGTGTGCACTCAACCTGCAGTATGGTGGGAATGAGGCCTCTACAAGTGGCACATTAAGCTGCGTGGTGGATTTAGCCTTTGCTAGTACAAAACAAAAAGAGGTTTCTGAAATAGGTGCTGCTTTGATAGAAGCATAGACCTACTATTTCTGAGATGATGGCTCCCAGAGCTGTTGGAAAACGTACCACCCCCATGTTGGGAAGCTGAAGTGGGCAGAGCCTGCAGCCACAGTGCTGTTTCAGTCTTAAAATGCTGCAGTTTAAAGTAATAGGTTCAAGGTAATATAAAAAATAAGCCACATAAAGATGACTACCACACAGACAATCTGGATTATGTTCTCTTTGATATTCGTAACTGAAGAAAAACATTTGATTGCAAAAGCTGTTGAGTTATGCCAAAATGTATATTTTAAAGGTACCTTGACTTCAAAATTTGGATGTAAGGATATGTTGCTTTGGAAAGGAGGCTCTGCTTTTGTTTCCACAGAAAGCCAGAGGCTATGGGTTTGCTCCAGATTAAGATACATCAGGTTTGACCAGCCAAGACCACCTGAAAGGTCTCCTATGACACCAAGGCCCAGATGATCCAACATCCAGAACCATTTCAAGGCAACTGGCTCAGATGATACACCCTCACAGACTATTCCATAATCCTAAAATTTTCTTTGTGTCCCCATAAGATACAGTGCTCCCCTCCAGCAGGAAGTAGTAAGAGAAGCTAAGCCCAAATTCCCAAATTATATGTAATTTTATGATGTTAAGGTTAAAACCTTCCTTTTTGAAAAAAAAAAAGAAAAGGGGAAGTGCTGTGGGATGGTCTGTATGTCAAATCTGTTGCTTTGATTGGTCAATAAATAAAACACTGATTGCCAGTGGCCAGGCAGGAAGTATAGGTGGGACTAACAGAGAGGAGAATTGAGAGAACAGGAAGGCAGAAGGAGTCACTGCCAGCCTCCGCCATGACAAGCAGCATGTGAAGATGCTGGTAAGCCACGAGCCATGTGGCAAGGTATAGATTTATAGAAATGGATTAATTTAAGCTATGAGAACAGTTAGCAAGAAGCCTGCCAAAGCCATAGAGTTTGTAAGCAATATAAGTCTCTGTGTTTACTTGGTTGTGTCTGAGCTGCTGTGGGACTGGCAGGTGACAAAGATTTGTCCTGACTGTGGGCAAGGCAGGAAAACTCTAGTTACACATAGCACATAGTAGGCTCTATGGACTATCTAGAACATTTACAGTTAGGCAGTAAACTATGAAAGCTGGGGTAGAGGCACTGACATTAACAGAGTCAGATCATATTCTAAACCAGGCAGTACTAGTACATAAAAACCTTTGCTACCTGTGGACAGAAATTAATTAAATACATAAATTAATAAAAATACTGAACAAAAGATCCCTAGATGATTCTAATACACAATATAATTTGGGAAACAGTGCAGCAGATCAGTGAGACCAAGAGCAAAAGCTTAAAGACCAATTAAGGAGGCTATAACAGGACTCTAGGCAAGAGATGGTGGCAGCCCCAGGCAAGTGGATTGTTACCAATGGTAGTTAGAATCAGTCATTCTTGTCCACGTTTCTGACCTCTTCCCTCTCTGTTATAACCACCATGCTTCTTTTAGTGCAGCTCCTGAATTTCCCAAGATTGTTTATGCTTTAGTATCTTTGCACTTGCTCTGTTGTCTAACTGGAATCCTTGCCCTGCATCTTTGCCAGGCTTGCTGTAAAGCCACATTCCTAGCTGCATTTTCTTTCAGAGTGCTTTTACCCCTGGCCTCACTTGTTTGATTCCTAGATGCCTTGAAAGACCCCCACCAAAGGCCTAGACACAGTTCCCCTAGAAACTCAAAAGAGCTGAGGGAAGAGATATCTTAAAACTGAGTCAGTTCCCCCTTCCTGGAGAGGGTGAAGTCAGGTGTTTTCAAAAGAACAATGTCAGGATGTCTGGTGGTGATTGAGTAACCATGAGATTCCCCTCTCTGGAGATGGGTTGTAAAACTCCTGACAGGGCAAACAGATAAGCTGAAATGAGACAAAGTCCAGGCCCAGGAATAACTGGACCAATCAAGGATGGACCCATACAAACCCCCTCCCCTCTAAGAAATTTTGTGGGTTTTGCCTATAAAAACTAACTTCCCCAAGAAAGAGTAACTCCTCCCTGCCTCATTGCCAGTGAGTGCTTGAGATGAGTTCCCTGTCGCAGTGACTTGTAATGGAAATAAACCTTGCTTTTGCATTCTGGTACGCTTGTCCTCAGTGGTCTCTCTGGGGGTCACGATCTGGGCACAACACCCTTACCCTGGTATATTTATTTTATAGTCTCATCACTACCTGATATTGCATCTTCTAGTGTTTCATATCACCCTTTGGACTGGAAACTTTTGGGGTGGTGTTTATTTTCCCATCTTGTTCCCTCCTCTCTACTTTGTGTCAGGATTAGATGTGTACCCATTTTCTGGGAAGCTTATCACACCCCTGCTCCCTGACATGGTAAGATTTATCATCACTATAGTGCTCTTCATGTATGTACTCCAGTGCCATGTAAACCACAGGGATGAGATTACAAATGAGTGTGTCATGCCTGGGGTAATTGATATTCCTGGTCTGCCTCTATTCATGCTCCCATCTTTCATCACAGTATTTGGAGCCTTGTTTCTCTTCCCTTTAGTTGTGGTGGCCTGCATGCTTTTCTAAAGGATATTGACATAGATTAGAGTCTTTTAGAGCCATGTCCTTAACTAAATGTTGATACTCTACTTGATTAAATCGTGAATCACTCAGTAATTCTAGGCTACAAGTTTATCTAACTAGTGTCTATGTACTGGGCTCATTCTCATAAAAGACAGCAGGAGTCCCTAGCTTAGGTCTACTGTGTGTTATCTAATTTTTATACCCTCTGTTTGTAGAAGACAGTAATACATGTAACTACCATGGAATTATGTGTGATTTTTCATGTTTACAGGCTTAAGACAAGTGATGCAGCCATTTCTCAAATCACTTTATGAGACAGAAAAAAAAGTGGACGTTTCCTGAGCATTTTCTCTGTGTCAGCCACTGTGTTAGGTGATGCTGTATGTGTTATTCATATACTTTTCCAAAGAATCTAGGAATTAGATGCCATTTATAGATGAAGAAAATGAGATTTAGGGAGATAAAATAATCTGTTGCAGGTTTCACAGCTAAGAAATAGTAGCATCTTTGGATCTTGTATAATTGCATATTTAATGAATATGTTTAAAATGCTTGATAAATATGAACAGATAGGATATAAGGCTGGTGAAAGTCAGTATATAATCCTAGACTCTGTTCACGTAAGAAAATGTCTGGAGAAGCACCAAAATCATATGGCAGTTGAATTAAGGAGGCCTTTATTTTGTACATACAGATAAATCACCGTGTCTTCACTTTACAGGAGGTATACATTTTGTCATAAGTTAATTGAGAAAATGGAATGACTAAAATATAGGTTAGACTAGATTTTAAAATCTGTTTTTATTCAAGTACTTATAACAGAAGTAGCATCTACAAATATTTGAAAAATGTTGCGTCTATATGATGATTACCAAATATTTATACTCTGCACAAGTGTTATTTTTTGGTTGTTATTATTTATCCCAAATGCATATGACAGAGTAGGAAAACTAGTGAGAATTGGAGTTTCATCCTCAGCACACAGACAGTGGGGTCCCTAATCCTGACCACTGTATCTCATTTTTCAGTTCATGTTAAATATTTGGTATAAATTACAAAGATGCACAAATGTTTATAGTTTTGCAGCTTGAGAAATATTAGTCTAGAGCTCATGTCAATGGGGTTCCTTTCCTTATGTGTCACTGGCTGCCTTTTTCTGCCACCCTACCTCAACATCAGAAGATGAAAAAAATGATATTTGATGATTGAGATCAGTCAAGTATGCTCCTCTTCTGAAACACCAGGTCTTCATTCAGTAATTCCACTTTGAAGCCAGTATGAGAATTGTGGGCCCCACACTCTGCTGTGGATGATTGACTGATAAATAAAATACTTATTGGCCAGTAGCCAGGTAGGAAGTATAGGTGGAACAAAAAGAGAGAGGAGAATTCTGGGAAGTAGAAGGCTGAGGAGAGGAGACGCCAGCCTGCCGTCCAGGGAGCAGCAGGTAAAGGCAGCAGGTAAAGCCACGGAACATGTGGCAACATATAGATTAACAGAAATGGGCTGAGTTTAAGTGTAAGAGCTAGACAGTGGCAGGTATGAGCTAATGACTGAGCAGTTTAATTAATATGAGCTTCTGAGTGATTATTTTATAAGTGGTTGTGGAGTCTGTGGGACTGGGCAGGAGTGGAGAAACTCCAGCTACAATACTCCACAGAACTGATGGCCTAGTCTGTCCAACAATGGAACTCAGGGCCCTGTACAGTGTTTGCTTTCCTCCAGTTCATATGTAAATATTCTCAGCCTTGGGATGATAGTTGACAGTCATAGAAAGCATGGCCTCTATGGATTGAGTAGATCAAAGTTGGGATTAATGATTTATAAATGAAGCTTACTCAAGATAACAAGCTCACTTTTTTGCCAATAGGACACCTTATTGAGGGTCTGATATTGTGATTTCTTTTATCATTTTATTAAAAAATAAAACTTGAGAGTAAATATTAGGAAATAAATCTGAGAGATCCACAGAGCAATGCAGAGAAGATCACCCTCCTCTTTCTACTTCCTGGTTTGAAAGGCTGTGCTACCCCTTGGCTCCTCCTCTTCCTCTTCCATGTGCCCTTCTAACTCCCTCTGAATCAACCAGAGAACTCTATGGTCCACTCTGGCCAGCTAAATATGGACTTCACCCTCTGAACTGAGGTCAGATTCTGTTGGTGATTATGGAGCAATCAACACAACCAGACCTCCCCCAACAATACCAAGACATTATTCTGTGACACTAAGGGGGCCTTAACAGAACCTTACCATGCTAGCAACCTGATTTTAGCCTGCCAGCCTTCAGAATACTCAGAAGTAATTTATGTTGTTTACAAGGTATCCCATACAAGGAATTTTGTTGTGAGAGCAAAAATGGACAAGGACACACTGGCTTCACACTTCATTATTAGTCTCTCTACCTACCTGTGCATCTACTCATGATTTGTCAGGGCCCATACTGTACTTGAGTTGTTTTAGAAGGCACAACAATTCAAGTGGCTTTTCCATATGTTGCTAGGCAAAGTCTTCATTACCTAATTTAAAAGGGGGAGTGGTATAGTTTACTACATGATGAAAAATGCAAAAATTAAAAAGGTACTAGGAACTGGGCCAGTACTAGCCTGGGTCCTCTTTTCCTTGGCTGTGGAATCCACAAACCCATTGCAGCCAGATGCATCCAACAACTGCAGATATCTCTCCAAATATATGATTATCATTTTGTTATGGTAAAAATACATACTATGAAATTTACCACCTTAACAAATTTTAAGTGTACAGTATAGGATTAGGCAATTATTATTATTATTATTTTTAAAGATTTATTTATTACATATACAGTGTTCTGCCTGCATGTATGCCTGCAGGGCAGATGAGGGCACCAGATCTCATTACAGATGGTTGTGAGTCACAATGTGGGTGCTGGAAATTGAACTCAGGACCTCTGGAAGAACAGTCAGTGCTCTTAACCCCTGAGCCATCTCTCCAGCACCAGGCATCTACTTTTTTTTTGTTTCTATGAGTTTGACTACCGCAGATGTTACATGTGCAGTTTTTCCAATATTTCACCTTCTGAACTTAGCTAATCTCATTTATAATAATTCCCTTTAGGATTACCTGTGTTGTAGCATGACATAGTTTGATTCTTTTAAAGGCTGAATGGTATTCTATTGTGCATATTGTATTAGTTACATTTCTGTTGTTGTGACTAATATAGTTCACAGAAACAAGTTAAAAGTTAAAAGGGTTATTTTGGATCACAATGCTAGTGGCTTTTAGTCCACCATCATAGGGAAAGTATGGCAGAGTCTTTACATCTGTGGAATGGGCATGCATTGTAGAGACTGCTCATACAACAAACTAGACAGCAAAGAGAGCACACTGGAACTAAGACTGCATAATTCTTAAAGACCTGACCCTGATGTCCTGCTTTTGTCAGCCTGTCACACCTCCCTAGAGGTTCCATACCTTTTATAATAGTATCACAAACAGGAAGGCTATTGTTTAGAACAAACCTGTGGGTTGCACTTCAAATTGAAACCATAACATACATATGACAGCTTTTTTTAAATGCCTCCAGTCATTCATCTGGTGATAAACATTTTGGATTGTGTATACCTTGAATGATGTTACAATGAACACAGGAGTTCAAGCATCTACTCCATCTCACAATTTTACATTCTATGGATTAATATACAGAAATGGGATTATAGTATCATATTATAATTCCTTTTTTAATAGTTTGGAAGAAAAATTATACTATTTTGTGTAATGTCTGCACCAATTTACATTATCAACAAAAGGGTATAAAAGTTACCTTTTAGCCACATCCTCATCAATGATTATCTTCTGTATTATTTTGTGCTTTTTATGTAGCCATTTTAACAGGTGTCAGATAGATTACCTTTTTTAATATAATTTGTATTTAAATTTTTTTTCTTTCCTTTTACATAGCAATCCCTGTTCCCCCTCCTTCCTCTTCTCCCACTCCCCCCTCACCTACCCCCATCCCACCATTATCCCTTCCTCATAGAGGGTAAACCCTCCCTTGGGTAGTCTACACAGGCTGTCACACCATGTTGGGGACAGACCTAGGCCCTCCCCACTGCCTCAAGGCTGAGTAAGGCATCATACCATAGAGAATGGGGGGTCTAAAAGGCCAGCTCATGTACCTGGGATACATCCTGGTCCCATTGCCAGGGGACCCACAAACACAACAAGCCACACATCTTTGACTCACATTCAGAGGGCCTAGTTTGGTCCCATGCAGGCTCCTCAGCTGTCAGTCCAGAGTCCATGAGCTCACATTAGTTTGGGCCAGCTATCTCTGTGTTTTTTTCCATCATGATTTTGAACCCCCCTTGTTCTTACAACTCTTTCTCCCTCCCTTCAACTGAACTCCAGGATGTTGGCCAAGTGCTTGGCTGTGGGTCTCTGCATCTGCTTCCATCAGTTACTGGATGTAGGTTCTATGATGACAATTAGGGTAGACACCAATCTGAGTGCAGGGGAAGGCTAGTTCAAGCACTCTCTCCACCATTGCTGTGAGTCTTAGCTGGGAACAATCTTGTGAGTTCCTGGGTGTTTCCCTAACTGCAGCTTTCTCCCCATCCCCTTAATGGTACACTCTGTCAAGATATCTCTTTAATTGCTCTCCCTCCCCATCTCTCCCCTATGTTCCCACCTCCCAACCCCTCCCCTCTAATCCCAGTCTCAGTTTACCCAGAAGATCTTAACACTTTCCCCTTCCCAGGGCAATCCATGTGTGTCCCTCTTAGTGTCCTTTACTTTACCTAGCTTTTCTGGGGGTGTGGATTGTAGCCTGCTTATCCTTTGCTTTGCTTCTAACATTCACTTACAAGTGACTACACACCATGTTTGTCTTTCTGAGTCTGGGTTACCTTATTCAGGATAATTTTTTCTAGTTCCATCCATTTGCCTACAAATTTCATAATGGCATTGTTTTTTACTGCTGCATAATACTCCATTGTGTAAATTACCACATTTTCTTTATCCATTCTTATATTGAAGGGCATCTAGGTTGTTTCCAGGTTCTGGCTATTACAAATAATACTGCTATGATAATGGTTGAGTAAATGTCCTAGTGGTGTGGTTGAGCATCTTTTGGGTATATGCCCAGAGTGGTCTTGAGGTAGGTTGATTTCCAATTTTCTGAGATACTGTTATACTGATTTCCAGAGTGGCTGTACAAGATTACACTCCCACCAGCAGTGGAGCAGTGTTCCCCTTTCTCCACATCCTCTCCAATATAAGCTGTCATCTGTTTTTTTTTTTATCTTAGTCATTCTGCAGGTGTAAGATGGTATCTCAGAGTCGTTTTGAATTGCATTTCCCTGATGGCTAAGAATGTTGAACATTTCCTTAAATGTCTTTTGGCCACTTGAGATTCTTCTTTTGAGAATTCTCTGTTTAGCTCTGTAGCTCATTTTTAATTGGATTATTTGATATTTTGCTGTCCAGTTTCTTGAGTTTTTTATATATTTTAGAGATCAGCCCTCTATCAGATGTGGAGTTGGTAAAGATCTTTTCCCATTCTGTAGGCTGCCTTTTTGTCTTAATGACAGTGTCCTTTGCCTTACCTAAGCTTCTCATTTTCAACAGGTACTATTTATTAATTGTTTCTCTCAGTGTCTGTGCTACTGGTGTTATGTTTAAGAAATGGTCTCCTGTGACGATTTATTCTAGGCTACTTCCCACTGTCTCTTCAATGCAGTTCAGTGTAACTGGACTTACGTTGAGGTCTTTGATCCATTTGGACTTGAGTTTTGTGCATGGTGATAGATATGGATCTCTTTGCAATCTTTTACGTGTAGATATCCAGTTATGCCAGCACCATTTGTTGAAGATGCTTTCTTTTTTACATTGTACAATTTTGGCTTCTTTGTCAACAATCAGGTGTTTGTAAGTTTGTGGATTAATGTCAGGGTCTTCAATTTGTTTCTATTGATCAATGTGTCAGTTTTTATTCCAATTATAGCTCTATAGTAGAGCTTGAAGTCAGAGATGATGATGTCTCTGAAAGTTCCTTTATTGTATAGAATACAATAGAATTTTGGCTATCCCGGGTTTTTTATTTTTCCATATGAAGTTGAGTATTGTTCTTTCAAGGTTTGTGAAGAATTGCATTGGGATTTTGATGGGGATTGCATTGTACCTGCAGATTGCTTTTGGTAAGATTACCATTTTTATTATGTTGATCCTACCTATCTAGGAACATGGGAGATCTTCCCATTCTCTGATATCTTCTTCAACTTCTTTCTTCAAAAATTTAAAGTTTTTGTCATACAGGTTTTTCACTTGTATGGTAAGAGTTACCCCAAGATATTTTATGTTATTTGTAGCGATTGTAAAGGGTGATATTTCTCTAATTTCTTTCTCAGGCCATTTATCATTTGTATAAAGGAGGGCTACTGATTTTTCTAGTTAATCTTGTATTCTGCCATATTACTGAAGGTGTTTATCAGGTGTAGGAGTTCCTTGCTAGAATTTTTGGGGTCACTTATGCATACTATCATATCACTTGGAAACTGAATAATTCTCAACTGAATCACCAATGGGTCAAGGAAGAAATAAAATAAGAAATTGAAGACTTCCTAGAATTCAATGAAAATGAATGTACTACATACCCAAACTTATGGGACACTATCAAAGCATTGCTAAGAGGAAAGTTCATAACACTAAATACCCACATAAAGAAGTTGGAGAAATCTCACATTAATGACCTAATAGTATACCTAAAAGCTCTAGAACAAAAAGAAGAAAACTCATCAAGGAGAAATAGATGCCAGGAAATAACCAAATTTAGAACTGAAATCAATAAAATAGAAACAAATAGAATAATACAAAGAGTCAATGAAACAAAGAGTTGATTCTTTGAGAAAATCAACAAGATAGACAAACCCTTACCCAAACTAACCAAAAAACAGAGAGCGACTATCCAAATTAACAAAATCAGAATGAATAGGGAGATATAATAACAGACACTGAGGAAATCCAGAGAATCATTAGGTCAAACTTTGAAAACCTGTACTCCACAAAATTGGAAAATCTAAAAGAAATGGACAATTTTTTGGATAGGCACCACATACCAAAATTAAATCAAGATCAGATACACAATTAAATAGACCTATTACTGCTGTGGGATAGTGCTTTTGTATACTGGTTTAAAAAATGCTGATTGACCAGTAGCCAGGAAGAGATTATAGGCAGGATAAGCAGACAAGGAGAATTCTGGGAAGAGAAAGGCTGATTCAGGAGATGCCAACCTGTCCAAGGAACAGCATGGCGACCTATTCATTAGCAGAAATGGGATGAGTTCAAGTGTAAGAGCTAGTCAGTAGTTAGCCTGAGCTAATGAACAAGCAGTTAAAATTAATAAAAGCCTCTGTGTGTTTACTTGGGTCTGAGCAGCTGCAGGCCCTGATGGGACTGGAGAAAACTCCAGCTATATATAACCCCTAAGGAAATAGTAGCAGTCATCAAAAAGTCCCAACCAAAAAGAACAAAAAACAAAAAACCCAGGGCCAGATGGTTTAAGTGCAGAGTTCTACCAGAATTTCAAAGAAGAGCTAATACCAATACTCCTGAAATTGTTCTGAATAATAAAAACAGAAGAAACATTACTAAACTCTTTTTATGAGGCTATAGTTACCCTGATAGCCAAACAACATAAAGTTGCAACTAGGAAAGAGAATTACAGACCAATCTCCCTCATGAACATTGATGCAAAAATTCTGAATAAAATACTAGCAAACTGAATCCAAGAACACATCAAAAAAAATCACACATCATTATCAAGTAGGCTTCATCCCAGAGATGCAGGGATGGTTCAACATATGAAAATCTGTCAATGTAATCCACCATTTAACCAATTTGAAAGAAAAAAACCCACATGATCATCTCATTAGATGCTGAAAAAGTCTTTGACAAAATCCAACACCCCTTCATGAAAAAGATATTTGAGAGATCAGGAATACAGGGAACATTACTAAACATAATAAAGACAATTTACAGTAAGCCAATAGCCATCATCAAATTAAATGGAGTGAAACTTGAAGCAATTCCACTGAAATCAGGAATACAACAAGGGTGTCCACTCTCTCCATACCTATTCAATAAAGTACTTGAAGTTCTAGCTAGAGACAACAAAAGGAGATCAAGAGGGTAGATCATCTTATTTAAAAACATTTTTTATTGATTATTTGGGAATTTTACATCATGCACCCCAATCCCATTCTTTTCCCAGTCTTTCCATATCCACCCCTCAATCCCGTATCATCCCCTTCAAAAGAAAATTTTAAAAATATTAATCAAAACAAAACAAAAAATTACTTTGTTTTTCTGTCTTTTCCCAACTCTCCAACACCTCTTTAATCATCTTAGTGTCATTGGGACCTGTGATATGTCAAGCAGTAAAACCTTTTGTCCACTCAGCTTTACATGCAAATGCTCATTACAATGAGTTTTTGGTGTGGTTCAAGATCTCTGGCTTCTGGTACACCATCAATACTGGACCCTTACCAAAAGTCCTCTCAGATATCCTGCAGTTGCCCCAAGTCATCGAGATCCTACAGCTATGATTCCACAGTACCAGTCCCTTCACACATTCTGGCAGGACATAGATGGGGTAGATGTTGGGGTGGGCCAACTTAAAGCCCTGAATGTGGGTCTGGGGGGTAGCTGATTTGGTCAGTCTGGACTGTTGGCACGACCCCCACATCAGGCGAGGGTTGGAACCAGTTTTTCTATGCCTGTGTTAAGGGGTGGGGCCATCTCTCCTTTGCCTGGGTCATTAGGGCTAGCTCTCCCACGAGGGGCAGGGCTAGGTCTTCTGCTGCAGTAGCCAGCAAGAGTTAGAGCCAGATTTCCTAGGGTCAGGAAAGCTCCCTGGCTACATCAGGACCATGTACCCAGACATGGCCCTCAGCAGCAACTTAGACTCAGATGTCACCATGGCCCCAGGTGGCAGTGCAGGCCCCTTAGATTGGCATGGCCTCAGTGGCACCATGGCCTTCAGACACCAACATGGTCACAGTTGGTGCCCCAGACTCCACACATCTGCTTTGCCTTTGTGGCAACACAGAGATCAACACAGACCCTGACTGTAGTAGGGCCATGAACCCAGACATGGCCCTTGGCTGCACCTCAGGCCAGATGTCACCATGGCCCCTGGTGGCAGCACTGACCACTCAGATCAGCCTGGTCCTGGTAGCAGCATGGCCCTCAGACATCAACATGGACTCAGGTGGCTGTCTAGACCTCAGGCATCTGCTTGGCCTTCAGTGGTTACTGAAGCCATGGATATCAACTCAGACCCTAGCTGATATAGGGCCACAAACCTAGACATAGCTGTAGGCAGTAGCTCAGGAATGGATGTTATCATGGCCCCAGGTGACAGCACAGGTTACTCAGCTTGGCATGGCCCAGTGACAGCATAGTTCTTAAAAACCAACACAGTCACAGGTGGTAGCCCAGACCCTAGGCATTCATGTGGCCTTTGGTAACAATACAGACCATGGATATCAACACAGACCCCTGCTCTGGTAGGACCACAGACATAGCATTTGGCAGCCTCCTGGCCCTGGACATCACCATGGCCCCAGATGGCAGCACCACACTCAAATCAATATGCCACAGATGCAGTATGGCTCTCAGACAAAAACAGGGCATCAAGTAGCAGGCCAGACCCTGAGCATTGACATGACCTTCAGTGATAACAGGAGCAATGGACATCAACACAGACCCTAGCTTTAGTAGGGCCACGGACCCAGACATGGCCCTTTGCTGCAGTTTGTGCCCAGATGTCACCATGGCCCTGGGTGGCAAGCAGGCCACCCATATCAGTCTGTTTCTCACTGCCTTTTCTTCTTCAGTTCCTCTTCTTTCCACAGTGGATGAACTGATCTGCTTCATTTTCTCTCCCATTTCTCCACATATATTTGCTCTCTATATTGGTACTTACCCACTTAGGGCCACAAGGTGCCAAGAAGGCCTATAGGTGTCTTCAGCTAGTCTGGTCCCTAAGGACCTATGTAGGCATGTAAGTGTTTTCCACCTGCTTGGACTGTGAGGACTAAAATGTCTATCTGTTAATAAACATTTTGGATTTTGTATACCTTGAGTGATGCCACAATGAACACAGGAGTTCAAGCATCTACTCCATCTAACAATTTATGTTCTATGGATTAATACACAGAAGTAGGAATATGAGATCATATTATACCCTGTTTAATAGTTTGGGGGAAAACTTACACTATTTTGTGTAATGGTTGCACCAATTTACATTCTCAACAATAGGGTACAAGCATTACCTTTTATCCACATCTTCATCAATGGTTGTCTTCTGTTTTGTTTTATGCTTTTTATGTAGTCATTATAACAGGTATTGGATAGATTATCTTTTTAATCATATTTTTATTGTTGCATATTTGGTGCAGGAGTGGACCAAGATCTTGCAGACAAGAATATAAAAAACACCAGCATGAGCATCACAAGATTTAGAGGCTTTTTTTTTTTAAAGGAATTTGTATTTGCTTTTCTGTGTTCTCATTTTGAAGCATATTTGTTTAACAGGAAGTATGTGTACTTAGTACTGATTAGAATCTGTTGCACTGCAGAACATTCTTGGCTTTTGTGAGTTAGTATCTCTGATGAGAAAGAACTCAGATGAAGACTGGGAATAGATACTAATGCAACCTACATCAGAGATCACTGATTACTGAAACTTGTAAGTCTTCTCAATTTAGAAGACTTGTTCTCTTTTCAGTTGTAAATGGTGAAATAAAGGTTTAGAAATTAGCCAGTAGACAAGTTATATCTCAAGGATTAAAGCACCTCCAAATGTGATCACTCCCATCTTTTCCATGACAGATGGGCTGGTACAGCATTAGTTGAGAGCATGCTTTAATCTATGTCCTATGAGAACAAGGCTCTTGCACTATGCACCATCATTAAAGGATCAGAATGTTCTGGCTTCTTTGTCAAAAATTATATGTTCATAGGTGTGTAGATTAATGTCAGGGTCTTCAATTCGATTCCATTCGTCCACATGTCAGTTTTTATGCCAATACCAAGTTGTTTTTATTAATATAGCTCTAGAGTAGTGCTTGAGGTTGGGGATCATGATGCCTCCAGAGGTTGCTTTATTATACAGGATTCTTTTAGCTATCCTAGGTTTTTTGGATTTCCATATAAAGTTAAGTATTGCTCTTTCCAAGCCTGTGAAGAATTGTGTTAGGATTATGATGGGGATTGCATTGAATCTGTATATTGCTTTTGGTAAGATTGCCATTTTTACTATGTTGATTCTACCTATCCATGAGCATGGGAGATCTTTCCATTTTCTGATATCTTCTTCAATTTCTTTCTTCAGAGACTGTACAGTGGAAAAAAAAGCATCCTCAACAAATGGTGCTGGCATATCTGGATGTCAACGTGTAGAAGGCTGAAAATAGATCCATATCTGTCACTGTGCACAAAACTTAAGTCCAAGTGGATCAAAGACCTCAACATAAATCCAGTTACTCTGAACCTGATAGAAGAGAAAGTAGGAAGTAGTCTTGAATGCATTGGCATAGGAGATCACTTCCTAACTATAACAACAGTAGCACAGACACTGAGAGAAATAATCAATCAATGGGACCTCTTAAAACTGAGAAGCTTTTGTAGAGCAAAGGACACAGCCAACAAGACAAAGCGACAGCCTACAGAATGGGAAAATTTTTTCACCAACCCCACATCTGACAGAGGGCTGATATACAGAATATATAAGGAACTCAAGAAATTAGACATCAAAATGCCCAACAGTCCAATTAAGAAATGGGCTATAGAACTAAACAGAGAATTCTCAACAGAGGAAACTCAAATGGCTGAAAGACATCTAAGGAATTGCTCAACATCCCTAATCATCAGGGAAATGCAAATCAAAACGACTCTGAGACACCACCTTATGCCTGTCAGAATGGCTAAGATCAAAAACACTGAAGACACCTTATGCTGGAGAGGATTTGGAACAAGGGGAACTCTCCTCCATTGCTGTTGGGAATGCATGCTTGTACAACCACTTTGGAAATCAATATGGTACTTTCTTAGAAAATTGGGAATCAATCTCCCCCAAGACCCAGCTATACCCCTCTGGGCATATACCCAAGGAATGCTTAATCATACCGCAAGGGCACTTGTTCAGCTGTGTTCATATCAGCATTGTTTGTAATAGCCAGAACCTGGAAACAACCTAGATGCCCTTCAACTGAAGAATGGATAAATAAAATGTGGTACATATACACAATGGAGTACTACTCAGCAGAAAAAAAAACAATGATATCATGAGGTTTGCAGGCAAATGGATGGATCTCGAAAAAATCATCTTGAGTGAGGTAACCCAGACTCAGAAAGACAAACATGGTATGTACTCACTCATAGGAGGATACTAGATGTAAAACAAAGATGACTAGACTGCTACTCACAACTCCAGGGAGGCTACCTAGAAAACAGAACCCTAAGAAAGACACAGGGATCTCCCAATGACAGATAAGTGGATGAGATCTACATGAACAACCTGGATGTGAGTGGGGTAATGAAGGGCAAGTTTCGAGGAAAAGAGCTTAGGAGAGCGGGAGATCCCAGCTGGATCAAGAACAGAGAGGGAGAACAAGGAATAAGAGACCATGATAAATGAAGACCACATGAGAATAGGAAGAAGCAAAGTGCTAGAGAGGTCCACAGAAATCCACAAAGATACCTCCACAATAGACTACTGGCAATGGTCGAGAGAAAGCCCGAACTGACCTACTCTGGTGATAGGATGGCCAAACACCCTAACTGTCGTGCTAGAAACCTCATCCAATGACTGAGGGAACCAGGTGCAAAGATCCACGGCCAGGCCCCAGATGGAGCTCCAGCAGTCCAATTGGCGAGAAAGAGGAGGGACTATATGAGTGAGAATTGTTGAGACTAAGATTGGAAAAAGCACAGGGACAAATAGCCAAACTAATGGAAACACATGAACTATGAACCCATAGCTGAAGAGCCCCCAACTGTATCAGGCCCTCTGGATAAGTGAGACAGTTGATTAGCTTGAACTGTTTGGGAGGCACCCAGGCAGTGGGACCGGGACATGTCAGTGCATGTGCTGGCTGTTTGGAACCTGGGGATTATGCAGGGACACTTGGCTCAGCCTGGGAGGAGGGGACTGGACCTGCCTGGACTGAATCTACCAGTTTGAGCTGAATCCCCAGGGGAGTCTTTGCCCTGGAGGAGATGGGAATGGGGGTGTGCTGGGGGAAAGGTGGAGGGTGGGAGGGGGGAGGATAGGCGAATCTGTGGCTGATATGCAAAATTAAATTAAATTATAAAATAAAAAAATTAAAAAAGGATCAGAATGTGATTTAATCAGTGCTCATAAGGGCATTGGCACATGTCAGAATTGGAATGCTTGCCACAGTATTTACTTACATCACCATTGCAAATCCCATTTGCCAGCATGTTTCATTTCTAAACACTAAAAATAGGTAGAATCTATTTCGCACCAAATTTATCGAGTTATTTTCAATCCATTCCTAAAACTACCCAAATGCTTGAAGGTGTGGGCATGTTGGTATGGTTTGGAATGTCTGGGCTGCAAGGAACTTAGAAAGTGTGACTCTCCTGCTCAGCCTCATCTTTGGAAGCTTAGCACAGGAAGTAATGTAAATGGAACTCCTGTGTAAATTCCTGGCAGGAACAAAATTCCCCTTTCTGTAGTTTAGACCACTTTTAACTCAGAGAAACTATAAAAGGAATAAATGATATGGTTTGCATCCTGCTTGGTAGGCAAGAACTCGGATTTTTTTCCTAGCAAATTATGAAAGGGGGTGGGGGGATGAAAGAAGCAGATTTGCGGTGCCCTCTATGTACCATCTTCCTGAATATGTGGCCCTCCGTGTTTGAAATCAGCTTTATCAGATCTTCATATCTGTTGGAGTATATGGAGAAAAGCAGGGTTTCCAAAAGAGACAAAGTCTGTTTGTTTTGGTAGACCCATGTAGGGGTAAGATAAGTAAAGTTTTACTCAGTCCTCCCCATCCTCTGCTGATTTGGGCATTTTACAAGCATATTTTGCTCATCACCTTTTCTTCATGTTAGAATTTGTGAATGCTTGAGGCAAAATCTCATCCAGATGTTGTTGAATCCATTACAATTATAAAAAGGTCAAAAATATCTTTTGATGTCCTGACAGCCTACAAAGCCTTTGCCAACTTCTTTCTTTCCACTGAGAGGGAAAGAACAGCACAAAGCTCCAGTGGGTCATGGCCTTATTTCAGAACTTAGAAGTCAAGAGTATTCAAAGACTTCATCATTAGCAGGCAACCTATGTTGACTACTAGAGGAATGAATGGCTTGTGTTTAAAAATATGGGTTTAATTGCCTAGTAAAGAAAATAGTTCCACATGAGGTTTACATATGCAGGTAAGAGGCTCCAACAGCTGGTGTCTTAGTTTGGCATGCATTCCAGATTTAGAAACTACAGCAATCCTACAAGAGGACCTGCTAGAAGTGTCCCATATAAGATACATTTGTTTGCTTCTGTGTCTTCATGTGGTTTCCATGTGAAATAGAAGTCATACAATTGCTCACAGCTGGGAAGTAGCAATGCAATGAGTCAAGCCATTTTACAAAGTTCTAACCCTCACTATAGGAATCTTGATTTCAAAGACAGTAGAACAGAGACAAAACTGATTACATAAGGTGGAGGTTACTTACTGTATATGAAACCATGACTCTTACTTAAAACATTGTTACAAATGTTAGGATTGCAACAGAAAAGTTCTGAAATTAGTTACTATAGCTGCCTAAGGCATAGACCTCTCTTTGATTTGTACAAATTGTATGGAATCAGCTCTGGCTACATTGAATTTCCAGTTGTTACAGGAGATACAGTGTGATAAGGTCTTGTCCATATAATATGGATATATGGACAAGATAGAATAGAGTTATGGACTTGGAGGAAAACCATGGTGGGGAAGATTGCTGTCCTCAGCTTCTCACACAAGTGTTTGGTTTGATGAGGTTTCCCAGTATGTGAAATACATCATTTATTTCTTGATATCCACTGTTTTGTGTATCCTGATGCATTACACTGAAACATTTAGAAGGCAGAGAAAAATGGGTTTGGAAATTAAAAAAAAAGAATACTAGAACACTGGGGAAGATGTTTGTAGTTCAGAGAATTGTGGAATATTTGCCATTTAGAATGCTATTATTTATGTTTTTAAAGACTGAAGAATTTTTGGACAGAGTACCCTAAAATCTTATAAAAAATATGAAAAAGACCTGAGAAGGTAACTCATAAGACATATATGAAACTACCTTTTATCCATGTTAAACATTTATTTATTTATTTATTCATTTATCTATGTATTTATTTATTCATTCATTTTATGTGAGGAAAGTGCCATGGTTTGCATATAGAAGAGGAAAACTTGCAGGGCTTGGGTGTCTCCATCCACCATGTGAGTTCTGAGTATCAAACTCAGATTATCAATCTAGATAGTAAGTACTTTCACTGTTTGGAGCCTGTGATATGGGTTAGTCGATTAAAGTGCCTGCCTCCAAGACTGACAACCTGAATCCTTTTCTGGGACCCACATGATAAAGGGAGAGAACTGACTCCTGCAAGTTGTTCTCTGATGTCCATTTATGCTGTATGCTGCGTGTGTCCCTATACACAAATTGTATGCACACAAAATAAATAAAAATGAAATAAGATTGTTTAATATCACTAAGTAAAACAGACTGAATATATGTATTTCCCTAAATTTGTAAATTGAAATTCTGAGAGGTAAGTTGGTTATATTAGAAGGTGAAGCTATTTTGAGGAGTTTGGATAGGGATGGCAAATCTCTTATGAGTGATTTAGTATCTGAGTGATTTAGTGAATTAGTACCCCTATAAAATATGGTACAAAGTAATCTCTCTCCCCTTCTGGCATGTGAGAATACTGTGAAAAGTGCTATCTTTAAGCCAGGAGACACCAGATCTGTCAGTGATTTGGTCTCAGATGAGACAGCCTTTCAAACTGTGAGAAATAATTTCTGTTGTATACCATCCACATAGTTTATGATTTTGTTATAGCAGCCCAAGAAGGCTAAAAGAAAATGATTTTTAAAATTAATTTAGAATTAAAATGCAAATTTAAAAACCTATCTCAAGGAAGAGGAATTGACTTAAAATTTACAGAATTTAGAATTGGGTAAGAACATTAAAATGCTGTAACTGCATTTCATATGTTAGAGTTTAGTAGAATTGTGGAACATAAGAAGCATACCCAACATGTACTTATGGAAATGAAAGCCTCAGGGTCTATCTGTCTATAATTATAAATGAAATATGTGGCATTAATAACAAATTATATAGAACAGGTCTGTACTTGATGCTGTAGCAGAAGAACCATATACAATGAAATAGAGTATGGTGGTGGCTCACTCTGATGAGGCAGAGGTTTAACACAGGAATTCAGGGTTGGCTTAACATTTGAAAATCAGTCAATGTAAACAAACACTCCTTAAAAAGATTTTTATCAAGCTAGGAATACAAAGAGACCTTTTCAGTCAGACAAAACAAAAGGAAACATGACAACAGGAAACTAAAGCTTATCCAGAGAATTTAGGCTACATTTTCTCATCAATTGAAAACACAATGTTCCAAAAAGAAGCAAGTATTTCTTCACATTTACTCATCAACAGAACACATTTTCTGTAATACTCATAAATTTTATAAATGTTCAGAAAATAAACATGCTCCAAAACTCCTTGTATCAATGGTCTTACAAGTGATAACTAATATAAAATATATGACATTTTAAGTAAACAGCAACATATGCCAAAAGTAGCACTTAAAAACCTACAAGTAATGGAAATGTTTTTTCTTATACTTTTTTGTTCTGTAGTCTTTTTTTTCCTTGTCATTGAAAATAGATTTTTTTCTCACATTGTAGCAGGAATCTTAACAGATCTTATTAATAAAATCAAACCTGAGGCCAGTTATTGGGATGAATGCTAGAAGATCAGAGAAGCCACAGCTACCTCACCTTGCCAATTCCTCAGCTGATCCTGTTTCCTCAGACTGGATGCCTCTGAGTCCTCATCCAGAATGAATCTCAGCTGAACTGCTGCTCAAAAGCCTCAAAGCTTAACCAGCCAAATGCTTCTAGTTCCTGGTCTTCATGCCTTATATACCTTTCTGCTATCTGCCATCACTCCCTGGGATTAAAGGCTCACTTCTTGGGATTAAAGGCGTGTGTCACCATGCCTGGCTGTTTCCAATATGGCCTTGAACTCACAGAGATCCAGAGGGATTTTTGCTCTGAAATGCTAGGATTAAAGGCGTGTGCTACCACTGCCTGTCCTCTATGTTTAATATTGTGGCTGTTCTCTTCTCTGACCCCAGATAAGTTTATTAGGGTGCACAATATTTGGGGGAACACAATACCACCACATTTCCACTTTTTTTGTCTAAAATTAAAAAAAAAGCTTATAAGTAATACAAGAAAAACTATCCAATAAGTATATACAATATATATAGTCAAGAGTTACAGTAACAATGTCTAGTCCACTAACATTCGACAGATTTCCGTAAAAACTCCATTATACATACTAACAATGTCCAGTCAAGTAACATTACATAAATATCCTGACTACTATTTCTCTACCCTCTAGTCCTCCCAGTTCCTCCCCACCTCCCTTCCCATCCAGATACATCCTTTCTGTCTCTCATTAAAAACAAATATGTTTCTAAGAGATAATATAATTATAACATAATATAAAATGTAATATAATGATAAAATATAGTAAAATAAAAAATAACTCATTGGAATTGGATAAAACAGAAGGGAAAGAACCCAAGAGAAGTAAAAGAATCAGAGACCCATTTGAAACACTCAAGAATCTCATAAAAAACACTAAACTTGAAGCCATAATAGATATGCAGAGGACCTAGTGAAGACCCATATAGGCCTTGTGCATGCTGCTTCAGTCTCTGAGCTTATGTGAGCTTGTTCATGCTGATTTAGAGGGCCTTGCTCTTCTGGTATCCTCCATCCCCTCTGGCTCTTACACACTTTGTGCCTCCTCTTCCACAGGGTTCCCTGAGCCCTGAGGAGAGGGATTTTATAGAGAAATTCTGTTTAGACATGATTATTCCAAGGTCTCTTACTCTATGCATAAGGTCTGTCCTTTGGTATCTGTATTTTTTTCCCATCTGCTACAGGAGGAAGCTTATCTGATGATGGCTGAGCAAGGCACTGATCTCTGAGTATAGCAAAATGTCATTCAAGGAATCCTTTTATTGCTTTATTTTTTTAAAATAAGAGTAGTGTTTGGGTTTACCTTAAGTCCGTGGGCTATCTAGTCTCATGTTCTTGGTCATTCAAGAAGTGTCGATGGGTTCCATCACATGAAATGAGCCTTAGGTCAAATCAGATATTGATTGATTACTCCTGGAGCATTGATGATCAAAGGTATGCCTGGGTTGGTATTTATATGTATCTTTTGGTAACATTTAGCATGCCTTCCTGTACCAACAATGCTAGAACATAGGGGTGAAGACACTTATGTAGGCATCAGTTCTACTTCATGTTTACTGAGTTGTGTTGGTGTTGTCTTCAGCAATAGGGCCTTACTAAAGTTTTTTTTTTTTTTTTTCTGAGACAGGCTATCTCTGTGTAGCCCTGGCTGTCTTGGAACTCACTCTGTAGACCAGGCTGGCCTCTAACTCAGAGATCTGCCTGCCTCTCCTCCCTCCTCCTGCCTTCGCCTCCTGAGTGCTGGGATTAAACCCATGCACCACCACTGCCTGGCAAATTTACTTTTAAAAGTACTGTTGAAGATGTGTAAGATTTGTTAAAATTCAGTAAAATCTTGGGCTTTTCATGCCAGAGGTTACAGCAGCACAGATTAAGATATCAATACAGACAGCTGGATCCAGCAGGGCTATCTTTCTCTGGGTTGTCTTTGTTCTTCCATTATTTAGACTCTGGTTTCAATGAGGGATTCCTCTGTGACCTACTTTGCATAAGGCCTGTAGGCTAGAAGTGTGCATGCAATAGCCACATTGTTGATTCCCAGCAAGAGGAACAATCAGGGAAGGAGGCAGTGGGAACAGTCAGCCAGGGCTGGGCTGCTGCACAATAGGACCCTCTGCACATGATCTCCCTCATGAATCCACTCAGTTTTTTAAAGAAAAATCACTGAAAATGTCCTAAAGCAAAATATACTTACTCATATATGAAACAACACAAATCACAGCAGACATTCAGAATTTAGATCAGGGGAAGACTCAGAGGTGGAAGGAGGCAGTGAAGTGTTTAATCACCAGCATCCTTTGATATTAGACGTTGTGGAGGACAATGGACATAATGAAAACAGGACCAGTTTTTTTTTTCTGCTCTGTTCATATCCTAAAATTCTACAGATAGCATCTGCCAGGTACATCCCACTCTACTGTCCCCACTCTCAGTAAGCCAAGCTGCATCCAATGCTTCTTAATGGCAAGGTGGGCTATGGCCCCACAAACACCATCATTTCTCTTTGGGATAGATTTCAGTGGGATGAAGGGGTTGCTGACTTTTAGGGACGTTTTTTCCTGCCTTCACAGGGTGGGGCTGGCTGGCATCTGAGGTCACTGTTTACCTTTTGTGCAAGAGTTGTCATTGACATTCCACATATCACACCTCTCACCATCTGGGTTTCTCTAACTTCTGTTGGCCAAACTTGTAAAGGGGAGAGTTTGTGTGCACTGCCATGTTGTAACTAAATCCTTACCCACTCCCTACATCTGGTTCACTATAGACCCCCAATCTCAGAGGACTCACCTCCTTCCTTTGCTACACATTTGCCTCCTGCCCCACCCCCACAACTACCCCAACCTTCCCAACCACCCAACTCCCCTCCCCTCCCCAATCCCCTATCTTTCCCATCTCCTCTATACTCCCTCCTCCCCTTCCTTTGGCCCTCCCCTCCCCAGTCTCTCACCCTCCCCGGGGACCCTACCCTCCCTATATTCTCCACTCCCCTGCCTCCCATTAGAGAACACACAGACACATGTATTTACTCCTAAGAGTTTGATTTTATTTTCATTATCATTGACCACCAGTAACTACAAGTTTAAGGTTGTAGCAGGTGCCCACTGGTCAAGAGTGAGACCTCTGGACACTTGGCAGGTGGTTCTGAGTTCTCTTGCCTCCATCTCGCCTTACTGGCTATCCAGGTCATCATGAGGTACTGGTGGTACTGTCATTGCTTTTTTCATCTTCCTCTTGTACATCTTGGTTAAGTTTCTCATTCAGCCGATGATAATGGCCAGATCTTAGTAGTTTTCTTCCCTTTTTTACCATAACCAAGGCAGTCTGAGCTTTTGTAGGTGTTGGCTTTTTCACATACCCTTGATAGAATCTTTTCACTGCCACTGGCTTCTTAAGAGAGCATTGGAAGGCATTGGTTTGGGGAAAGAAGGTGGAGATGGGAAGGGAACAGGGGCTTTGTGGAAGGGGTGAGATCTGAGTGGGTGTATGGCTGTGAGAACAGGGTATGGAAACTAGCTCACCTTGAGCCTTATATTTGGATTTCTCTCCCTTCTTCATGCCTTGACTGGTGGTACTTCTTAATGCAGCTACATTAGATTTCTGTAACTTTGTAGCTACTACCCCCATTTTGGTGATTCCCAGGAATTTAGCCAGGGCCTCCAGACATCCTACTGAATACCCCTCTTGCTGCGTTAGGAGTAACCTATATATGGGGGGGGGGCTTAAAAGGCACAGAGTACCGTCCTTGTGCCCCAGTCAGGGGAGGATCAGCTAGGTGGCCTGATTGGAAAAAGAGGCATTTCTTTAGCATTCTAGGGTCTTCCATACTGGCATGTCCACCCATCCTCACTTCCCCATATCAGCTTATGAGGGTGACAAGGCAAAGGGAGGATGTTCCTGTCTACATTTCCCATACACATGAGTTTCAGTGGTACATTGTTTCTATTCTCTCTCCCTGTCTCTGTCTCTGTCTCTGTCTCTGTCTCTGTCTCTCTCTCTCTCTCTCTCTCTCTCTCTCTCTCTCTCTCTCTCTCTCTCTCTGTGCATGGTAAAGTGGCTATATGTAAGTGTTTGTGGGGATATGGTTCCATGCATTCCTTGACATTTTCTCTTGTGCACTTCAATTGCTTCATTTCTTGCTTAACCAATGAGAAACATTTGCATCCCATTGCTTTTTCCTAGAGTTCACCGATGTTGCCTTTGGTTTTTGTTTTCCAGTGAGAAATCATTACCTTTAGTGTGTGTCTTAGTTAGGGTTTCTATTGCTGTGAAGAGACACCATGACCATAGCAATTGTTATAAAGGAAAACACTTAATTGAGACTACCTTACAGTTCCAGAGCTTTAGTCCATTATCATCTTGGCACATGGTATATAGGCAGACATTGTGCTAGAGAAGGAGCTGGGAGTTCTATAACTTGATCCACAGGCAATAGGAAGTGAACTGTGACTATAATGAGTGTAACTTGAACAAAGGAGCCCTCAAAGCCCACTCCCACAGTGACACACTACCTCCAACATGGCCACACCCACTCCAACAAAGCTATACCTCCTAATAGTGCCACTCCCTTTGGGGCCCATTTTCTTCCAAACCACCACAGTGTGTCACTGTGGGTAGATTCTCTGCATTGGAAATCCTAGTTTTATTTCAAGTCTGAAGGTCATGTTCATCTCTGTAAGTGCCTTACTAGAGTTGGACTTTATAGTGTGTTTGGGACAGTGGTGAGGGTGAACTGAGGCAAATATTCACATGCCAGAAGTTGGCCATGCATGAAATTGTGACCTAAGATTCATGTGTATTCACGTGGGGAAGAAGTTGACTTAACCAGAGGTAAATGAGCCTCAGAGGTTCTCCACATGTGCCAGTAGGAACCAGGTACTTTTCTTGCTAAGTTGTATTGCTGCTACTGTTGACATCCTACCTCCCTTGGAGCCTATCTCACATTTGTGACACTAGTGGGGTTATTTGTGTGAGTAGCCCCAACAAGATTCATTTTTTTCCTTGTGTGGAACAGTGTAATAACATCTATCATATCTTATCCATGTACCACCTAGCATAAATGGTATTCAATTCACCTTTTTGTCCCAGGAAAAAAATGGGTTGACTACAGGCATTATATTACCAAATATTTAGCAAGTTCAGACTGCCTGAGTTCTTCACCTAGGCCTACAAACTTTTACCTTTGAGTCATTGGTTGGTTTCTTACTAAATGCACCATACATAATGCTAAAAAATTTAAAGGCAGGATAAAAGTGACACATTAAAAAATAACTCAAAACTAAGGAACTGTGGATCATAGACTGTTGAAATCACTAATCTGTGAGATGTTTTGGTTTTTAAACGGAGAACTTGATAGAAAAATTGTCAAAAATACATGAAGGTGCAATTGACACTAAAGATGTGGAGGTTGCACTTAATTCATCATTGTATTTCTATGTATTAATTCAACTGATTTGAAAACTTATGTTCATTGCAAAAACCTACACATAAATGTCTACTAAAATTTTAATGGTATCAATTACCAGAAGATACTATATATCCTTCAGTGAATAAGTGAATTTAAAATCTATGGTGCATTCATACAATAAGGCTAACTTTCAGTGATTAAAAAATGAGTTATCAAGTCACAGAAAAACACATGAATGAATCTTAAATGTCTTCCTTGGTAAAAGTAACCAGTTTGCAAAAGGTGGGAATTATATGATTCTATTTGTAGAGCATTATACAAAAGACAAATGTCTTAGAGTTTCTATTGCTGTGATAAAACACAATGGCCAAAAGAATCTTGGGGAGAAAAGGGGTTTAATTGATGTTACAGCTTGTAGTCCATCCTCCATGGAAGTTAGAGCAGGAACTCAAGACAGAAACCTGGAGGCAGAAACTGAGACCGAGGTCATGGAGTAATGATGCCTACTGGCATTTCCTCATGACATGCTCAGCCTGCTTTCTTATAGAACTTATAAGCATCAGGATAGGAGTGAGTGATACTGCCCACAGTGAGATGGTCCCTCCCACATCAATCAGCAATTAAGAAAATGTACCACAAGGCTTGCCCACAGGCCACTGTGGTGGGAGTATTTTCTGAATTGAGGTTCCATCTTTCAAAATAACTCTAGCTTTTGTCAAGTTGGCCCCCAAACTAGCCAGCACATGAAACATCCAGAAACCATACTAGTAGTTGCTGCATATATAGAATGGGGTTAAAATTTGAATAAGTGAGGCACAAGGAATATCTGAGAGTTGTGTAATTCTTTTATGATACCTCAGCAGTTCATTCATAACACTATATACTTGTCAAAATCCATAAAAATTAACAGCATAAGGTATGAATCTTTAATCTAAAAATCACATGTGGAATTCTGCATTCTGATTAGAAGACTATGATAAAAATTCTTATTGTGTTTACCAATTTTCATTGACTAGTTGGGAAAAGTTGATGACTTCAGGAACCTTGGAAAAGAGTAGAAACTTTAACCCTAATAACAACATGAACTGTGCATAAGGACTTTACACTAGTTGGTTGATTCCCACTGTATGGGGTCAGAATCTAGAAACCATTACACATATAAGATAGACATTTTAAAAATATGTTAATAGATGGAGAATAGAGGGAGTTACATTTCTCACTGTTGATATGGAAAGATAGAGAACATGGATGACCTCCATGGTGCTATATTTGAAACAGAGACAACAGCAAGAACATTCGTAGGTTAATGTGTACACACATGCACATCCATGACTTATGTCTGGATAGATAGTTCCTGGACTAAATATATGCATAAGTTACAAGGCACAGGTATGCAGTGATATTTTATTTGTATGTTAATAAATAAAGTTTGCCTGGAGATCAGAGGAAACAGCAAACTGTTTTAAGTAAACACAAAAGTCAGGCAGTGGTAGCACACACTCTTAATCCAATCACTTGGCAGGCAGGAACTCTATGTGTTCAAGGTCACACTAGGGAACAGAGCCAAGCATGGTGACACACCCCTTTAATCCCAGTACCAACCATAGAAACCTGGAGGTCTGTACACATAGGCAGTGACAAAGAAGTGAGGTAGCTGGGCTAAGATAGTCAATGAGAGGGCAGAACAGCAAGGCAACAAAAGCTTGGGTAGACAAGAAGTTATGGTAGAGCTGGTAAGGTAAGGTAGCTGGTGGCTATTCCTATTTCCCTGATCTCTAAGGCTTTCACCCCTATATTTGGCTCTGTGTTTTTTATGTAATAAGACCACTTAGAAATTTGTCTACACAGGTACTTCTTTTTACTGAGAAGGAATAGAAACAACAACAATTCTATAGAAGTTAGCACAGGTTACCCAGAACTTGATTTCTAATACAGTTTTGCAATGAAAGAAACTTGAGATACTTAGAGAAATAGTGGATTACAGTGTTGGAGAAGAAAATATAGAAGATGAGCATCGAGAATAGCATTTCTTCTAAAGACAGAAAATGAGAAAGTTACCAGAAAGCAAAAGGAAGAAAGTATATCAGTATAACCAGAACAGTGGCAATATTGAAACAAATTGAATAACAAAATGTGTAAGATAATATTAGGCTAGAATACAAACCATAAAATAAATCTATGGTGACAGAAATAAACATTTGAATGAGCAAGTGAATGAAAACAAACAAATATTATATATGAACTTAGAATAATTTATGCAAATATTATCTACTCAGGTAAGTAAAACATTGACTCCTCACTCATCTTTTAATGATTTTCTTACAAAGAATATGTGTGGTGATGGAAGAATAATGGAAGAGTAACTTACTTTGCATAGAGAAACGTGACAAACACTTTATCTCTGTGATTTTATTTCTCAAATAAACTATAATTTCAGTCATATCATGAGAATAATATTAGGCAAATTTCAGTTGAGGGTCATTTTACAAAATACCTGACATTGCTTCTTAAAATTGCCATGATAGTTACAAGGGAGTTCTCTCAAAGCCAAGAGGAAACTTAGCAGACAGGAGGAGTAACTGCAACCCTGAATAGGATCCTGATAATTAGAAGAAAACTAAAGAAAATGAAAAAAGTTTGCACTTTAGTGATAATAGTGTATTGATATTAACTCATTCATTGTGACAAATGTGTCACATTAATATAGCATATTAGCCATAGGTGAGATTTCTGTGGAGACACATGAGCACTATTTTTACTATTTATGTAATTATTCTGAAAGTCTAAACCTCTTTTTAAACAAAAATTTTATTATAAATCCAAAAATAGTTCTTACTCTAAACAGCCTAGGGTGACCTGTGAAATGGTTGTTATTCTTATGATCCAGAACATCTCACAAGCTCATGCAAATTGAGTTCAGCTCTTCATATTTACACCAACACCCTGAAACTGTCTAGTCCATTAATGTTATGCTACTCTGAAAACCTGGTATCTAAAAGAAATAATGTGAGGTATTCTGGGGACATAATGATGGAGTTGATAGATGAAACAATTGGATGAACACAAGTCCAATAATGCAAAAAGCAAGTTGAATTTTTGCTGCACTTGCTTAAAAATTCAAAGAGTAGTGTTGAACTATAGAGTTTAGATGTAATTCTGTGATCATTGGAAATATCCAGGCAAATCAAACACCTGAGATATACCACCCCATGTACAGAGGTCCTGGCTAGATTAACCCATATGTGAGCCTGATACCCTGTCCCATTCAGAGTAGTCATGGGAAAGTTTAAAAAACTGTTCATATTTTTTAATCTAAAAGAGTTTTTACAGAAAAGAAGAGAGAGATCCCAGAAGAAAATGAATAAAACAAATTTTAAGAAGCTATACATGGCGTTACACACATGGGGACTTGTAGCTGAAGCTTTCTCTGGTCCTACCTAGCCTCACAGACCTTGCAGATGCTTATAAAATAACCATTCAGAAGCTTATATTAATTAAAACTACTCAGCCAATAGCTCAGGCCTACCACTGACTAGCTCTTACACTTACACTTAGCCCATTTCTGTTAATCTATATGTCACCACGTGTTTCGTGGCTTTACCTTGTGTCATTACATGCTGCTCCCTGGACTGTGGGCTGGTATCTCCTCACTCAGCCTTCTTGTTCCCAGAATTCTCCTTCTCTGTTTATCCTGCCTATACTTCCTGCCTGGCTACTGGCCAATCAGCTTTTTATTTATCAACCAACCAGAGCAACACATTCATACCATACAGAACATCCCACAGCAGGGACTAACACTTAGAAGGAAGGAGCATCCCCATGAATATCTAGGCCAGTCTGGCCTACATAATGTTTGAAGTCAGCATGGCCTATGTGGCAAGATATTGTCTCAAAAAATCCAAAATAACCAATCCAACAAAAGACTTATGTTAATAAATTCAGCATAAAATAAATCCAAATTTCAAAAAGCAATCCACAGACATAGCTGTTGTAAACTTGTTTCATACATTTGAAAGTTGCTGAGATGACATGAGGCAACCAAGGTTTAGATATGTAAAATGAGTACTCTAATACTGTTGAAGTTTGTACAGAAGGAACAAAGAACTGCAACCATATCTTTCTAAGTCCCTAGCCCCTAATTTTCTCATCTCTGAGTTAAAGGAAGCAGAGACGCACTATGCTAGCTTAAGTCATTCTTTGCAATATTAAGCTATAGAATGAAGATTCTGTTTGTTTCTTGATGTAGACTCCTTCCCTAGGAAGAAAGGAAGAAAATCACCACTGCTGCCTGTGGCTTCTCAGAAATCTTCAACATTGTGTGAACTATAGAATGATTGATTCTTCACCTCCCCCTTCTAAACTCTTACCTGGGTTGCTGCAGGATGGAGGGAGGAAAAGGGGGTAAGCCAAACTTTTCTAAGGGAACTGTCTCCTCAATATCACCATTTTCTCTTCTATCTTCCCTTAGAAATCTTAGAGTCATCACTTATCAAAATCCTATTGTCATCCTTGTTCATATTTCTTACAAGCTTAGTATAGGCACCTTCTAATTGCCCCCATTTACAGATGAGTAAACTGATATTCAAGAGAAGTGAATGATTAGAATTAAGTATGGGACTACATGACATTCTAGCAGTTGGGAAGAGGATAGAAAATAAAGTGAACTCACACTTTCTGATCTCAAAATTTTTGTGCACTAGGGACCCAGGATAAAATATGCATTGTTACCTGGGTTTAAGGCTGGGAGCTAACTAGGTGCTTAGGAGAACTGTCTAACAGACATTCAAGAGATATCCTGGTTAGAATCTTATGTAGTTCAATATATTAATATTTTTCTCCCTAATTCAAAATGGGCAGTAGATGGGAGAGCAAATTATTTCAGTAAGCTATTTGAAAAAAGCCAGCAATTGGTTGCCTGATTAGTGTTATTTTTTATTTTTACTTTTCAGGTGATTTTGTTGGCACTTACTTAGACAGCCTAAGGCCTACAAGCCTGTAATTGTCCAGGAAACAACTAAGTCAGTGTTTTCCTTAATCATGCAGGAAATGAAAGGGAAAGGGGTTGTTTAATTTTTTTCAGATTAAATTTTATCCAGCCCAAACTGCCCAAATTCCAAGCCATTGCCAGGCCTGTGGACTTGGCAGTCTGAGTTTGTCTATGTGATTTGCAACTTCTATATCAACTCCTAAAGCAAATGGAACTGGGAATTACTGCATCCTACTTAACAAGCCAATTTGGACTGTGAAATATTTGATTACTTAAATACCTGTTTTGGAAAGACACAAATACTTTACCTTTCTATGCTGAGAAATGCAATTGAGCTGCTCAACCTCAACTACTGCTATTTGTTTTTACTGCTATGAAATCATGATTCAATGAAAAAGTCTAGCAATTTGACTTAAAAGGTGATTATGTATCTCAGCTGAATTTTTCATTGTCTTCACTCTGTACAGTTATGCTACTATTTAGTAGGCATTCAAATGGAAAAGGATATTTATCAAGTGAGGGCAAAATCATGTTACATGCTAATTTGGCAAAAAGAAAATGGTTTTTTTTATGTTAAATGCATACATACTTCATGTATCTGGGAGCAATATAAAATTATCAAAACACATTTTCATGGCAGTTTAAAATATCTACCCTTGTAGAAACAATTTATAATTTTAGAAAGGAAAAGCTACTGAGCAGTTCAGGTTGTTTCATGGACCCAAACAGCAAGAGACAGAATGAATCAGTTGACCTAAATTGACTGGATGGATGTCTCCCCTTGCTGTTAGGCTTTAGATTATGAACATCTCAATGGTTACCATGATGAACACAAGTAGATGTTCTTTCTCAAGATTCTTAGGCCAAGTAAAACTTGCTATTACTCTCTCCAATGGGAGCAGGGAAATTCCTATATTTATTACCACCATCACAGTAAAAAAAAAAAAAAAAAGGAGAGTTCTGTGGAAGACAAAATAAGGACCTCTTCTCTAGAACTTGTGAATGTTACCTATGAATAACATGACTATGTATGTGTTGTGCCTTAGCTCAGTGAATCTTGCAAAGAGGATTAAAGTTAAGGACCTTCAGATGGGACAATTATCCTTTCAAGTAATTGCATGTATCCTAGATCATTTTCAATCACTCTAACAGAAAAGTGCAGACAGAATAAGCCATTGAGAGTGAAGGCCAATTCAATTCATGATTCTGAAGGCTAGAATATCCAAGAACTAGGTACCAGTACATTTTTGGTGGAGAGATATGTTTCTTGCTGTGTCACAACATGACAGAGGACATCACATGGCAAGACAGAGCAAACATGCCTGGGAAAGCTGAATTTTAAAAACAAAGCTTCTACCAGGATAGACCATTAACCCAGTGATGCACAAATGGCAGAATCCTCAGGACTAAGTCATCTCCCAAAGTCTCCATCTTTAAATAGCAAAAATATAAGTGTGAGTGTTAAATATTTTAGTGCATGAAATTGTGGAGGCACATTCAAACTATTTCAACTTGATTCCTTAAAAGTAGAGAAACTTCCCTTACTGTAGTCAGAAAGAGATATTACAATGGAGGAATGAATAAGAGAAATTTGATATTGTCAACATTGTGTATAAAGGAATGGGCCAGGAGCCTATGAATGTAGACTGTATCCAGAATTTGGAAAGAGCGAAGAAGCAGCTTCATGCCTCGAGACTCCAGAAAAATACAGCCTTGCAGATACCTTGATTTTTAACCTTGTGGTACCCATGTCTGACCACTGATTCCTCACAACAGCTATAAGACAATCAACTTATGGTATTTATAGCAACTAAATTTCTGATATCTTTTCATTACAAAATCAATATAAGCTGGGATATTGGTTAACAGATAATTGATCAAGAAAGCTATTTTCGATATTAGAATACAATGGCAGCCTTAAGGAACTGCAGAATCTGTGCCTAAGTAATTAGTTGGAATATATTCTAGAATGTGGTAAATGCAGTTCAATTTGGCAAATGGGGTTCTGTGGTTGAAGAAGATGCCAGCACTAACCTCTACAAGAAAGGAAAATTCAGAGAACAGGAGAGGAGATAAAGCAGGACTGAAAGTGTTCTGCCAGGTGGTTTTGGCCATATTCAGGACATCTGAGCTTGAAATACCCTTTACAAATTAATTCAGAGTTTTAATAGCTTAAATACAAAGAGCAGTTTCATACATCATTGATCTTCCTATAGAAAGCCTTCTAATGTTTTAATTTTAAACTCTTGTCCCAAATGGCTGATGTATAGATACATATGTACATGCCCACCTGCACGTGCAAGTTTGTTCACATGTGCACACACACACACACACACACACACACACACACACACACACACAGACACACACACACACATACATACACAAGAGGTAGGGATTTTACATGCCCCCAGTTTGAAAAATATGATCTTTGGCTTCATTCTGAAAAGAAGAAAATAAATATAGAAGCCACCTAGAATATGGCATTAACTGACTCTGTCATTTTCTCAAATGAGGTTTACTTTATTTCCTGAAAAAAATTATGTTAGGAACTCTTTTGTAAGATGTTTATATATGCAGTTGGACTATTCATTCTTTAGTCACTGAGCCATCCTAATCTAATATGTAATAAGAGTCTAAAAGCTGATCAATAATGGAACATAAATCTGCCTATAGAAGTTCCAAGGCCTCCTTACAGAGGAAGCTGCACAAAAAAGCAAGGCTCCAAAGGCAGTTTCAACTTTATATTTATTTTATGATGACTTAACTCTATGTTTAATTCTTTGTATTGTCACTTCCAATTATTTATGGAACAAAAATGCCAGGGAAATGAGTTACTCATTTTCAAAAGACCATTCATATTTGATAAATACCTTACAGATTAGAGAGAAGATGTTTACTGAAACTAGGATTCAAGACTTTTTCCCAGGGATCAGATTAAACCACTAGATTAAGGATGACAAATCTGTATTGCCCAGATCATATGAAGCTAATTGGACAGGGCTAGGCTGAGTTGCCTAAGGAGACAAGAGGGTTTTGATGAACTTCTGCTCTGGGCAGGTTGCAGCCATTTCCTAGCTTCATGTTCAATAATAAACCAAGAGGAAGAAACAGTGGACATGGACCTCTTCCGGTTTGATGGACAAGAGTCATCTTCCACTTTCAGCATCCTGTGTGTATACCACCCAATTGCTGCAAACATTGTGTTTCTTTCCCTGAGTTCTTAATTTGTTACCTACTTCCATCCCATGGCACTGTGTGAGATGGAAACCCACAGAACATTTTCTTTTTGTTCTATGCTTTGGGTCCTATAAATTAGAAGTGAAAAAAAAACTCTTCTTATTTATGTGAATTTTTATTATTAAATGTTCTACAAACTACTGTGGGATGTTTTGTATGGTGTGAATATGTGTTGCTCTGATTGGTTGATAAATAAAATGCTGATTGGACAGTAGCCGGGCAGGAAATATAGGTGGGATAAATAGACAAGGAGAATTCTGGGAAAGGGAAGGCTGAGTCAGGAGATGCCAGCCCACCATCCAGGGAGCAGCATGTAATGACACACAGGTAAAACTGTAGAGCATATGGTAACATATACATTAACAGAAATGGTCTGAGTTTAAGTGTAAAAGATAGTCAGGGGTAGGCCTGAGCTAATGGCCAAGCAGTTTTAATTAATATAAGCCTCTGTGTGTTTACTTGAGTCTGAGCAGCTGCAGACCTTGGGGCGCGGGAGCTGGAAAGGACCGGGAAAACTTTCAGCTACAACCAACTGACACAAATACTTGTTAAAAAATAACGTATTTTGTTTATTTATTCTTTATTCACTCATTCCAGACATCCTGACATTAGATCATCTCCATTGTTCTCTTGTTTCTTGCCTGGACTTTAACCTTGGCTTCCCTCAGCTCAGAGCATATTTAGAGGAGTAGCATGACTTAACATCATCATCTTGAATATCAGGATTATTTGGGTGTTTGAATGAATGCTATGATTTGAATGATTTTCCAAAACTGATCTTGAATTGCCATTGTAACATTAGTAGGTGAGTTCTTTAAGAAGTGATCAGGCTCTGAGCATTCTCCATATCTACAAATGAATTAATGATGTTTGTTATTGTGGTAGTTTATTTCCTAAAAGAAGATAAAATCCAGTCCCTCTCTCCTCTTTCTCTCTTCCGCTTTACTTTCTTCCTGCTATCAAGACATGATGCAGCAAAATGGCCCTTACAAGATATTGGTGTCTTGATCTTGGAATTTCCATTTCCAGAACTATGAGAAAATACATTTCTATTCTTTATAAACTACTGTCTATCAGATAGTATATCACAGCAGCACAAGACAAGATAATCCTAAGGATCTATAGGAGCCTCATTTTCAGCTGTGGCATACAGAAAATATCCAGACCTCTTTGAATATTTAGTTCATTGGATTATTATATTAAATAAATAAAAACATATAAAATCTATTCCTGCCATAGCTAGGTCTGTGTCTTTCATGTGACAATTAACATGTCCCAGTGACTCCCTCTGCCTTCCTGTTCTCTCATTTCTCTTCTCTGTTAGTCATGCCTATACTTCCTGCCTGGCTACTGGGAAATCAGTTTTTTATTCATTGACCAATCAGAGCAACACATTTGTCATACAGACCATCCCACAGCACTTCCCCTTTTCTTTTCTTTTTTTTTAAATGGAAGGTTTTAACTTTTACACGTCTCCAAAGCCAGCTTGGTGTATTTGGGAATTTGGGCGTAGCTTCTCTTACTACTTCCTGCTGGAGGGGGGTGCTGTATCTTTTGGGGACACAAAGAAAATTTTAGAATTATGGAGTAGTCCATGAGGGTGTATCGTCTGAGCCAGTTGCCTTCAAACCATTCTGGATGTTGGATCATCTGGGCCTTGGTGTCATCAGAGACCTTTCAGGTGGTCTTGGCTGGTCAAACCTGATGTATCTTAATCTGGAACAAATCCATAGCCTCTGGCTTTCTGTGGAAACAAAAGCAGAGCCTCCTTTCCAAAGCAACATATCCTTACATCCAAATTTTGAAGTCAAGGTACCTTTAAAATATACATTTTGACATAACTCAACAGCTTTTGCAATCAAATGTTTTTCTTCAGTTACGAATATCAAAGAGAACATAATCCAGATTCTCTGTGTGGTAGCCATCTTTACATGACTTATTTTTTTTTTTTTTTCAGGATTAGTCCAATTTTAATTGAAAAATCTACATTAAAAAACATTGACATTTTGCCAGACTTCCTTGTACATCAAAACCGCAATAATGACAAAGTTTCCTTCAATTGACTAAATAAGCATCAAAGTTGTCATTACTGCTCAGTTTTGTGTGTACTCAGGCTCATCACTTAAGTGAGTAAGTAAGTAGTTGAATTACATAGTAGATGATATAAAGCAAAGGATGCATGTTTTCACGTTTTGTTTTGATCTTTAATCCTCGTCAGTGTTTCAGGAATCCTGAGCTTCTCTCTGTACTTCTGCCTCATGAGTGAACCCATTTCCTTCAGGCCATCTCCACTTTATACTGTTACTCAATTTTATTCACTAAGTTTCTTACTAAATGGAAACTTTTTAGAAAGATTAAAAAAGAAAAGGATGGCATAGATTGGGGAAAAATCTACATAAAATTACTTGACAGTATGATATATTTTCTATAATAGTTTTATTTAATTTCTAGTAAGATGAAAAGGTTTACTTAGAATGCAAAGAAGCCCATAAAATTCCCAGTATAGGGGAAACACTTGACTCAAAGACACATCGTTATAATGTCCAGTAAACTATATTCTGCATACGTTTGTTGTCCTTCCGACTCTGTCTCTGCGACGATTGTATGTGCTGACTTATTTTTTATTACCTTGAGCCCATTGCTTTAAACTGCAGCATTTTAAGACTGAAATGGCACTGTGGCTGCTGGCTCCACCCACTTTAGCTTCCCAACATGATGGTGGTACTTTTTCCACCAGCTCTGGGAGACATCAACTCTCCCTCTGCCTTCCTGTTCTCTCATTTCTCCTCTCTGTTAGTCCCGCCTATACTTCCTGCCTGGCTACTGGCCAATCACTGTTTTATTTAATATAGTTTGACCAGCACTCCTGTGCAATACTGTGCTATAGCCTCCTGTGTCCCCAGAAGCTTTTTGTTTTGATTGAATTATGTTAAAATGTAACAATTACTAAAAATATTTACCTTTTGCCAAGAAATCTAAGGTAAGAAATATTTTAGTGAATTATTGGACATATTCTTTAATAAATAGCATATTTAGATAATAATAGCAGCAATACATTATGGACTTAATGAATGCACTGTACTTAGTGCTTTACATACATCATTGCATTATTTCTTCAGGAGAACTGTATGGGCCTGATATTCCTCCTATTCTGTACATTGAGAAATAGAGAGTGAGAGGAAAATGAATTTTTGACATCACATTATCAATAACTAGAAGACTTTGGACTTGAATCCTGGGTTTCTGGACACCCAGACTCCACATATTACTGTCTTTCTCAATGGCACTACATGCTTCCTAAGGACAAAGCTCAGTAAGAGATTTTCTCAAAATCTTGTTCCATTGACAGATGTATTCAGTGGAAGAACTAGATATAGTCTAACTTTGTGAGGTGCACAAACATCCTAGAGATCCATTCAGTCCCAAAGAACTTTTGAGTAGACCTCCTCCATAAAGAAAAGTTTTGCTGTTAGTAAGCACTGAGGGATTCTAGTTTTACTTAATGAGGTCGTTCTCTGCCTTTTCAGGTGAATTGACCATTTAATGTGCATACCATATGTTCTTCTTTTCAACCTAATGGGAATACAATAGCTTCCATGTTAATTTCCTGCTACAAAACACTGGTGACCTCTGTCTCTGACAGTACAAATATCATATAGACACTGAGAACATTGATCATTGTGCTTGGGACTGTGCCTTCTCAACTCAGCAGTTGGTATGTCATGTTGCTAATAATTCGTTAATTGGAGGAAAAGGCTTCTAGAAATACAGAAAGGTCGAAGTGAGATTTATATGTGACTTCCATATTCATCTCAGTGTCACTTCATGCTTTGTTTAGAAATCAAAGTAGCATCAGTATGAACAAAGATCCAGCAGGATTCAGTAATACTGTCAGTAATCACTGCAAACATTATGAGTCTATGTTTGATTAGGATTATAGCACAGTGTCTGGGGTTATATTTATGCTTTTCAAAAAATGTGGTAGAAAATATGTACCATAAAATTTAGCTTCTTGACTTTTCCAGGTTTATAGTGCTGTAATGTTAAGTCTGTTTACACAGCCAATCTCCAGAACTTTCCCATCTTGCAAAACTGAAACCCACTAAGCAAAAATTTTCATTTTGCCCTACCAATAATTTCTAGTAATCACCATTATGATTTCTGTCTTTATGAATTTGTCTGCTCTAGGGATTCCATAGAAACAGAACTCTTCTGTACTTATCCTTTGTGAGTGGCTGATTTTACCTAGTGTAATATTCTTCAGGTTGACCCATTCTGTATTATATGACAGAATTTCCTTCTCTTTGAGGTCTGAATAATATTATACTCTGTGGACAGCCATCATTTTATTTATGGTCAGAAGACTTTTGGGTTATTTCCACCTCTTGGCTATTGTAAATAACGCTGCTATAAACATGGATATGCAAATATTTCTTTGTCATACAATTTCTTGTGGCTATATACTCACAGGACTAAGAAAGCAGATTAATATAGTAGTTGTATTTTTTAACTTTTTAAGGAACTCCTCTGTATTATTCCATTGACACTGTACCATTTCATACTTTCATTGACAGAATAGAAATTACAATTTTGCCATAACCCCTTTAACATCTGAGGCTTCCCATTTAATTGAGAGCAGCCATCCTAATGAGTGTGAAAATATTTATATAGTTTCAAATTGTATCCTTGTAATAAACTCTTATGCACTTTACCACAAATGGGGCTTATTTTATCCAATATTATGAAAACAAGGAACAACACACTCTATATACTTAGTAGCAGTTACATAGTAGTACTAAGCATACTTAGTAGCACTGAGAGACTTGGAATCCTAGGAAACAATGCTTAGTAGTGGCTTATTTCAAACTTCATATTTATTAGTAAAGTACTCCCCTTGATATATTCTCTAAACCATCTAAGAGGAAGCAACAACTGTCACTTCTTGGTGCATAGTATTATATTATTATTTGTCTATGTCTATATTCTATAATGTGTGGGTACCTTCAAGTAATTCTTTATATACCTGTTCAAAGGATGGCTATTTTTCCAGTACCTCTTAGCTCTGTACCCATGACCCAATATTAACTATTGGTCTCTTCAGTTCATCTCAGGGCACTGAGTTGTTACTAGATTTAAAGCTGTTTCTAGATTTCTAGTTGTTTCCATCATTTATATGTGTGGAGTCAGAATGCCATGGTTCAACTTTTACTTAATGTTGTAATTTTTTATGACTTCGTTTAAAATATTTTCCTTATGTATGGGCTTCAGTTTCATCTGTTAATTGAATATTATAACATCAACTTCATGACCTTGCTATGAGAAGTAAATTAGTTAGCCTTTGTAATCAATTTGATCAACTACTTAGAAAAGTGTCTGAAGCATAAGAACTCAAGTAATTTAAATCTTGGTGTAGTTATAAGGACTGCCATTACTGTGTTACACTCCATTCAAATTTAGATTTAATGGGTAGTCCATCATAGCTTTGCTTTCTCCTGGCTTCCTGCATCTAACTTTAAAACAGGTGAATTCTTAGACTATTAAAACTTGATAGTTTTTATCCTTATCAGAAGAAGAAGGGAAAGGGTCCTTGTTTCTCTTTAAATTGGTATTTGCGGTTAATGGCTCAGGAATACAGACCTCTGAGCCAATACTCCTGAGTATTTAGCAAGATTGTTTTTGTTGAATTTGTAGGTAATCTGGGTGCTAGGAGATGGCCTTTGCATCCCCTCAAAAATAAGACATAGCTTCATTTAAACTCTTTTTAATGTAATGGAACAACAATGGGACTAGTTACCACAGGCTAACAAATAAAAACCCAGTACCAGGAATGAGTTACCCCTGTAGGATGTTTTGGTCACTGATGTGCCATAGACATTCCCAAACAGTACAGGAAATTGCCAATGCTTTTAATTACCCTGAAGAACTTGATGGTAAAACTTGATGGTAAAGACACCAGATATTTGAGTCATAAAACTTTGAGGAAACAAACTGGTGCTCAGCTGAAAGCTTCATCCCTGCTGTCTAGCTTTTATATTGCTAGAAGGTGCTGTGTACCCTACCAGAGGAGAAAAATAATACTAATTGTATGTGAAGTTTTCCTGTGTCCTGGCTAGTCCCACAGCTGCTCAGACCCAATTAAACACAGAGAGGCTTATATTAATTATGAACTGGATGGACTATGGCTCAAGATTCTTGCTAACTAGCTCTTATATCTTAAATTAACCCATTTCTATTAATCTATGTTTCCCATATGTTCCATGGATTTACCAGTCTGTTGGCATGTTATTCCTTGGGCAGCAGGCTGGCATCTCCTGCCTCTGCTTTCTTCTTCCTGTCTGTGTCTTGGAATGTACACCTAACCTTATTCTGCCTCACCATTGGCCAAACAGCTTTATTTATCAACCAATCAGAGCAACACATATTCACAGCCTACAGAAAGACATCCCACATCCCTTAATCTTAGGCAGCTCCAATAATAAATGACACAGATGTCATGGAAGCAATCAACCACTTTCTGATTGGCTTTAAGTTTCATAACATTAGTTGAAATCCATACCTGGCACTGTTACTGAGGCATGAAGTTGTGCCTAGACAGGTCATAGGCCCTAGGGGAGAATCCACAATAATTCCACTAAATTCTTATAGAATTAAACTGACATCTAATGACTTATTATTATACCCATAGATTAGTCATCTCTTAAGCCTCATCAGTGAAGTTTCTCTTTATGGTAGATGGCATTTAACACAGAGACTCACAACTGGTCAAGGTGCAGAGAAAAAGAGAATGTAGAATACTCAACCCTAAAGTAGGTATCTATAGCACACAATTGTAGATGAATTTCTAAATGGTCTTATTAAATAAAAAACACAGAGCCAGGAATTTGGGTTAAAGCCTTAGAGAGATCAGGGAAATACAAAAAGGTACCAGCTAAACTCACCTCACCAACTCTGCAGCTTCCAAGGAGAGGGACTTCCTGTCTACCCAGGCTTATATGTCTTGCTTTTCTGCCCTCTCATTGGCTCTTAGCCCAGCTACCTCACTTCCTTTTCCTACACAACTATGTCACTGTCTGTCTACAGACCTCCAGACTTCTACGATTAGTGCTGCAATTAAAGATGTGTGCCACCACGCTTGGCTCTGTTCCCTAATGTGGCCTTGAACACACAGAGATCCTGCCTGCTAAGTGATTAAGGCCTGTATTGCCTGACTTCTGTGTTTACTTGAAATGGCTGGCCTTTCCCCCCGATCTCCAGGCAAGCTTTATTTACTAACCCACAAATAAAATATCACCACACACAATCTCCTCTAAAGTCTCAGGGTTCATTGTGGTAGAAAGGGCAGATTATTATAAGAAAATAATATTTTCCAGACATTGCAGCACAGTTGCCCATATGAACTCAAAGCAGTTGTGATAGCATGTATAAGATCTTCAGAAGCTCAAGGCAGAAAAATATCCCAACATAGAGAGAAGAGGTTTTCACAAATTTTCATCCCTAGCTAAGGCAATTGGCAGCTTCTGGGAGAGTAAGAACCATTTTTTTTTTAACAAATGTTGCCTTATAGATGTAGGCTACATTCCAGTGGAAGACCACACATTCAAGAATAAAAGGACATCACATACTGTACTTGATGGGTTTGAAAAAAAGAAGACATATAGTTGTGTGGGTAGGGAAGGAGTAGTATATTTGAGAGGAATTAAAGTAGGGAGATAATATGATCACAATACACTGTATGAAATTCTCAAATAATAAAATGATAAAATATAAAGCAGAACCCAGAAGGCAGATCTTTGTTAATTTTACAGTTTCAATTCTCAAGATTTTATTAAGATCTAACTTAATTGGTCCAGAAAATATAAAATAAAGGGAGGTTGTATGTTCATATTCTAGCCAGAATAATGTGTAACAGATGCAGGTCACCCTGTTATGGGGAACCCACTAGAGATAACCACTCAGATACAGTTTATAGCCAATTGAAAATCTTTACTTCAGCTGTCTGGGACTATACTTAGGATTTTGGGACTCAATTATAACCCTCGGCACTTAGATCAAGGAGCTTTTAAAGGCAAAAACCACATCCTGGTATCTTGCTCAGCAGCTGTAGGGGAAGTTTTGTACCAGCAAACCTAAGATAAGCAGTTAGCTCCAAGGGGAGGTTTTGCACAAGCAAGCAGTTTAACAGAAGCTAAGATAAGCTGTTGACTAGAGTGGAAGTTTTGTACAAACAGGCAGTTTAACAGAAACTAAGACAAGCAGTTACATGGAAGGGGAGGTTTGTTCAAGAAGGCAGTTTAACAGAAGCTAAGACAAGCTGTTGGCTGGAGGGGGAGTTTTGGACAAGTAGACAGTTTAACAGAAGCCAGAATAAGTTAGCTGGGGCATCTTGACCTTAGATCCATAGAATAGAGTTGGATAATTTTCCACAGGATTCTCCATCAAGGAGATCAAAATCTAGTTAAATGTGAAATGGCCTCAGCAAGAATACAAAGTGGAGGAACCTCTGTACTGTCTTGCCCTGTCACAACACTTCTGATATACCCTCAATCTACCTCCAAAAACTACAGTGTTTGAGATATTTGGAGTCAGTGGGGATATCATAAGAATATGACCTTTTGATTTTAGATGGTAGTATGAACTATAGCTTACAAAGTTGGCTATCATTTGAAGAGATTCCCTTTGACATGGAGATTGATAGCCTTGATGGCTATGAACTTTATAAAGTAGTTGGAACCATCAACACAAGTTTGTGCATGAAATTTGTTTTAGAATCACTTAATCTCAAACTGGCAGGACTTACATTTATGGCAATAAAACTACCCTACTCCTAATTTTCTAGCCAGGGAAACTAGAAATTCAGAGGTGAATCCTTGTTTTGTGGCCCAAAGCTAGTGACTTTGAAATGAGGACCCCGGATTCACGTGTACATTTTTTTCCTACCCAGATCTGTCCTAGACCCTACAAAGATACCATGGTGGAAAAATCAGCTAACATCATCCCAGTCAGCTGTTCCTCTTGGGTGTACATGGGCCTGGTGGTAGTGGGTCCTCAGAATTATTTTAGTGAATCAATCAATTTAGATGGACATTTATCTTTTTTCGTAGACTAAATAATAAAGAAGTTATGACAATTATGTTAAAGAAGGTGATTTTAAGTATAAAATACTTAATTTTTACCACTACTGTTACCCATCTATCACTCAACAAGCATACTTTAACCCCACCTTCACTCAAACTCATTTGAACCATGATTTTGGCATTGGAGGAAGAGCATGGATCATCTAAATTTGTGCAAGATACCTGACATAATACCTAATATATGGTGATATATAACATTTTTTGAGATCCTTTTATGTGCCATACTTGTACAGTTCTACATGAATTAGCTCACTTACTTTTTCCAACAAATATTATGTGGGATGCAAGCCTTATTTTATTGCTGTCATCAGCTTAAAGATGCAGAAAATGAAGCACAAGGAGCTGAAGAAACCTGATTTGAGTGCGTATAGCTAGCTACTTAGTAGTTTTGAACCTTAATAGGTACTATAACTGTATAGTTGACCATACCCAAGAATTTTAAGATAGGATGTTGAAACTGGAGGACTCCTTAGTGACCTTAGGTAAACTCTTCTTACACTAATGGAGACTCTGAGACAAAGAAAACTAGCTGTTTCAATTTGACTTTGGACATAAAGGGCAAAGCCAGGACATTACTTCAGAGCTCCCTGATTCTCAGATTGCAGAATTAGTTTTCTAAACATTATGGCTGCTTCCTATGGAAGAACAGAAAGACATAAAACCTTTCTAGGCCATTTTATCCACCTCTTTTGCTCGCAAAGGGGCGCTGATGTCATAGGTTAGAAAATTCCTTTGCAAGACTGCCAGAATGACTTGGTCAGGAAATTCTTGGAAATGATATTGCAAAAAGAGTTTTTTGTTCTCTCTTCTGTAAGCAAGATAAATGAGGACCTTTATTAAGATCTCATTATGAAGATTTAGTAACACATTCATTTTCAAAGGGACTTTCATTTTTAAGATGTTCTTAATTTCAAGGTTCTTCCCCTTGGCCACCAACTATGGGTTTTGTGATTTAAAAGGAACGCACTTTGTTAGGTCTGAGATTCTTGGGGAAGAACTGCCTCTGTGTCTTAGGCAAGGCTGACCTTGTATGGGCTCAGGAGGAAGAATTGCAGGCCTCTCAAAGAAGAGTAGTGATGCTTCTGGGACCTACTGGCAATTGCTAGTGACAGAGATGAAGAAGGTAAGAGCAGTTTACCCTTCACAAATATGGATAATTACACAGAACAAAAAGTGACAGAGAGATTAAGAAAGTTCAGCTGGTGTCTTGGGAGCTTTCTGAACTTTTGAGGATTTACCCATATTGAACCTTTACCCTTTTGCTGTTCATTCTCAGCTAATAAAAAAAATAAATTGCAGTTATAATCCTGATGAGTTCTCCAAGAAGCAAGCTATCAGAGAGGACAGATCTTGAGATGTGCTTGTCCTTGAAAAACTATATATAAATATGGAAAGGCATTCATTCTCTTTAGACAATATCTTCCTGGCAAGTTGCTTTCCTATCTACAATGCATGCAAATGTACCACATTTTCAGGTGAGTAAAGTTATTCTCCTTTTAGAGAGGAGAAGAAGGCAATGCTGCCCTGTGTTCTGATGCCAGCATTAAGGAGTGATCCAATCTGAGAATTAGGCAGTAACATGCATGGACTGCAGATGAAATCTTACTTTCCTTAATCAAAATCATACTAATATGAGAAGAGTTCATTGCTTTTTTCCAATCAGTACAGTCAGGCTGAGTAGGACTGAGGTCCCATCCCAGACCTCATCTGTCTGGCTGTCTCATTCAGTTTCTCTAGGAACCCCTATTTTTTTAACTGTAAAATAAAAATCCTTTCAGTAGTGCTATGAAGATCATCACTATTGATAAAATCAAATGTAATGAGCATCAATCAAGTGCATATTGTGTACTGGCCACTTTTCTCCTGCACTGTCATTAAATTGTCCCCACACTTCTAAAAGGAAGGCAGAATTAAGTAAAATCCTACAAAATTCTAAATATTTAACCATTTCATGGAGTTCAAACTAATATGACAGGGGACGGTATTTTGTTTACTGAGGTACCCAAACTTAATTGTATGATTTTACAGATGAGAAAAATGAGGCACATAATAATAAGCTGCTTAAGTACAAATATAAAAGTTTTAATATAAAGCAGAAGTAGTATCATCCACTATATAAAGCTATCATAAGGATTAGCTGAGCTAATTGGTATAAACTCAGTACAATGCCTACATATAAAAAATGATTTAATGTACAAAACTTCAGTTAACACTAAGTCTTTACTGAACTCAATGCTAAAGAAAAATGTGGACTCGGGATGGCAAGATAGCTCAGAGGATTAAGGTACTTGTCACACAAAGCTGGACAACCTAAGTGTTTGATACCCAGAAGCCACATAAAGGTGGAAGGAGTGCATTCCACAAATTTGTACTTTGACCTCTACATATATACTCTGTGGCCTCTCCATTATGCAATACATAATAATAATATTTTTAATTAAAAAGAAAATATAGGTTCTTTGGAAGTGAGGGAGGAAAGTGATTTTGAGATCACAGAAATCTAACACTTTTTTCTTCTGACCTATCCTGGTGACTTTTATGTGCTTTTAACACCACAATCACAAACTTTCAAAATGTGTATAGACCCTCAAAGATGTCCACAGGATTCCATGATATCTCTTGGCTGCCAGATTTCTTTTCACAAGCTCCCAAACATACACAGCACATCCTAGCTTATATCATCTGTTTCCCACCATTCAGCCACTTCCTCTTATGGTATTTGGCAGATCTCTGTGGATGGCAACATCCACCCAAGGACACCCCTAATACATGAATCAGAGTGGATCAGAGACTGATTGCTACCTAAATGCTGATGTAAGCAATGCCATGTTTCCTTCCTGATCTTCCACAGTACCTGACTCAGGTGCTTGGGCCCTTATTATGGAGAGAAGACTACTATGGTCATAGAGCTGGTGTGGAGGAAGACGCCACATGGTAACTGGAATAATGGTTCAGAGGCACAGGTAGCTGAGAACTCATTTTAGAGAGCTTCAGAAGTACTTGGAGTTGGCCCTACCTATCGTCCTACCTGATTTGATATACAAAATGCAAATCTGAAGAACAATTATTAAAAATTATGACAGTGACCACAGAGTATTAGGGCAACCACAGGTCCTTTCTGAGTGCTGAACTTGGATCCTTGGCCACATGTCCATGAAGCCAGCACTGACTGAGCACACCCACTGTAACTATATTAGTGATAGTTGTAGAAGGAAGTACAAAGAGGAATCTGATCTGCCTCTGTCTCATAGATGTAGTAGCCCAGCTCTATAGGACAGTAAAGCTCCTACCTATGGAAGCACTGTGTGCTTTCAGCTGTGTAAGAATGGGTCAACCCCAGAAAACCTTTAGAGAGATAAGTGCAGTAGAGAGGACAATTGTATATCTGTCTTTTCTCTAGCCTGCTCCAGACCATCAGGCTATATGCCTCATCAGCTGGCCCATACTGCATCCATCCTTACTTTGTTGCACTTCACTTGAATGTTCCAAGCTTCTCATATGCCTATAGACTCTTCCTGAGGAATATACTAAGAAGACATCTGTGAGTTCTGGTTTGGTGTAAAAATAATTCTTACGTCATATTTATAATAAATAATAAAATTCTGTACTCCAGATTTCTTTTCCTGATGAATGTTTTATTTCTAGAAATATTGCTTATATTTTATTAAAAAATGAAATGAACAAGCAGCCTGAAATGGTCCCTCATACCTGTAATTCCAAAGCTCAGAAGGCAGAGACAAAAGGAACTTCAAGTTTACAAAATGTTGTCTCAAAAAAAAAATTCAAAACCAAAAGCAGAATCTACGATTCCTTCATGATTTACCCCATCTCATGTTATTCTTACTGGTTGTTACTATAAGCTCTGAAACAAGAATAATAAAACCCTTCATTTTCAATTCCTATTAGTATAACTATTAGTTCTTTGGGTGCTCAAATAGTCAATAAATGCAAGGACTGTAATGTTTTTACTTAGAGAAGGCCAAAGTTTGGAGAATAAGAGACTGCAGCATACTTACCTAGATGGAATGCATATGAGAAGAGATGGAAAGATTATAGGAGTCTAAGGACATATTATCTTCTGAATGTAGTATGTACCCTGGATTTCTAAATCATAGAAAAGAGTGACACTTTTCTCTCAAAGAATTCTTTGCAATCCTCCATTCTGGCTTCTCATCCAAAAGGCTGGAGAGAGATACTCTAAAATGGCATGATGTGGAATTTAACTAGTTAATATAGTTAAAGTACTTGGAAGATAAAATGTGCTACATTAATTCTACATTCCATTATTGCTAATAAAGGCTCAACCTTTACACATTGGAATATCCAGAAAGGGACATTTGATTCATGATGAGTCAAGAGTAATTTAAAATGTTGACCCTGGCTCTAAGCATAGCCAGAATTTTATGTGAATTATATAATGCAATAATTGCTATGGTAACCACTCATTTATATTAATTAGAAGAGTAAATAGAGTTCTGTAATACATATTCCAGATTAATGCTGAGAGCATAAGATCTCCCCATTGAAAGGATTAATTGATGCACTTGCCTTGTAGAAAAATTTACTTTTTTTTCTTCATAGCTATATTTAGCTCATTTAGAGCAATTTTCTTTTATATCTCTTTCCCTTCTGCCTTGCACTGCCTCTGGGATTTCAATGCAATTATCCATTTGTGTGGAGGAAAAGGAGACCTTAATATGCAACAATCCTGAGAATTTCTTTATGTGAGTACCAGAGGCATTTTATGACTAAATAATAGCAACAGATGCTTCTGAATCCTTGGATACTGGCGCAATTCTCCTAGAAAGTGCAAAAAGTTAAAGGTGATGGCATCAGGTTATTTTAAAGCTATCATTTGGAAGATATAAAAACATCTAATCTGGGTTTATTGAGTTCTCACCTTGTCAGGAGAAAAACAAGTAAAACCTAGCAACAATAACACATTAACTAGACAGACTTTTCCAGGTCATCAAAGAGTCAGTCACAGATTGGATATGTCCTTGTCAAATACAACTTCCACATGTCTTTATTCTGTCTTCCATAACCTGATTCTCTATTACTCATTATTATAACAAGCTTAGCTGAAGCACATCATGTATTTGTATAACCTCCCAAGGGTAATGACTAGAGGCCCACCCTTTCACCTTAGAGATGGGTAGGCAAATAAGCCAATGAACTTAACTAAGGTACCATTGGTGGTAGACTTGGTACAGGGGTCTCTGTGACTTCCATGGGCAGCATAGCAACAGTCCATGGGAGACAAGAAGGCAGTTCCATTCAACATGACTTAAGTAGCTAGTGTTGGTTGGTTCAAATTTTGGGAGTCTGACCTCAATTAGTTCATTTTAGGCATATTTAAGCACAGTTAAACTTGTTAAAATTTTTTTTCAGGTGATACTTTACTCAATCCAGTGCACACAATAAAATACAAAGTAAGCTAAATAAAGATTGGTTGTGATTACAATGAAACGCTTCGTAAAGTACATGTGACATCTTCCATAAAGATAGGCTTTATAAATTGACTGAGAAAAACAAGCTTACAGTAAGGGTCTGGAGAGGGTCCAGTGAGGTCTCTGGTCACCAGTCTATTAACTATGCCTACCACTTCCAGCCTTCTGGGTGGATAACAGATTATGCATTCCTTCCTTTGAAGGAATAAACCTTTCTGTGTGTTTCATTCCAGGTTCTCTAGTGCTTATCTGTGAGCACAAGAACATTTGTGCTTCCTACAACTTTGGACAATAGACTGAGTCTCCTGGTCCCTGAGACAATATGTTTTCTGTCATTTTATGAAGTCTTTCTTATCAGCATTAGGTAGATTCATGTCATATTCTGCTGACACTATAATGGCCCTATACATTCATAAATAGATGTTCACTTGATGTATATTTGATGGTCACTTGATGTATATTTCCCCATCTCTGTGTCTGAATGCCCTAATAATGTAGTTTATTACTGCCATACAACATGTTCTACATTTATTCATGTAGCGATTACATCAATAATGTGATGGTTAGATTTAATTGTCAACTTGATGCAACCTAGGAATAGATGTAACCTGGGAATAAAGTCTCAATGAAGGTTTGTCTATATTATGTTGGCCTATGGGCCAGCTTGAGGAGGAAGTTTTCTTAATTAAGTTAATTGAGGTAGAAAAATCCAGCCCACTGTTGGCAGTCCATTCTATAGGCAGGGGTTCCTGAACTGTATAAAAATGGAGAAATTGAGCTGAGCATAAACAATCAAGTGATCATGCGTGCATTTATTTGTTTCTGCCCTTAACTTTGTAGTATGTTATAACTAACTCCTTCAGATTCTTGCCACTGTGAATCCCCTGCAATGCTGGAATTGTAAGGTGAAGCAGAACTCCTTCTCCCCTAAGCTGCTTTTTGTCTAGATACTTTGTCACAGCAACAGAAATGAAACTAAGACAGTTGATTTGATAATCTTCATTGTCAATTGATGAGATTTAGAATCACCATGGAAACATATATCTAGGTGTGAGGCTGTTTCCAGAAAGAATTAACAAATAAGGGGACACCCACTCTGAATTTGGGTGGCACAATCCCAGCACATGAGGTTGTGAGAGGAACACAGCTAGAGTTTGGTATGACTCCTTCAAGAACCAGAAAGGAAAGAATTTCAATGATGGTAGGCTAGTGTGTGCTGCAGTTACAAACAACTCCCAAATCTCAGTGCAAGATATCAAAGGTTTATTTTTAACTCATGCTACATTTCCAGCATGGACCAGCAGAGGTGTTCTGCTAATTGCAGATGTTTAGAGACTAAAGCTGATAGAATTTCAGCCTCAACATATGTGTGATCTCCTGTGTACCTCACCAAATGGAAGATTATGTAGCAAATTTCACCAAAAAGTAACAATGATATATCAAGTCACAAGGTCAAACTGAACTTTGAAAAAGAGTGGAAAAACACAGGGTCCTAGAAGACACATAGCAAGAAATATTGTTTTAGTAGCAATAATGTTAGCCACAGCAAGAAGTGTCCAGTCTGGTATAATTAGAAACTAATGATGAAGAAGGAGGTGGTGGAGGGGCTGTCCATCTACAATATCTCTCTGTATAAGGTTCAATTCCCACATTTCTAGCACATTGACAAAACTTCATGATTCAGGAAGGACAATGGGGCTTTTCTTAATTTATATTCATTCTGTTTTGAAAAGATATATTTTGTTACTATAAAAACATGTATGACTATAATATAAAATTATTTAAAAAGAAGACAAAAAAGTCACTAGTAATTGCATTTCCCAGAAATGGTCATCGTACACATTCAGAAGTATATCCTTACAATCTTGTCTTGTTTTACATTCATATATTTTTCTAAATCTAAAAATGTATTATCTAGTTTTTTTCTGCTTCTATCACAACTTGTTTTCCTCATAGTGGCAACAAAAGAAAATATTAAAGTGACATATGTACTAAAATCCCTAAGTTCTTTATCTATTTTGGTAAAAATGACTATTTCTTATTGAGTGGCATGTAGATGTAACCAACCATCTTATTAAATAAGAAACACAGAGCCAATTCAGAGAAGAAAGCCAAGAGGTTAGAGCTAAGAGCCTCACCCTTCCTGATTCAGCGAACCTCTACAGTCAAGAGAACTCTCCAAAAGGGACCTACTTCCTGTGAGTATGTCTTTATATAGTCTAGCTGTTCTGCCTTCTCATTGGTTGTAAACCCAAACACGTGACTGCCTCATCACTGCCTCTATGTACCACCTTCCAGGTCTTTAAAGGCGTGCGCCACCACCACCACACACTTGCTATGGCTCTAATAGCTCTGACCCCCAGGCAACTTTATTTATTAACATACAATTAAAATCACATTTCAGTACAAGTAAAATACCACCACATTTCCCCTTTTCTATTCTAATAAAAAGGAAAAAAAGAAAAAGGTTATAACTAATAAAAGAAAAACTATATACAAAAGTACAATGACTATATACAATATATACAAGCAATAAATGTCTAAACAATGTCTAGTCCATTTGTATTTGACAAATTCAGAGAAAATAATTTCATTATTTATCCTATTTTGTTAAGTCCCAAATGTATCTAATTAACTTTCTATCCTAATTAATCTTCAACTATAACTAACTAACCTTCAACTATAACTAACTAATCTTCAACTCCCTCAGAGACCCAAGAAGGAAATAATATTAGGTAACAAAAATAAAAACAGAAAGTGCACATAAGCAACTTCCAAAAAATTTGTGAGTTGACAGAAACAGACAGCTGCCTGGACAGTCACCTGAGGTTTCTCCGAAGTGCGGGGGCATCATCTTCAGCCTATAGGCTTAGCCTATCTGACAGACTCATTTGTGAAGTAGGATGTACACAAGGTCAACAGTTCAACCTCACATTGGGTGAGAGCAGTCCATGTACCAGAAACACCTGAATTCCACTAGTGTCATGTCATGATTCAGGATTTTAAATTCTGGAAATTGTTGATGGTTTTTGAATTCAGCTGTCCATTCTTCTTGGCTGTGTATATATGGCTTCATCTCAGCATCCCATTCTTCTCCACATCCCTCTATCAAATGCCAGTATACTATTGAGAGGCGTGAGCTTAGTCACTCTTCAAGAATAACTGTTTCAGCTGCTGTTCCATAGCACATCAGAAGCCATCGGCCCACTGTCTGTTCAGCTGCCTTCGAAGAAAAGGGCACTGTACCTTTTCCGAATTGCGAAGGCCACTTCAGGGATGGTGCCATATTGTCCTGGCCTCAGAAGATGCCTTTTGATAAAGCCATGACCACACTTGTTTTGGCAAGAATCAGTAGTCCTTTGTTTCATGTCCTGTCTGTCCTGTTTGTCAGCAGCTGATTCGAGAATACTTTGTTGTCCAGTGGCTAACTTTTGACACAATGAAAGTTAACTCCATATGCAGTTTCTTCAATGCCCAATGTAGATGTATCCAACCTTCTTATTAAATAATAAACACAGAACCAATGCAAAGAAGAAAGCCAAGAGGTCAGAGCTAAGAGCTAAAACCTTACCCTTCCTCCTGCGGTGGTCCTACCTCTCCGAACCAGAGCTACCCCCGTGTTAAAGTCCCTATATAGAGTTCCTGTCCTGCCCTCTCATTGGTTGCAAACCCAACCACATGACCGTCTCCTCACGGCCCGTCTGTATAGGCCTCCAGGCTTTCCACGATTGGCACTAAGATTAAAGGCATGTGTATCCAACAATGGCTGCATTCCTGAACACACAGAGACCCACCCAGCTCCGCCCACCAAGTGGTGGAACTACAAGCCTAAGCCACCACTGCCCTGCTTTCCCATGGCTCGCCAATAGCTCTGACCCCCGGGCAACTCCATTTACCAACATACAAACAACATCTCAATACAAACAAAACATCACCATATTTCCCCTTTTCTATTTTAATAAAAAGGAAAAAAAAGGAAAAAGCTTATAACTAATATAAGAAAAACTATATACAAAAGGACAATAACTATATACAATATATACAAGTAATAAATACCTAAACAATGTCTAGTCCATTTGTATTTGACAAATTCAGAGAAAATAATTTCATTATCTATCCTATTTTGGTAAGTCCAAAATGTATCCTAATTAATCTTCAACTAACTAACCTTCAACTATAACTAACTAATCTTCAACTCTCTCAGAGACCCAAGAAAGAAATAATATTAGCTAACAAAAATAAAAACAGGAAGTGCACATAAGCAACTTCCAAAAAATTTGTGAGTTGACAGAAACAGACAGCTGTCTGGACAGTCACCTGAGGTTTCTCCACAGTGCTGGGGCATCATCTTCAGCCTATAGGCTTAGCATATCTGACAGACTCATTTGTGAAGTAGGATGTACACAAGGTCAACAGTTCAACCTCACATTGAGTGAGAGTAGTCCATGTACCAGAAACACCTGAATTCCACTAGTGTCATGTCATGATTCAGGATTTTAAATTCTGGAAATTGTTGATGGTTTTTGAATTCAGCTGTCCATTCTTCTTGGCTGTGTATATATGGCTTCATCTCAGCATCCCATTCTTCTCCACATCCCTCTATCAAATGCCAGTCTACTATTGAGAGGCGTGAGCTTAGTCACTCTTCAAGAATAACTGTTTCAGCTGCTGTTCCATTGCACATCAGAGGCCATCGGCCCACTGCCTGTTCAGCTGCCTTCTAAAAAAAGGGCACTGTACCTTTTTCGAATTGCAAAGGCCACTTCAGGGATGGTGCCATATTGTCCTGGCCTCTGAAGATGCCTTTTGATAAAGCCATAACCACACTTGTTTTGGCAAGAATCAGTAATCCTTTGTTTTATGTCCTGTCTGTCCATTTTGTCCTGTTGATTCGAGGATACTTTGTTGTCCAGTGGCTAACTTTTGCCACAATGAAAGTTAACTCCATATGCAGTTTCTTCAATGCCCATATTTTCTCTGAATAGATTGGTACTGCCAGGAGCCGACATGTCTCATAGTCATAACAAAAAAGAAAAATTTTCTAAGTTATTAAAACATTTTAAATGCCATATTCTGTACATCTCTGAAGGGTTTGAAGATAACCTGTCTATCTAAAATATATCTACTCAATCTTGAAAACATACCTAATATAACTACAAGTTCTATTATAATATCTAACTACTAACTTTCATTTCTTTATATCCTAATAGTTGGTAATAACATTCAAGGATCAGAAAATTGCATTACATTGTTAGATGAACGGTACAATTAGAAAAATATATATAACATTTTCTAACAATATCAATTTCAATATATATAATTTGTATACAATATAAAACAATCCAATCCAATGTAAAGTATTTACATTTTTCTTTTCTTTCTTTTTCTTTTTTTTAATAAGAACCTTAAATCTAATCTCCTTTGCTTAGCCTTTTTCCTAACCCTTGACAACAACTTGTAACCAACCCCCCAATCAATGAAAATTATCCCAGACCCAAAACCCATTAAAAGACCAAAAAAAAAACCAACCGCCCCACACCACCTCTTTGGGAATGTGGGCGTCGTATTCTTGAAATTGCTTCCTGCTGGGTATGGGCGAAAGTATCTTTATCCTGAAAGAAAAATTTTAGGTTAATTGTCAAATTCTAGGAAAGGTAAATATATCCTTCGTTATCCAGTCTGTGTATAATGCCAAATTTCCGGGTTTATCTCAAATCTTATTCAAGTAGTCTTTGAGACTGGATCATCTCAGCTAGCTCTTCTCAAAATTGCTCTGAGCACTTTGTAGTTCAAAGCTGATCTGTAGATGATGTTTGTCAGCTTAGTGATGTTATTATTGTCCACGTGGAATTGTTGTTGTTGTGGGGCCCCATCTTCTTCCTGGAGACTTCAGTTGATGTTAGGCCTAACCGTGATTTCCTGCAAAAAACTGATAAGAGACTCGAACACAAAGACTATATATGCGACTTTTTAGAATTAGTTAGTACTCTATATGACCATTTATATCTTAACAAAGTTTAAAATGTATATATATCTATATATATTGATCTTGTAAATTTTGATATAAAATTCATACTTTAAGAAAAGTTTAAAGAATCAGAATAGAATCAAAGAGTTGAGATTCGTAATAGAATAGTCCCTTAATTAATTTGGCTTTTCTCCTGTCCCATAGCAGAAGATGGCTCTTTTCCTCTGGCATGATACAGGGAGTTTGCATTTTCCTTTTAACAACATGCTTGAGTTTAAAGAAGGAGAGAGCCATTCTCCAACTCCAAAGTCAGCTTTAAATTTTAATTGAACTGGGACTATTACAAGTTAAATAGTGTTAAATCTTTAAAGAAAAGCAGAAACAAACATTTAGGAAGACATAAAATTTTTTTAGATAACATACCCATACGTCATTTCACTCTGTTTCTTAGGATAGATGATTTGTTCCTTTTCTTCAGTTGTCTCATTTGTCCAGTGTTCTTCAAATTCGTTAACCTTCATTCTCCTAAAAGACAAAAACAAAAACCTTTCCCCAAGGTTTTTTGGGGATGTTCCTTTTTGACAAGTTATCTGATTAAATGAAAAGGCATGTGTTACTGTTGTAAGTTAGTTTAAATTGGATGTTTACGATAGTTGATGAACTATCACCTCCTCTAATTAAGAGGTCTCTCTTGTTCAAATCGAACCTTTATCAATTTTGATGGTACCCACAGCTTATCTTCTCCTGTAGAAACAAAAGCAAAACCTCGTCCCCAATGTAACACATACCCTGGTTTCCATTCTGAGGTCAGCACATCCTTAAAGTATATAGGCTGATTTAATTCTGTAGTTTTTTCTATTATCCAATGTCTCTCTGCAGCTGTTGTTCCTTTCTCATTGGCATTGAGAAAATTCAAAGTTAATAGAGCATTATGTAGTCTATTTCTGTGGTTTTTTGTTACTCCTTTTTGTTTATTTAGCATATCCTTTAGAGTTCTGTTTGATCTTTCTATAACTGCTTGACCTGTAGGATTATGTGGTATACCTGTAACATGGCTTATATTATAATAAGCAAAAAACTGTTTCATTTTAACAGAGACATATGATGGAGCATTATCAGTTTTGATTTGTGCAGGTATACCCATAATGGCCATAACTTCTAGCAAATGAGTGATTACAGAATCAGCTTTTTCAGAACTCAAAGCAGTTGCCCATTGAAATCCTGAATAAGTATCGATAGTGTGGTGTACATATTTCAGTTTTCCAAATTCTGCAAAGTGAAACACGTCCATCTGCCAGATTTCATTCCTCTGAGTACCCTTTGGGTTACATCCTGCTGGCAATGGTGTTTGATTGTAGAAGGAACAAGTAGGACATTTCTTTACTCTTTCTTTGGCTTGTTGTCAGGTTATGGAAAATTCCTTTTTTAAACCTTTAGTATTGGCATGATGTTTTTTATGAAATTCTGAGGCCTCCAGCACATTTCCTATCAATAATTTATCAATCTCATCATTGCCTTGTGCTAGAAGGCCTGGCAGACCAGTGTGGGATCGGATGTGAGTTATATATAAAGGATGACTCCTTTTTCTGATTGTATCTTGTAATTGAATAAATAATGAAGTTAATTCTGAAGCATCGTGGATAAATTCTGCAGTCTCAATATGTAATATTACTCTTTCAGCATACTGAGAGTCAGTTACTATATTGAGAGGTTCTGAAAAATCCATTAATACCAACAGAATAACATACAATTCTGATTTTTGAACTGAATTATAAGGACTTTGAACCACTTTACTTAAATTTTCTGATTTGTAACCTGCCTTTCCTTGTTTGTTGGCATCTGTATAAAATGTACGAACTCCAGATATGTGTTTTTTCCTCACAATTCGAGGCAAGATCCAATCAGCTCTCTTTATAAGATCAATTCTATTGCTTTTGGGATATTTGCTGTTAATTTCACCCAAAAAATTACTACAAGCTTTTTGCCAAGCTTCATTTTCTATCCATAATTTTTCAATGTCCTCCTTAGTTAAAGGTACGACAATTTCTGCTGGGTCTATTCCTGCTAATTGACGAAGTCTCAATTTTCCTTTCCAAATCAAGTCAGAGATTTTTTCCACATAAGTTTTTAATTTTTTATTTGGTTTATTTGGTAAAAATATCCATTCCAATATAATATCTTCCCTTTGCATTAATATTCCTGTTGGGGAATGCCTAGAAGGTAAAATAACCAAAATTCAATCCAGCTTTGGATCAATACGATCTACGTGCCCTTCATGTACTTTCTTTTCTACCAAGGCCAATTCTTTCTCAGCTTCAGGTGATAATTCTCTTGGACTATTTAAGTCCTTATCACCTTCTAAGGTTTTAAACAAATTATTCAGTTCATCATTTTTTACCCCAACAATAGTTCTTAGATGAGAAATGTCTCCAAATAATCTTTGAAAGTCATTAAGAGTCTGTAGTCGATCTCTCCTAATTTGCACATTTTGAGGTCTAATTTTTTGAAGTTCTATTTTATATCCTAAATAATTAATAAAATCTCCTCTTTGTACCTTTTCTAAAGCAATTTGTAATCCCCAGCAAGGCAAAATTTTCTTTACTTTTTCAAACATTCTTTCTAAAGTATCTGCATTTGAATCAGCTAATAAAATGTCATCCATATAACGATAAATTATAGATTTAGGAAATTTTTTACGTACTACTTCTAATGGCTGTTTTACAAAATATTGGCACAAAGTTGGGCTATTCAACATTCCCTGTGGGAGAACCCTCCATTGAAATCTTTTAACCGGTTGAGAATTATTATAAGTAGGCACTGTGAAAGCAAATCTTTCTCTGTCTTTTTCTTGTAAGGGTATTGAAAAGAAACAGTCTTTTAAATCAATAACTATGAGAGGCCAGCCTTTTGGTAACAGAGTTGGTAAAGGAATTCCAGATTGTAAAGAGCCCATTGGCTGAATTACTTTGTTAATTGCTCTAAGGTCTGTTACCATTCTCCATTTACCAGATTTTTTTTTATAACAAATACAGGAGAATTCCAAGGGCTGGTTGATTCTTCAATATGATGAGCATTTAACTGTTCTTCCACCAGCTCTTGTAAAGCCTGGAGTTTCTCTGTTGTTAAAGGCCATTGCTGAACCCATACAGGCTTGTCTGTTGACCATTTTAAAGGTAGAGCTGTTAATGTTTTTGGAAGATTATCAGTTGTTGTGCCCTGTTCTTGTATGACATGGATGACTGGTGAGCACTCATTAGAATAATATCTTTTAATATTTCTCTCAGAAACATGTACTAATTTATGATTTGTTTCTGAGATTGGAGGGATATTAATCTGAGTATTCCATTGTTGTAACAAGTCTCGACCCCACAGGTTCATAGCTATGTTAGCCATATATGGTTTTAATTTTCCTTTCTGTCCTTCTGGACCTATACATTCAAGCCATCTTACACTTTGTTTCACTCAAGATAATGTCCCAATTCCTAAGAGTTGAATGTTTACCTCCTGAAGAGGCCAAGTTGGATGCCAAAATTCTGGTGCAATTATGGTAATGTCAGCACCTGTGTCTACCAAACCAGACAACAAAACACCATTTATTTTTATTGTTAGCTTTGGTCTTTGTTCATTAATAGAAGTTTGCCAAAAATTTTTCTTTATTTTTTTCCTGTATTTCCTATTTTCTCTGTTTCATCATCTCGACTAACATGATTTATTCCAATAGACATTTGGTTATTTAGTTGCTTTGAGTAGGGGTTTCCTCTACAACTGCAGGAATGGTTTGAACTGGATTTACTGTGGGGGCCTGCCTGAGGCCCCTCTGGGAGTTTCCCGAAGCTCGAGGCAGAGGGTTACCCTGTCTGTCCCTTGTTGATCTACATTCGTTGGTCCAGTGTTTTCCCTTACCACACCTTCTGCATACTCCAGAAGGAAGGGGCATTCTGTTGCCAGTGTTCCTTGAAGAAACATTATTTCTAGGAATGACCTGTTTACAATCCCTTTTCAAATGTCCTTGCTTTCCACATCCAAAACATCTAACATTGCTCAAACCTTTTGAAATTGCTTTTCCTACCCACATATCATCATGGTCATAAGCCTCTACATTAACTGTATCTCTAATCCAATCTTCCAAAGGTGCAGATCTTGCCTTTAACAGCCTAATTATTCTTTTGCATGCTGCATTTGCATTCTCAAAGGCTAAAGATTCAATTATTATCTGACTAGCCTCTGAATTGAGGACCATTTTTTGTACTGCTGAAATCAATCTTTGTAAGAAATCTGTGAAAGATTCTTTGGGGCCCTGTATAACCTTTGTAAATGACTCAGTTTTTTTTTCCTGGTTCTTCAACTCTGTCCCATGCATTCAAAGCTGCCGTTTTACATAGAACTAGGATTTGGACATCATAAGAACATTGTGTTTGTACTGAAGCATATTGGCCTTCTCCAATAAGCTGATCCTGGCAGACTTGTATTCCGCTATCCCTCCATTGTCTTTCTATATTTTTAGCCTCATTACTGAACCACATTTTCCACTGGAGATTTTGTCCGGGTTCAAGAACAGCCTGTGCCAATTCCTGCCAGTCCTTTGGTAGAATCCTATTACAAGTTGACCAGGTGTTTAACATTTGCTTTACATATGGGGAGTGCATGCCATAAGATGCTATTGCCTCCTTAAATCTTCGTAAGTCTAACATTTCAACTGGAACCCAAGTATTTTGTTCATTCTCTTCATCAGGTAGCTGCTGTACGGCTACTGGATAAATTAAGGGTGATTGTGTGAAAACTGACTTTCTTTCTGCAACCTTATGATCCAATTTTGAAACAACTTCATTATTTATTTCTTCTGTCTGAATTTGAATTTCTCTAAAATTCATTTTTACCGGTTTAACAAGTTTTTCTAAGACTGTTATCCTGGCACTTAAGTTGACGATCTTTTTAAATAGTAAAATGAGGATAAGAAAAGTATTAAACTGAATAATTCGATCAATATTAATCTTTTCATATAGTTGTTCCATTGTCAGAGTGCCTAAAATTTCAAACAAAGTCCAATTTTCTTCCAATGTACACATAAAGCCCATTTTTTTTAATGTAGAAAAAAATTCTCTTTCAAATAGATATGTTAATTGACTTACCAAGTCTGGGTAGAACAGTAGAATCCCAGGGAATTTCACAGTCACCTGGTGTTCGAGGTGTGAATCCAGCGAGAGAGAGAGAGAGAGAGAGAGAGAGAGAGAGAGAGAGAGAGACAGTAGCCGCTTGAGCCTAGTCAAGCCTTGGCTTTACAGGCAGGGGCCCTGTTCAGCAGGGCAGGTCTGAGTTGTTTGTAGCTCCAGCTGTGGGTCAGTCAGGCCTGGGCCCAAGCTAGGCAGCCGGGCCGCCCAGGCTGGAAACCGGACCTGCCGCCAAGCCAAGCCAAGCGGTTTTTAATGAATTCTTGTCACGTTGGGCGCCAAATGTAGATGTATCCAACCTTCTTATTAAATAATAAACACAGAACCAATGCAAAGAAGAAAGCCAAGAGGTCAGAGCTAAGAGCTAAAACCTTACCCTTCCTCCTGCGGTGGTCCTACCTCTCCGAACCAGAGCTACCCCCGTGTTAAAGTCCCTATATAGAGTTCCTGTCCTGCCCTCTCATTGGTTGCAAACCCAACCACATGACCGCCTCCTCACGGCCCGTCTGTGTAGGCCTCCAGGCTTTTCACGATTGGCACTAAGATTAAAGGCATGTGTATCCAACAATGGCTGCATCCCTGAACACACAGAGACCCACCCAGCTCCGCCCACCAAGTGCTGGAACTACAAGGGTAAGTCACCACTGCTCTGCTTTCCCATGGCTCGCCAATAGCTCTGACCCCCGGGCAACTCCATTTACCAACATACAAACAACATCTCAATACAAACAAAACATCACCATAGCCCATATTTTCTCTGAAGTAGATTGGTACTGCCAGGAGCCAACATGTCTCATAATCATAACAAAGGAAAAATTTTCTAAGTTATTAAAACATTTTAAATGCTGTATTCTGTAGATCTCTGAAGGGTTTGAAGATGACCTGTCTAAAGAATATCTGCTCAATTTTTAAAACATATCTAATATGACTACAAGTTCTATTGTAACGTCTAAATACAAACTTTCATTTCTTTATATCCTAATAGTTGGTAATAATAAAATTCAAGGATCAGAAAATTGCACTGTTAAATGAACGGTATAAGTACAATTAGAAATATACATATAGCATTTTCTAACAATATCAATTTCAGTATATATATAATTTGTATACAATATAAAACAATCCAATCCAATGTAAAGTATTTAAAACTAGTAACTGTCTTTTTCTTCTTTTCTTTTCTTTCTTTCTTTCGTTTTTTTTAAATCTAATCTCCTTTGCTTAGCCTTTTTCCTAACCCTTGACAACAACTTGTAAACAACTCCCCTAAGCAATGAAAATTATCCCAGACCCAAAACCCATTAAAAAGACCAAAAAACCACCCGCCCCACACCACCTCTTTGGGAATGTGGGCATCATATTCTTAAAATTGCTTCCTGCTGGGTATGGGCGAAGTTATCTTTATCCTGAAAGAAAAATTTTAGGGTAATTGTCAAATTCTAGGAAAGGTAACTATATCCTTCATTATCCAGTCTGTGTATAATGCCAAAGTTCAGGGTTTATCTCAAGTCCTTATTCAAGTAGTCTTTGAGACTGGATCATCTCAGCTAGTCATCTCAAAAATGCTCAGAGCAACTTGTAATTCAAAGCTGATCTGTAGATGATGTTTGTCAGCTTAGTGATGTTATTATTGTCCACGTGGAATTGTTGTTGTTGTGGGGCCCCAACTTCTTCCTGGAGACTTCAGCTGATGTTAGGCCTGGCCGAGATTTCCTGCAGAAAACTGATAAGAGACTCGAACACAAAGACATATATATGCAGCTAACTGAAGCCTTTTTTCTAGAATTAATTAGTACTCTCTATGACCATTCATATCTTAACAAAGTTTAAAATGTATATATATCTATATATCTATATATATATTAATCTTGTAAATTTTGATATAAAATTTATACTTTAAGAAAAGTTTAAAGAATCAGAATAGAATCAAAGAGTGGAGATTAGTAATAGAATAGTCCCTTAATTAATTTGGCTTTTCTCCTGTCCCATAACAGAAGATGGCTCTTTTATTCTGGCATCATACAGGGAGTTTGCATTTTCCTTTTAAAAGCATGCTTGAGTTTAAAGAAGGAGAGAGCCATTCTACAACTCCAAAGTCAGCTTTAAATTTTAATTGAACTGGGACTATTAGAAGACCAATAGTGTTATATTTTTAGAGAAAAGCAGAAACAAACCTTTAGGAAGACATAAAATTTTTTAGATAATATATACCCATATGCCGTTTCACTCTGTTTCCTGGGATAGATGATTTGTCCCTTTTCTTCAGTTGTCTCATTTGTCCAGTGTTCTTCAGATTCCTTAACCCTCATTCTCCTAAAAGACAAAAACAAAAACCTTTCCCCAAGACTAATTTTGGGGATGTTCCTTTTTGGCAAGTTATTATCTGATTAAATGAAAAGACATGTGTTTCTGGTATAAGTTAGTTTAAATTGGATGTTCATGCTGGTTGATGAACTATCACCTCCTCTAATTAAGAGGTTTCTCTTGCTCAAATCGAACCTTTATCAATTTTGGTGGTACCCACAACTTATCTTCTCCTGTAGAAACAAAAGCAAAACCTCGTCCCCAATGTAACACATACCCTGGTTTCCATTCTGAGGTCAGCACATCCTTAAAGTATATAGGCTGATTTAATTCTGTAGATTTTTCTATTATCCAATGTCTCTCTGCAGCTGTTGTTCCTTTCTCATTTGCATTAAGAAAATTCAAAGTTAATAGAGCATTATGCAGTCTGTTTCTGGGAGTTTTTGTTACCCCTTTCTGTTTATTTAGCATATACTTCAGAGGTCTGTTTGATGTTTCTATAACTGCTTGACCTGTAGGATTATGTGGTATGCCTGTAATATGCTTTATATTGTAATAAGCAAAAAACTGTTTCATTTTAACAGAGACATAGGATGGAGCATTATCAGTTTTGATTTGTGCAGGTATACCCATGATGGTCATAACTTCTAGCAAATGAGTGATTACAGAATCAGCTTTTTCAGAACTCAAAGCAGTTGCCCACTGAAATCCTGAATAAGTATCTCTAGTGTGGTGTACATATTTCAGTTTTCCAAATTCTGCAAAGTGAAACACGTCCATCTGCCAGATTTCGTTCCTTTGAGTACCCTTTGGGTTACATCCTGCTGGCAATGGTGTTTGATTGTAGAAGGAACAAGTAGGACATGTCCTTACTATTTCTTTGGCTTGTTGCCAGGTTATAGAAAAATCCTTTTTTAAACCTTTAGTATTGGCATGATGTTTTTATGAAATTCTGAGGCCTCCAGTACATTTTCTATTAATAATTTATCAATCTCATCATTGCCTTGTGCTAGAGGGCCTGGCAGACCAGTATGGGATTGGATGTGAGTTATATATAAAAGATGACTCCTTTTTCTGATTGTATCTTGTAATTGAATAAATAGTGAAGCTAATTCTGAAGCATCAGGGATAAATTCTGCAGTCTCAATATGTAATACTACTCTTTCAGCATACTGAGAGTCAGTAACTATGTTGAGAGGTTCTGAAAAATCCATTAATACCAACAGAATAGCATACAATTCTGATTTTTGAACTGAATTATAAGGACTTTGAACCACTTTACTTAAATTTTCTGATTTGTAACCTGCCTTTCCTTGTTTGTTAGCATCAGTATAAAATGTGTGAACTCCAGATATGGGTTTTTCCCATAGAATTCGAGGCAAGATCCAATCAGCTCTCTTTATAAGATCAATTCTATCGCTTTTATGATATTTGCTGTTAATTTCTCCCAAAAAATTACTGCAAGCTCTTTGCCAAGGTTCACTTTCTGTCCATAATTTTTCAATGTCCTCCTTAGTTAAAGGTATGACAATTTCTGCTGGGTCTATTCCTGCTAATTGACAAAGTCTCAATTTTCCTTTCCAAATCAAGTCAGAGATTTTTTCCACATAATTTTTTAATTTTTTATTTGGTTTATTTGGTAAAAAATATCCATTCTGATATAATATCTTCCCTCTGCATTAATATTCCTGTAGGAAAATGCCTAGAAGGTAAAATAACCAAAATTCAATCCAGCTTTGGATCAATACGATCCACGTGCCCTTCATGTACTTTCTTTTCTACCAAGGCCAATTCTTTCTCAGCTTCAGGTGATAATTCTCTTGGACTATTTAAGTCCTTGTCACCTTCTAAGGTTTTGAACAAATTATGCAGTTCATCATTTTTTACCCCAACAATATTTCATAGATGAGAAATATCTCCAAATAATCTTTGAAAGTCATAAAGGGTCTGTAGTCGATCTCTCCTAATTTGCACCTTTTGGGGTCTAATTTTTTGTAGCTCTATTTTATATCCTAAATAATTAATAGAATGTCCTCTTTGTATCTTTTCAGGAGCAATTTGTAATCCCCAGCAAGGCAAAATTTTCTTTACTTCTTCAAACATTCTTTCTAAAGTATCTGCATTTGAGTCAGCTAGTAAAATATCATCCATATAATGAAAAATTATAGATTTAGGAAATTTTTTACGTATCACTTCCAATGGCTGTTGTACAAAATATTGGCACAGAGTTGGGCTATTCAACATTCCCTGTGGGAGGAGCCTCCATTGAAATCTTTTAACCGGTTGAGAATTATTATAAGTAGGCACTGTGAATGCAAATCTTTCTATGTCTTTTTCTTGTAAGGGTATTGAAAAGAAACAGTCTTTTAAATCAATAACTATGAGAGGCCAGCCTTTTGGTAACAGAGTAGGCAAAGGAATTCCAGATTGTAGAGAGCCCATTGGCTGAATTACTTTGTTAATTGCTCTAAGGTCTGTTACCATTCTCCATTTTTCAGATTTCTTTTTCATAACAAATACAGGAGAATTCCAAGGGCTGGTTGATTCTTCAATATACTGAGCATTTAACTGTTCTTCTACCAGGTCTTCTAAAGCCTGGAGTTTTTCTGTTGTTAAAGGCCATTGAGAGACCCATACAGGCTTCTCTGTTAACCATTTTAAAGGTAGAGCTGTTGTTGTTTTTGGAAGATCATCAGTTGTTGTGCCCTGTTCTTGTATAATATGGATGGCTGGTGACCATTCAGAATAATGCCTTCTAATATTTCTCTCAGAAACATGTGCTAGTTTATGATTTGCTTCTGAGATTGGAGGGATGTTAATCTGAGTATTCCATTGTTGTAAAAAGTCTCGACCCCACAGGTTCATAGCTATGTTAGCTACATATGGTTTCAATTTTCCTCTCTGTCCTTCTGGACCTATACATTCGAGCCATCTTGCACTCTGTTTCACCTGAGATAATGTCCCAATACCTAACAGTTGAACATTTACCTCCTGAAGAGGCCAAGTTGGGTGCCAAAATTCTGGTGCAATTATGGTAATGTCCGCACCTGTGTCTACCAGACCAGACAACAAAACACCATTTATTTTTGTCAATAATTTTGGTCTTTGTTCATTAATAGAAGTTTGCCAAAAAATTTTCTTTATGTTTTCTCCTGAATTTTCTATTCTCTCTGTTTCATCATCCTGACCAGCATGTGCTGTGGGATGGTCTGTATGTCAAATGTATTGCTGATTGGTCAATGAATAAATCACTGATTGGCAGTGGCCAGGCAGGAAGTATAGGTGGGACTAACAGAGAGGAGAATTGAGAGAACAGGAAGCTGGGTGGAGGAGACACTGCCAGCCGCCATCAGGACAAGGAAGATGTAAAGTACCGGTAAGCCGCAAGCCACGTGGCAAGGTATAGATTAATAGAAATGGATTAATTTAAGCTGTAAGAACAGTTAGCAAGAAGCCTGCCACAGCCATACAGTTTGTAACCAATATAAGTCTCTGTGTTTACTTGGTTGGGTCTGAATGGCTGTGGAACTGGCGGGTGTCAGAGATTTGTCCTGACTGTGGGCCAGGCAGGAAAACTCAAGCTACAAATGGCGTCCAACGTGGTGGCAAGAGTTTCCACCTAAAAACTGAGAAAAAAGATTCTAAAACAGAGCTAAAAACAGTTCCTAGTTGTCTCTTTCAAGTTAGTGGCAGCCTGCCGGTGTGAGCTACTGGCGGGTTCCTAGCGTGCCTGCATGCTCGACCTGCAGTATGGCGGGAATGAGGCCTCTGCAAGTGGCACATTAAGCTGTGTGGTGGATTTAGCCTTTGCTAGTACAAAAAAAAAAAAGAGGTTTATGGGCTACACGCTGCTTTGATAGAAGCATAGACACACTATTTCTGAGAGTTGATGGCTCCCAGAGCAGGCAGAAAATGTATCACCTCCATGTTGGGAAGCTAAAGTGGGCGGAGCCAGCAGTCACAGCACCACGCCGTTTCAGGCTTAGAAGGCTGCAGTTTAAAGCAATAGGCTCAAGCTAATATAAAAAAATAAGCCATGTAAAGATGGCTACCACACAGAGAATCTGGATTGTGTTGTCTTTGGGATTTTTAACTGCAGAAAAACATTTGATTGTAAAAGCTGTTGAGTTATGCCAAAATGTATATTTTAAATGTACCTTGACTTCAAAATTTGGATATAAGGATATTTTGCTTTGGAAAGGAGGCTCTGCTTTTGTTTCCACAGAAAGCCAGAGGCTATGGATTTGTTCCAGATTAAGACACATCAGGTTTGACCAGCCAAGACCACCTGAAAGGTCTCCGATGACACTATGGCCCAGATGATCCAACATCCAGAACCGTTTCAAGGCAACTGGCTCAGATGATACAGCCTCACGGACTACTCCATGATCCTAAAATTTTCTTTGTTTCCCCAGAAGATACCGCATCCCCCTCCAGCAGGAAGTAGTAAGAGAAGCTACGCCCAAATTCCCAAATATACCAAGCTGACTTTGGAGATGTGTAAAGGTTAAAACTTTCCTTTTTAAGAAAAGAAAAGGGGAAGTGCTGTGGGATGGTCTGTATGTCAAATGTATTGCTGATTGGTCAATGAATAAATCACTGATTGGCAGTGGCCAGGCAGGAAGTATAGGCGGGACTAACAGAGAGGAGAATTGAGAGAACAGGATGCTGGGTGGAGGAGACACTGCCAGCCGCCATCAGGACAAGGAAGATGTAAAGTACCGGTAAGCCGCAAGCCACGTGGCAAGGTATAGATTAATAGAAATGGATTAATTTAAGCTGTAAGAACAGTTAGCAAGAAGCCTGCCATGGCCATACAGTTTGTAACCAATATAAGTCTCTGTGTTTACTTGGTTGGGTCTGAATGGCTGTGAAACTGGCGGGTGTCAGAGATTTGTCCTGACTGTGGGCCAGGCAGGAAAACTCAAGCTACAAGCATGATTTATTCCAATAGGCATTTGGTTATTTAATTGCTCTGAGTAGGGGTTTCCTCTACGAGTGCAGGAAAGGTTTGAACTGGATTTCCTATTGGGGCCTGCATGAGGCACCTCTGGGAGTTTCCCGAAGACTTAGGCAAAGGATTACCCTGTCTGTCCCTTGTTGATCTACATTAGTTGGTCCAGTGTTTTCCCTTACCACACTTTGCATACTCCAGAAGGAAGGGGCATTCTGTTGCCATTGTTCCTTGAAGAAACATTGTTTCTAGGAATGACCTGTTTACAGTCCCTTTTCAAATGTCCTTGCTTTCCACATCCAAAACATCTAACATTCCTTAAATCTTTTGAAATTGCTTCTCCTACCCATGTATCATCATGCTCATGAGCTTCAACATTAACTGTGTCTCTAATCCAATCTTCCAAAGGTGCAGATCTTGCCTTTAATGGCCTGATTATTGTTTTGCATGCTGCATTCGCATTCTCAAAGGCCAAAGATTCAATTATTATCTTACTAGCTTCTGAATCCGGGACCATTCTCTTTACTGCTGAAGCCAGTCTTTGTAAAAAATCTGTGAAAGATTCTTTTGGGCCTTGTGCAACCTTTGTAAATGACTCAGTTTTTTTTCCTGGTTCTTCAACTCTGTCCCATGCATTCAAGGCTGCTGTTCAACATAAAATTAGGGTTTGGACATCATATAAACATTGTGTTTGTGCTGAAGCATATTGACCTTCTCCAATAAGCTGATCCTGGCAGACTTGTATTCCTTTATCCCTCCACTGTTTTTCTATGTTTTTAGCTTCATCCTTGAACCAAGTTAGCCACTGAAGCCTTTGACTGGGTTCAAGAACAGCTTGTGCCAGCTCCCGCCAGTCTTGTGGTACAATCCTATTATATGTTGACCAAGAGTTTAACATTTGCTTTACATATGGGGAATGCATGCCATAAGATACTATTGCCTCCTTAAACCTTCATAAATCTAACATTTCAATTGGAGCCCAAATATTTTGTGTAGTCATCTGATCAGGCAACTGCTGTATGGTTACTGGACAAACTAAGGGTGACTGTGTGATAACAGGCTTTCTTTCTGTAACTCTATGATCCAATCTTGAAGCAACTTCACTGTTAGTTTCTTCTGTCTGAGTTTTTACAGGTTTAACAAGTTTTTCTAAAGCTGTCACCCTGGAACTTAAATTGACTATCTTTTTAAATAGTAAAGTGAGGATAAGCATAGTAATAAAATGCATAATTCGATCAACATTAATCTTCTCATATAGCTGTTCCATTGTCAGACTGCCTAAAATTGCAAACAAAGCCCAATTTTCTTCCAATGAACACAGAAAATCCTTTTTTTTAATGTGGAAAAAAAATTCTCTTTTAAATAGTTTCCTTTAAAATATCTGATATGTTAAGTGACTTACCAAGTCCTCATAGAACAGTACCAATCCGAGGGAATTTCAAAATGCCACCTAGTGTCTGAGGTGTGAATCCAGAGAGAGAGAGAGAGAGAGAGAGAGAGAGAGAGAGAAAGAACACGCAAGAACCGTAGCCACAAGTTCTGCCTAAGAGCTTGAATCCAGCCATGTGTTCCCGCTTGAGCCTAGTCAAGCCTTGGCTCTGGTTACCTTAAGCTCCAACCATGTGCGTTGGCTTTACAGGCAGGGGCCCTGTTTGGCAGGACAGGGCTGAGTTGTTTGTAGCACCGGCTTTAAGCAAGTAGCTCAAGGTTAGTCCGGCCTGAGGCCAAGGTGACCAGGCCCGGGCTAGGGAGCCAGCCGCCCTGGCGGGAAACCGGACCTGCTGGCCGCCCAGGCGGGAAACCGGACCTGCCACCAAGCCTAGTTAAGTGATTTTTAATGGATTCTTGTCACGTTGGGCGCCAAATGTAGATGTAACCAACCGTCTTATTAAATAAGAAATACAGAGCCGATTCAGAGAAGAAAGCCAAGAGGTCAGAGCTAAGAGCCTCACCCTTCCTGCTTCAGCGATCCTCTTCAGTCAAGAGAGCTCTCTGAAAGGGACCTACTTCCTGTGTGTATGTCTTTATATAGTCTAGCTGTTCTACCTTCTCATTGGTTGTAAACCCAAACACGTGACTGCCTTGTCACTGCCTGTATGTACCGCCCTCCAGGTCTTTAAAGGCGTGTGCCACCACCGCCATGTACTTGCTATGGCTCTAATAGCTCTGACCCCCAGGCAACTTTATTTATTAACATACAATTAAAATCACATTTCAGTACAAGTAAAATACTACCACAGTGGCAGGAAAATTTTAAATTGTCATGTTAGATAAAAGTTCTTCATGATTTACATTTGCTGCAAATATATGGGTTGTTTTATTTCTTGCTTTACCATTACTTAATTATTTATAAATGAAGGGAATTTTATTGTAGTCCAGATTACAGTAATTCTTAAGATTTTTTTCCCCTAAGACCTATTGCCTATCCCAAAGTTGTGAAGATATTTCTCTTATTCTATTTCCTACCAGTTTTGCTACTTTTCATCCAACAATTTAAACATTATAACCCATGTAACTAGATTAATCTATTCCATGTCTATTTTTATTTCTGGAATTATCTCCAAATAAGTTTTTTAAATATTTTCTTTGTGCATCTAAATTCTTTAGGTCTTGATGCTGCTCTGCTTTCTTATCTTTTTATTTTCATGTCCTTTAATCTCTGTCTCTATGTACTTATCTTTAGATGAATTCTTCAATATTATCCCCCAGTTTAGTAATTTTCTCTTTGCCCATTTCTAGATTAAAAATTTTTAACATTCTGTTTTATTTTCATGTATACATACCATATATATATATATATATATATATATATATATATATATATATATATATGGTATGTTGGCTTGAATAGTTATGACCTCCATAGGCTCTCTCTCTCTCTCTCTCTCTCTCTCTCTCTCTCTCTCTCTCTCTCTCTCCCTCTCTCTCTCTCTCTCTCTCTCTCTCTCTCTATATATATATATATATATATATATATATATATATATATATATGTATATGGTATGTTGGCTTGAATAGTTATGACCTCCATAGGCTCATGTGTTTGAGTGTTTGAATGCTTGGCCCATAATGAGTGGCACTATTAGGAGGTGTGGTCTTGTAAGAGTAGGTATGGCCTTGTTGGAACAAGTGTGTCTCTGTGTAGGCAGGCTTTAAGGTCTCATATATGCTAAAGCCATGCCCAGTGTGACAGTTCACTCCCTGCTGCCTGCAGATCAAGATGTAGAACTCTCATTTCCTTCTCCAGCACCATGCTTGCCTGCATGCTACTATGTTTCCTGCTGTGATGATAATGAACTAAACCTCTGAAGCTGTAAACCAGTGCCAATTAAATGTTTTCCTTTATAAGAGTTTCTGTGGTCATGATATCTCTTCACATCAATAAAACCCTAACTAAGACAGATGGATATATACATACATATGGATATATGTATATGTATATATGTGTATGTATGTGTGTGTATATAATTGAATAACTTCTAATTTCAACTTTTATTTTTCCATATCTGATTCAATAATTACTTGTTTATTTCCTGAATTTTGCATTCCTTTATAGTTTTGAGGATCATGAACTCATTTATTTGAAAGATTCAGCCTAGTGATTTTGCATTAGCATTTATGCAATGTCCTTGGATCTAAGTCTAGTAGAGGTTTCCATTCACCTCTATAGCTGAAGTTTTCTCCAGTCCTGCCTGACCCCTGGTCAGGACAAATCTCTCTCACCCTACAGTCCCGCAGCTGCTCAGACCCAACTGAGTAAACACACAGAAACTTATATAGCTTGCAAACTGTATGACCGTGGCAGGCTTCTTGCTATCTAGTTCTTCTATCTTAAATTAACCCATTTCTATTAATCTGTAAGTTGCCACAGGGCTTGTGGCTTACCGGTATCTTTACATCTACTTCTCATCATGGCAGATCAGCTTTAAACTACAAAGTGCTCAGAGCAATTTTGAGAGCAATTTTGAGAGGGCTAGCTGAGATGATGCAGTCTCAAAGATTACTTGAATAAGGACTTGAGATAAACCCTCAACTTTGGCATTATACACAGACTGGATAACGAAGGATATAGTTATCTTTCCTAGAATTTGACAATTAACCTAAAATTTTTCTTTCAGGATAAAGATAACTTCACCCATACCCAGCAGGAAGCAATTTTAAGAATATGATGCCCACATTCCCAAAGAGGTGGTGTGGGGCAGGTGGTTTTTTTGGTCTTTTTAATGGGTTTTGTGTCTGGGATAATTTTCATTGTTTAGGGGGTTGGTTACAAGCTGTTGTCAAGGGTTAGGAAAAAGGCTAAGCAAAGGAGATTAGATTTCAGGTTCTTGTTTAAAAAAAAGAAAAGAAAAGACAATTACTAGTTTTAAATAATTAACATTGGATTGGATTGTTTTATATTGTATACAAATTATATATATTGAACTTGATATTGTTACAAAATGCTATATGTATATTTCTAATTGTACTTATACCGTTCATTTAAGGTTTCTGGGCTACACACTGCTTAGATAGAAGCATAGACCCATTATTTCTGAGAGTTGATAGCTCCCAGTGCTGGCGGAAAATGTACCACCGCCATGTTGGGAAGCTGAAGTGGGCGGAGCCAGCAGCCACAGTGCCATTTCAGTCTTAGAATGCTGCAGTTTAAAGCAATAGGCTCAAGGTAATATAAAAAAATAAGCCACGTAAAGATGACTACCACACAGACAATTTGGATTATATTCTCTTTGATATTCGTAACTGAAGAAAAACATTTGATTGTAAAAGCTGTTGAGTTATGCCAAAATGTATATTTTAAAGGTACCTTGACTTCAAAATTTGAATGTAAGGATATGTTGCTTTGGAAAGGAGGCTCTGCTTTGTTTCCACAGAAAGCCAGAGGCTATGGATTTGTTTGAGATTAAGATACATCAGGTTTGACCAGCCAAGTCCCGCTGAAAGATCTCTGATGACACCAAGGCTCAGATGATCCAACATCCAGAACTGTTTCAAGGCAATTGGCTCAGATGATACACCCTCACAGACTACTCCATAATCCTAAAATTTTATTTGTGTCCCCATAAGATACAGCTCCCCCCTCTAGCAAGAAGTGGTAAGAGAAGCTATGCCCAAATTCCCAAATATACCAAGCTGGCTTTGGAGATGTGTAAAAGTTAAAACCTTCCTTTTTTGAAAAAGAAAAGGGGAAGTGCTGTGGGATGGTCTGTATGTCAAATCTGTTGCTCTGATTGGTCAATAAATAGAACACTGATAGGCCAGTGGCCAGGCAGGAAGTATAGGCAGGACTAACAGAGAGGAGAATTAAGGGAACAGGAAGGTGGAAGGAGACATTGCCAGCTGCCACCATGACAAGCATCATCTGAAGATGCTGGTAAGTCACAAGCCATGTGGCAAGGTATAGATTTATAAAAAATGGATTAATTTAAGCTATAAGAACAGTTAGCAAGAAGCCTGCCATGGCCATACAGTTTGTAAGCAACATAAGTCTCTGTGTATACTTGGTTGGGTCTGAGCAGCTGCGGGACTGGCGGGTGACAGAGATTTGTCCTGACTGTGGGCCAGGCAGGAAAACTCTAGCTACAGTCTCAGCCTTCCTGCTCCCAGAATTCTTCTCTCTCTTTGTCCCACCTATATTTCCTGCCTGGATAGTGGTCAGTCAGTATTTTATTTATTAACCAATCAGAACAACACATTCACAGCATAGAGAACATCCCACAGCACCCCTCTGTGATACTGTAATCATTACAAATACAAACATATAGGAATTAGTAGATTAGACAAAGAGCTATATGGGAAGAATATTTGTTTTTTCCCCCATGAGCCTAGATGTGTATAGCAGGAATCTTAGAAGGTCTTATCAATAAAATCAAACCTGAGGCCAGTTATTGGGGTGAATGCTAGAAGATCAGAGAAGCAGAACAAGCCACAGCTACCTCACTTTGCCAATTCCTCAGCTGATCCTGTTTCCTCAGACTGGTTGCCTCTAGTCCTCAGCCAGAATGAATCTCAGCTGAACTGCTGCTCAAAAGCCTGAAAGCTTAACCAGCCAAATGCTTCTACTTTCTGGTCTTCACAACTTATATGTCTTTCTGCTATCTGCCATCACTCCCTGGGATTAAAGGCTCATTTTCTGGGATTAAAGTCGTGTGTCACCATGCTTGGCTGTATCCTTGTGGCCGTGAACTCACAGAGATCCAGACAAATTTCTGCCTGTGGAATGCTAGGATTAAAGGTGTGTGCTACCACTGCCTAACCTTTATGTTTAATATTGTGGCTGTTCTCTTCTCTGACCCCAGATAAGTTTATTAGGGTGCACAATATTTTGGGGAACACAATACCACCACATTTCCCCTTTTTTTGTCTAAAATTAAAAAAAAAACCTTATAACTAATAAAAGAAAAACTATCCAATAAGTATATACAATATATACATTCAAGAATTACGTTAACAGAGGCAGGCAGGCACAGCGGTGGGTGGTGGCCGAGACACAATTGCAATAAAGACCAGAAACTGAGCTATTACCCACTGAAAAGTTAGTGAAAACAAGCTCTTAATCAAGAGCTTGGAACAGGGACGCCTTTAATCCCAACACCCGGGGAAGGAGCCATCTCTATGAGATGGAATCAGAACAAATCTGAACACTCTGTCTGAGGCCAACCCAGGGCCCAGCTGCTGATCCTGCAAAACCCAACAACTGCGAAACCCAACGACTTGGAGGTGTTGGTGAGACTAACCTGCTCAGCTGAAATCCAACCAGGAGAAGATTCAGAACCCTACAGTTTGAAGTCTGAGGGAACAAGATCAACTGAGGAGTTGACAAATGAGCAAAATGTGACCTGAGAACACAGAAGAAGGTGCAGCCCAGCCAAGGAAACCAGATCACCAGAATCGTAAGTATACACTTCACCTACTCAGAACAGGTGAGCTCCCATCTCAACTGACAGATCAGGTCCCTAGCCCCTAGGCCCTACCCATAGGAGTCCCACAGACCAGACAGCTACCTTTCCCTGCTCCCCCACCAAAAAAACCCAAAAAAAATCAAAAAACAAACAAAAAAAACTAACCCTATGAACCTAACAACCACTGAAACCATAAGCACAACCTGCACCAACTGGGAACAGCTGCTCCCAGAGACAGAATCCATTAACACTGATTTGACTAAGCTGCTCCTAAAGAAACAAACCCCAACAGCACCAATTTAACCAAGAACTCCTAGTGAACCAAGACTAAAAACTAGAACGAGAGGCACCTTCAGACACAGACACTGCCTGCACTGAGCAGAGGAAGAGATGAGTAGACGCCAGTGCAAAAATACAGGCAACAACATAAAGTCCTATAGGACAATATCAGAACCTGGTGATTCTACACCTGCAAGACCTGAACATACCAAGACAGAAGAAACAGAAGAAATCAATCCTAAAAATGACTTTAAGAAGATGATAGAGGCCCTTAAATGAGGAAATAAATAATTCCCTTAAAGAGGAAATAAAAATTCCCTTAAAGAGGAAATGAAAAACTCCCTCAAAGAGGAAATAAAAAATTCCCTTAAAGAGGAAATAAAACACTCCCTTAAAGAGGAAATAAAAAACTACATTAAAGAGAAAATAAAAAATTCCCTTAAAGGGGAAATGAAAAACCCCCTTAAAGAGGAAATAAAAAATTCCCTTAAAGAGGAAATAAAAACTACATTAAAGAGGAAATGAAAAACTACATTAAAGAGGAAATAAAAAATTACCTTAAAGAGGAAATGAAAAATTCCTTTAAAGAAGAAATAAAAAATTCCCTTAAAGAAATGAAAGAAAAAACAAACAAAAAATTGGAGGAAATCAAAGAAAGCCAAGAAAAAGTAATTAAACAGATGAAAGAAATATTCCAAGATCTGAAAAATGAAGTTGAGACAATAAAGAAAACACAAGCTGAGGGAATGCTGGAAATAGAAATCCTCACTAAACGAACAGGAACTACATAAAGAAGCATAACCAACCGAATGCAAGAGATGGAACAGAGAATCTCTGACACTGAAGACACAATAGAAAAAATAGATTCGTTAGTCAAAGAAAATGCTAAAAACAAAAAAGTCGTAACACAAAACCTCCAAGAAATTTGGGACACCATGAAAAGACCAACCCTAATATATGGATAGAAGAAGGAGAAGAATACCAACTCAAAGACACAGAAAATATATTCAACAAAATCACAGAAGAAAACTTTCCTAACCTAAAGAAAGAAATACCTATGAAGATACAAGAAACTTACAGAACACCAAATAGGCTGGATCCAAAAAAAAAAAAAAGTCCCCTCTGTAGCTAGAGTTTTCCTGCCTGGCCCACAGTCAGGACAAATCTCTCTCACCTGCCAGTCCCACAGCTGCTCAGACCCAACCAAGTAAACACAGAGACTTATATTGGTTACAAACTGTATGACCGTGGAAGGCTTCTTGCTAACTATTCTTACAGCTTAAATTAATCCATTTCTATAAATCTATACCTTGCCACATAGCTCGTGGCTTACCGGCATCTTCACATGCTGTTTCTCATCGTGGCGGCTGGCAGTGTCTCTGACTCATCCTTCCACTTCCCAGCTTTATTCTCCTCCTTGTTCCACCTATACTTCCTGCCTGGCCACTGACCAATCAGTGATTTATTTATTGACCAATCAGCAACACTCTTGACATACAGACCATCCCACAGCACTTCCCCTTTTCTTTTTTTTTTTTCAAAAAGGAAGGTTTTAACCGTAACAAAGTAAAATTACATATAATTTGGGAATTTGGGCATAGCTTCTCTTACTACTTCCTGCTGGAGGGGGGTGCTGTATCTTATGGGGACACAAAGAAAATTTTAGGATTATGGAATAGTCCATGAGGCTGTATTGTCTGAGCCAGTTGCCTTCAAACCATTCTGGATGTTGGATCATCTGGGGCATTGTGTCATCAGAGACCTTTCAGGGGGTCTTGGCTGGTCAAACCTGATGTATCTTAATCTGGAACAAATCCATAGCCTCTGGCTTTCTGTGGAAACAAAAATAGAGTCTCCTTTCCAAAGCAACACATCCTTATACCCAATTTTTGAAGTCAAGGTATCTTTAAAATATACATATTGGTTTAACTCAACATCTTTTACGATCAAATGTTTTTCTGCAGTTAAAAATCCCAAAGACAACACAATCCAGATTCTCTGTGTAATATTCATCTTTACGTGGCTTATTTTTTATATTAATTTTACTGTCTCTTTAAAGGCTTTATTTTTTAAAACTATGTATTTGTTTATATAACTGTATATATCATCTTTTTTGTCTCTTTCAAGCCTATGTATATTTTACACATATTGTAAACTATTACATCTGAATCTGTCTTACTGTGAATCTATTGCTTTAAACTGCAGCAGCTGTGGCTGCTGGCTCTGCCCACCTCAGCTTCCCAACATGGCGGTGGTACATTTACTGCCAGCTCTGGGAGCTATCGTGGGTCTATGCTTTTATCCAAGCAGCGTGTAGCCCAGAAACCTCTGTTTTTGTTTTGTACTAGCAAAGGCTAAATCCACCTCGCAGCTTAATGTGCCATTTGCAGAGGCCTCATTCCCGCCATATGGCACCAGGTCAAGTGCGCATGCTAGGAACCCAACAGAAGCTCAAACCGGCAGCTGCTGCTCATTAGAGAGAGACAATTAGGAAGCTGTTTTTAGCTCTGTTTTAGAATCTTTTCTCAGGTTTTAGGTGGAAACTCTTGCCAACACGTTGGATGCCATTTGTAGCTTGAGTTTTCCTGCCTGACCCACAGTCAGGACAAATCTCTCTCACCTGCCAGTCCCACAGCTGCTCAGACCCAACCAAGTAAACACAGAGACTTATATTGGTTACAAACTGTATGGCCGTGGAAGGCTTCTTGCTAACTGTTCTTACAGCTTAAATTAATCCATTTCTATAAATCTATACCTTACCACATAGCTCGTGGCTTACTGGCATCTTCATATGCTATTTATCATCGTGGTAGCTGGCAGTGTCTCTGACTCATCCTTCCACTTCCCAGCTTTATTTTCCTCCGTGTCCCATCTATACTTCCTGCCTGGCCACTGGCCAATCAGTGATTTATTTATTGACCAATCAGCAACACACTTGACATACAGACCATCCCACAGCAAACCTCACCACATAATAATCAAAACACTAAACACACAGAACAAAGAAAAAATATTAAGAGCCACAAAGGAAAAAGACCAAGTAACATATAAAGGCAAACCCATCAGAATAGCACCAGACTTCTCAATAGAGACTTTGAAAGCTAGCAGGTCCTGGACAAATGTTATGGAGACACTAAGAGATCACGGATGCCAACCCAGACTATAATACCCAGCAAAACTCTGATTCACCATAGGCAGAGTAAACAAAATATTCCATGACAAAACCAGATTTAATCAATACCTGTCCACAAACCCAGCCCTATAGAAAGCACTAGAAGGGAAAATCCAACCCAAAGAAGCTAAACACACCTATGAAAACTCAGGCAATAGTTAATCCCACACCAACAAACACCAAAGAATGACAACACAACACAACCACAAAAAATAACAGGAATTAACAGTCACTGGTTATTAATATCCATCAATATCACTGGTCTCAACTCACCTATAAAAAGACACAGACTAACAGAATGGATAAGAAAACAGGATCCAGCCATCTGCTGCATACAAGAAACACACCTTAACTTCAAAGACAGACACTACCTCAGAGTAAAGGGCTGGGAAAAGGCTTTCCAAGCAAATGGACCTAAGAAACAAGCTGGTGTAGCTATCCTAATATCTTATAAAATAGACTTCAAACTAAAATCAATCAAAAGACATCAGGATGGACATTACATATTTATCACAGGAAACATCCACCAAGATGAAGTCTCGATTCTGAACATTTATGCCCTAAATACAAAAGCACCCACATTCATAAAAGAAACATTACTAAAGCTTAAAATGCATACCAAACCCCACACATTAGTAGTGGGAGCTTTGAACACACCACTCTCACCAAAAGACAGATCTACTAGACCGAAACTTAACAAAGAAATAAAGGACCTAACAGATGTTGTGACTCAAATGGACTTAATAGATATCTATAGAACATTCCATCCTAACACAAAAGAATATACCTTCTTCTTAGCACCCCATGTAACCTTCTCAAAAATTGACCACATGCTTGTCACAAAACAAATCTCAACAGATAAAAAAAAAAATTGGAATAACCTCCTGCATCTTATCGGACCACCATGCCTTAAAGTTAGACTTCAACAACAACAAAAATTATAGAAAGCCTACAATCTCATGGAAACTGAATAATGCCCACCTGAAACATCAATGGGTCAAGGAAGAAATAAAGAAAGAAATTAAAGATTTTCTAGAATTCAATGAAAATGAAAGTACAACATACCCAAACTTATGGGATACTATGAAAGCAGTGCTAAGAGAAAAATTCATAACTCTAAATGCACACATAAAGAAGATGGATGGAGCAATCCCATACCAATGAAGTAACAGCACAACTAAAAGCTCTAGAACAAAAAGAAACAAACTCACCCAGGACAAATAGATGCCAGGAAATAATCAAATTGAGGGCTGAAATCAACGAAATAGAAACCAAGAGAACAATATAAAAAATTAATGAAACAAAGAGTTGGTTCTTTGAAAAAATCAACAAGATAGACAAACCCCTAGCCAAATTAACCAAAAGGCAAAGAGAGAGCACCCAAATTAACAAAATCAGAAATGAAAAGGGAGACATAACAACAGACAATGAGGAAATGCAGAAAATCATCAGATCATACTTCAAAAACCTATACTCCACAAAAATGGAAAATCTGGAAGAAATGGACAATTTTCTGAATAGATACCACATTCCAAAATTAAATCAAGACCAGATAAACCATTTAAATAGACCAATAACCCCTAAAGAAATAGAAACAGTCATCAAAAGTCTCCCAACCAAAAAAAGCCCACGACCAGATGGTTTTAGTGTAGAATTCTACCAGACTCTCATAGAAGAACTAATACCAATACTCTTCAAATTGTTTCATACGATAGAAACAGAAGGAACACTACCAAACTCTTTTTATGAGGCTACAATTACCCTGATACCCAAACCACACAAAGATACAACAAAGAAAGAGAATTGCAGACCAATCTCCCTCATGAACATTGATGCAAAAATACTCAACAAAATATTGGCAAACCGAATCCAAGAATACATCAAAAAAATTATCCATCACGACCAAGTAGGATTCATCCCAGGGATACAAGGATGGTTCAACATATGAAAATCTGTCAATGTAATACACCATATAAACAAACTGAAAGAAAAAAACCCACATGATCATCTCATTAGATAATGAAAAATCCTTTGACAAAATCCAACACCCCTTCATGATAAAGGTCTTAGAAAGATCAGGAATACAAGGAACATACCTAAAACATAATAAAGGCAATTTACAGCAAGCCGAAAGCCAGCATCAAATTAAACAGAGAGAAACTCAAAGCGATACCACTAAAACCAGGAACAAGACAAGGCTGTACACTCTCTCCATATTTATTCAATATAGTACTAGAAGTTCTAGCCAGAGCAATAAGACAACAAAAGGAGATCAAAGGGATACAAATTGGAAAGGAAGAAGTCAAACTTTCACTATTTGATAATGATATGATAGTATACATAAGTGACCCCAAATATTCTACCAGGGAACTCAAACAGCTGATAAACTCCTTTAGTAAAGTGGTAGGACACAAGATCAACTCAAAAAAATCAGTAGCCTTCCTATACACAAATGATAAAAGGGCTGAGAATCAGAGAAACATCACCCTTTACAATAGCCACAAATAATATAAAATACCTTGGGATAACACTAACTAAACAAGTGAAGGACCTTTTTGATAAGAACTTTAAATCTCTAAAGAAAGAAATTGAAGAAAGTATCAGAAAATGGAAAGATCTCCCATGCTCATGAATAGGTAGGATTAACATAGTAAAAATGGCAATCTTACCAAAGGCAATCTACAGATTCAATGCAATCCCCATCAAAATCCCAACACAATTCTTCACAGGCTTGGAAAGAAAAATACTCAACTTCATATGGAAAAACAAAAGACCCAAGATAGCCAAAAGAATCCTGTGTGATAAAACAACCTCTGGAGGCATCACCATCCCTGGCCTCAAGTTCTACTATAGAGCTATAGTAACAAAAACAGCTTGGTACTGGTATAAAAACCGACATATGGACCAATGGAATCGAATTGAAGACCCTGATATTAATCCATGCACATATGAACACCTGATTTTTGACAAAGAAGCCAAAACTATACAATGGAAAAAAGAAAGTATCTTCAACAAATGGTGCTGGCATAACTGGATGTCAATGTGTAAAAGATTACAAATAGATTCATATCTATCACCATGCACAAAACTCAAGTCCAAGTGGATCAAAGACCTCAACATAAATCCAGTTACACTAAATTTAATAGAAGAGAAAGTTGAAACGCATTGGCACTGGAGACCACTTCTTAAATATAACACCAACAGCACAGATCCTGGGCACAATTAATAAATGGGACCTCTTGAAACTGAGAAACTTTTGCAGAGCAAAAAACACAGTCAATAAGACAAAACGACAGCCTACAGAATGGGAAAAGATCTTCACCAACCCCACATCTGACAGAGGATTGATCTCCACAGTATATAAAGAACTCAAGAAACTAGACATCAAAATACTAAACAATCCAATTAAAAAATGGGCTAAAGAGCTAAACAGAGAATTCACAAAACAAGAATCACAAATGGCTGAAAGACATTTAAATAAATGCTCAACATCCTTAATCATCAGAGAAATGCAAATCAAAACAACTCTGAGATACCATCTTACACCTGTCAGAACGTCTATGATCAAAAACCCTAATGACAGTTAATATTGGAGAGGGTGTGGAGCAAAGGGAACACTTTTCCGCTGTTGGTGGGAATGCAGACTTGTACAACCACGATGGAAATCAGGATGGCGGTTTCTCAGAAAATTAGGAATCGAACTACCTCAAGACCCAGCCATACCACTCTTGGGCATATACCCAAGGAACGCTGATTCATACCACAAAGATACATGCTCAACTATGTTCATAGCAGCACTATTTGTAATAGCCAGTACCTGGAAACAACCTAGATGCCCGTCAACTGAAGAATGGATTAAGAAAATGTGGTACATATACACAATGGAGTACTACTCAGCAGAGAAAAACAATGAAAGCATGAAATTTGCAGGCAAATGGATGGAACTAGAAAAAAATCATCCTGAGTGAGGTAACCCAAACCCAGAAGGACAAACATGGTATGTACTCACTCATAGGTGGATTCTAGATATAAAATAAGGAATAATCAGACTACAACCCACAGAACCATGGAGACTATATATATAGCATGGGGAACCCTAGGACAACTGCGGCTTATAATAAGTTTTGGTTTTACTCAATTACTGAGCAAGCCTCAATGAAACATTTCAAAATTAAGATGGGAATACATACTGGTATTACATACATAGATATTACATCAAGCTGGTAATAGAAAGGTGGATAAATTGATTAATATAAAAAAGTGAAAAATGAAAAAAATAAAAAATAAAAGAAAAATTTAAACTGTTTAAAAAGGAACCAAACAAACATACTTTGCTGGAGTAAAAAAAGGGGGAACTGGGGACTCATCATTCCTCTCCATATTCTGTTCTTTCCCTTGTTTTATATATTTTAAATTTTTTATCGGTGGATTCTGCTGGAGTATCCACTGAAGATAAGCACTGGAGGTCTCCTGTTGCAAATCACCCTCTGGAGCGATGGAAGAATCTTTCTACTAGCACTTGGAGGAGACCTGATCTGGTGTTGGTGTGGGCCCGGGTTTCTGTTTATGTCTTTCCTCAGGACAATGAGGTTCCTCTTTGGATTCCTGAGTGCTGTGTGCACCCTGTGGCTGCTGCTGAAACCAAACATGACAGAGACCTATTGGGCCTTAATGAAAAACTCTCCCCTCCTGATGACAATGGGAACTGAGAGCCCAATATGGCCAGCTTTGGCAAGCATTAACATAAGCCTAGGAACTGTAGCCATGCTTTTGGATTCTCCAGAAGAGCTGCCAGCCTAAGTCGCGCTGGGATCAAGAAAAATGGGCCTTGGCGGTTTGTATTCCTGGAGTTGTATCCATGCCACTGGATGTCCACATGATCCAGAAGAGAATTTGACATTGCTGCTGCCATTGCTGCTGTTATAGCAGTGGCAGCCACCACTGCTACTGTTTCTGGGATTACCATTTCATAATTGCTTACTACAGCTAGCACAGTGGAGACCCTGGCAGAAAAAGTAGCTACCACAGTTAATTAATCTTTCATTCTATTGCGCATGATAAATTTAATTCAATAGTTATATACATTTCGATTGGCTTTGAAAATTATAAATTTATAAGCCGGGCGGTGGTGGCGCACGCCTTTAATCCCAGCACTCGGGAGGCAGAGCCAGGCGGATCTCTGTGAGTTCGAGGCCAGCCTGGGCTACCAAGTGAGTTCCAGGAAAGGCGCAAAGCTACACAGAGAAACCCTGTCTCGAAAAACCAAAAAAAAAAAAAAAAAAAAAAAAAAAAAAAAAAAAAAAAAGAAAATTATAAATTTATAAACTCAAGTTCCATTTGCTTTTGGGATACCATCTTACAAGGACTCCAATTTGCAGTAAAGCTTGTTAAGGAAGGGAATGGCTCAGTTGCCTTTAGCCTACTGGAGATGGGTGAGATAGGACCTCTGTTGGTCTTTTCTGTGTCAAACACACAGATTGCAAGCCCAGTGCCACTTTGAGATCTTTGGCAGCAGTTAACTCTGCAGCTCACACATGATTGAGCCTGTATGATAATGAGTATTCAGAGATGGGTAATGCCTGGGGGACACTCACCAACCTAAGACAGATCGCCTGTGTGGCCTGGGCAGGCATCTCCATGACGGGTAAGGTGACCTGCTGACGTCCCACGCAACCTAAGTCAGAAGCTCATTTTTTAGTAAAAGGGGGACCTCTAGGGCCATGGCCCCCGTTTTGGGTAACTGTTGCCTTGCTTGCTGACCTTGATCTAGATATACTCCCTATGCTAATTCCCTGCCGAGTTCCACCCTCGTGAATGCTTAAGGGAAGTTCCTTGTCTGTGTATCCTGCATAATGTGCATTAACAGCTTAGATGCAAGATTTTAAAACATCAGTAGTGAACTTCTGCCCTCTTGGGTTCTCCCATTGTGCTGTAAGCCTGTATTTAAGACCTCTTCCCTCCTTCAATAAACAGCAATTGGCATAAAAAAAAGGTGGAAAGAGACAACTCACCCAAAATTGTCCTCTGATCTCCACATGTATGCTGTTGAATATGTATCCCTCCCCACAACAATAAATACATCTTAAGGGAAAAAAAAGAATTACATTAATGATGTCTATTCCATTAACATTTGAAAGATTCAGATGAATAGCTCCATTAATATATAACAATGTCCAGTCCAGTTACATTTGATAAACTCAGACAAAAAATTTCATTACTTATCCTATTTAAAACAAGTAGTTCCTTTTTAATAGTAGATTAAAAAATTGACCTTTTTATATTATCATATCATATTCTCTCTTCTTCCTTTTCATAAAAGTTTCAATAATCTACCTTTTGTCATTTTTATATCTTCTTTTTTTTAGTGAAGATTCAATGATCCACCCATTTATCCTATTATTTCTTTATCTTTTTTCCTCAGAGTAGATTCAGTGAACTACCTCATATTTATATTCTCTTTTACATTTTTCTTTTTCTTTTTTTTAAACAAAACCTCTGAATCTAATCTCCTTCTTCAGCTTTTTTCCTGACCATTAACAATTAACAACTTGTAACCAACCGTCATAAACAATGACAATATCCAAAACTCATTAAACGACCAAAAACCTCCCATCCCACCTCTTGGGAATGTGGGCATCGTTTTCTTAAAATTACTTCTTGCTTTCTGGGGATGAAGACATCTTTAGGGAATCCTGAAAAGAAAATGTTTGGGTTAATTGTCAAGTCTGGTATCATTTGTCCAGTTGCTGCATAATGAGAAACTGTAGGGCTTGTTTCAAGTCCTTGTTCAAGTAGTCTGTCAGGCTGGATCATCTCAGCTAGCCATCTCAAAATTGTCCTGAGTAGTTTGTAGTCTAAAGTTGATATTTTGGTGGTGTTAATCAGCTTAATGGCTTTATTATAGTCCATATGGAATCATCGTTGTGGGATCCTGTCATTCTTTTTAAGATTTCAAAGTTGTTGTTAGGTGTGGTCATGGCTCCATAAAGAATTTTTTTTGTGTGTGCCTCCTCTGTGGTTTGGAGTAAACACAGTCTTATAAATGTCTGTCTCTCGAAACCATGAATGTTCTTCCCTAGAAGAGAATATCTTCACAGCAATTTCTCCCCACCATTTGTCTTGCCAAACTTTTTCAAATTGACCTTTGCCAATGCTTTCTTGTAACATGATGGTCTTCGCAATTGTTCTCTGAACAAACAGTGGTAAACCCTTAGTCCCAGGTAGCAGCACCACTGCAGTCACCAACACGATGAGAAGCAGCCAGCAACTCGGAGCAGCAGCCTTTGCCTCGATGGTCCCACCACTGTTTGTGGTTCAGTCCAGGCCGAAGCTTCTCCCAAGCCTCCTAGACAGCCTCAAACTCTGGATTCTCCTGCCTCTGCCTCCCTCAGTAAATCCTACCGGTGTACGCCACCACAACCAGCCATGTGTAGCTTAGGTCTGAGCTGGGGCCCGAAAGGCCACAGGCAAGCAGCATTTTCATGAATTTGTACCACAAACGTTGGGTGCCAGATGTAGCAGGAATCTTAAAAGTTCTTATTAATAAAATCAAACCTGGTGCCAGGTATTGTGGTAAAGCTGGAAGATCAGAGAAACAGAACAAGCCACAGCTACCTTACCTTGCCAATTCCTCAGCTGATCCTGTTTCCTCAGACTGGATGCCTCTGAGTCTTCATCTGAATGGCTTTCAGCTGAACTGTTGCTCAAAAGCCTAAAAGCTTAACCAGCCAAATGCTGCTAGTTTCTGATCTTCATGCCTTATATATCTTTTTGCTTTCTGCCATCACTCCCCGGGATTAAAGGCTCACTTCTTGGGATTAAAGGCGTGTGCTACCAATGCCTAACCTCTATGTTTAATATTGTGGCTGTTCTCTTCTCTGACCCCAGATAAGTTTATTAGCATGCACAATATTTTGAGGAACACAACAGATGTGTTTTACATAAACTGTATCCCAGAAGCAGACAATAGCAGTTTGTTTCAACCCCCTTTTCATAGTGGAAGATCCCCAACCTGGGACAATTTATATTGACTCACTATTTTAAAAAGTCCAGCCCATTATCACTTGGTTGTGTGTTTCTGAACTTCTGTGGAGGTACTATATCATGGTGAAGAAAAACTTTTAATCTCATGGCAGACAAGCAGAAAAGAATAAACAGAAAGGATCTAGGATAAGATGTATCCTCCAATGACATATTCCTAGTAGCTTTCTCCAGCTAACTAGTCCTCATCTGCAAATAGTCCATTAATTAATTAAGTGCCCACATGATCCAGCATCTTCACAATAAGTTGACCAGTTGTGGACCAAGACTTGAATACATATGCCTTTTGCAGGATCATTTCAAATCTAAACCACAATAGACAGGGAAGGAGAAAGGGAAATATGGCAGACCATGACTCAAATCACAGACCATAAATGCCTTCTTCACTAGAAATTTCCAATTTTTTCTTGGAAAAATGTGCTTGCATTATTATGCTTAACACTGAAGCAGTGTTATGTTTCTGTAATTTGCAGTATTTTCAATTTTTGCCGTGCCATTTCAATATTATTCTATAATTGCTCACTTGTATTTGTACTCTTCAAACCTGATTATGATTATCTTCATGTATATTCTTTCTACTATATATGTATTGAATGTAAAATCAGATACTTTCTCTTTATCTACCCCAAAGGTATCACAAAGTCAGCTTCAGGAAATAGTTAATAAATTAATAAGTTAGTGGATGAGTGATCTTTGATCCCAATTTAGTATACATCATTGAACTACACTGGCTCTTTGACTGTGTAGAAAGATGTACACAAATGATTACAAGATAATGTTTCAGTCCTCTAGAGTACTAATAGTCTATTTCAAAGCTGACAATCCAGTTGATGATTGTGCCTCTGTTTGTCCAGCTGATATGACTCCATCACTTAGCTGTGCAGTGTTTCTTTGACCTTGATAGCTGGGTAATTGCAAAAGAATAGTTTGCTGAAAATTCTCAGGGTTGGAATCAAGCCAAGGTATTTCTGATTGAGATGAGTTTCTGTATTAAAGCAGCTAAAACTGTAATTTACTTTGCATTGTTTTCTAAGGTGTGATAGCTGATATTGGAAATTCCAGCATTAACAGCTGGGGGACCTTTATAGCTACTTTCTGATTGAAACTTCAGAATTCTTGAAGATTACAGGTCAATTTAGGATTCATAATGCCCTTCATTGTCTCTTTTCTCTTACAAGCCTGCATTCTGTGGATTCTGGAAACTTCTCAGCATGTATGCTGTCAACCACTAAAAATTTCAATGTGTTTTATACAAATACTGTTGCATCTCAAAAAATATCTGTTATTCATGGAAATCCCCCATTAAACAAGCCATTATTAGTGATCTATATGGTCTATATGGCATATTTCATAGAAAAATAACAGCTATGAAGGGTCAGGACATCATGTAGTCAAAGTTTGACCTATCACCAATCAGGAAACACAAATCAACCTTAATCTGTCTCTCTCTCTGTCTCTCTCCCCATTTTCCTTCTTCCCCTTTTCCTATCCACAGAGTTAATAACCATAGTCCTAGATTCTCTATTTTTACAACAGCTCCTAGCATTTTGGGGACTTTGTTGAGATGTCACACTCAGCTGTCTGGACTGAGAAATGAAGGATAGGTTTTTACACAGAATAGATAGAAATACAGTGTTGCAAATGCAAACCCATTCTTTTTGCTGGTTCTTCTTTTTTAAACCAGGACCTCCAGGTATTTTGATATCTTCACCTGCTAGAATCCCACTGAATCATGACCTATTTCAGTTGTAACAAGCATGCTGGCAAACAAAGTGCTAGAAGACACATTTGGAGAACTTGAGCACTTCAAAAGAGTATTGAATTCACTTTTTAAAATAATTTTTTGAGGTTATGATTGTTCACTTTCCCCTTTTCCCTTCCCTTTCTTTCCTCCAAACAATCTTGAGTGCCCTCCTTACACATTTATGACCTCTTTTTCTTTAATTATTGGTGATGAAGGTACCAGACAGACTTTCAAAAGGAGACACCCAACAGTCCTACCCAGCTATGCCTATAAGCCATCCCAACAACCAGCATTGCAATATAACCCTAAAGGTATAATAGAGACATACATACCTTGGAATAATCAAGAGCTCTCTAATTGGAAGTTAATGGCATAGAGATGTGCAGAAGCAAGAAGATATAAATTGTTTTGGTATCAGTTGGTGCTGAAGAGCCTTGGCAGCATTCGTGACAACAGTGACACTTCTTGCCCCATGCTAGTCACTCACAGTGAACAATAATAAATAAACAGATATGCTCTGAGCAGCAAGGTGTGAGCCCAAACCCTTCATGTATCTGCATGTGCGTTGATGGCACAACAAGCAAGCATTTCAGTGCCCCTTCTTGCCCTGTCAGGCTGATTGAGAAATCACTGCATCTCAGGAGGGCCTGTGAATTTTGTCATGCATATTCTCATCAAACATGTCATTTAAACTGGAGCCAACAAAGTCTTTACTTCAGGCTCTGAATGTCCTAGGGACAGGTTAGCCAGTCTGACCAGCCCCTTCCAAGCCATGTTTTCTTTTTAATAAAACATTTATTTATTTATTCTCTATCTCCTCTCCCTCCCTTTCTCTGTGTGTCTGTGTACATGTGCACATGAACACGTGGAGGGCAAAGGACAAGTTTCAGAAACTGACTTTCACTATGAGGGTTCTGGGATCTGAACTCAGGATTTTAGGCTTGTTGATGAACATCTTTGCTGTGGGATGGTCTGTATGTCAAATGTGTTGCTGATTGGTCAATGAATAAATCACTGATTGGCAGTGGCCAGGCAGGAAGTATAGGCGGGACTAACAGAGAGGAGAATTGAGAGAACAGGAAGCTGGGTGGGGGAGACACTGCCAGCCGCCATCAGGATAAGGAAGATGTAAAGTACCGAAAGCCAGAGGCTATGGATTTGTTCCAGATTAAGATACATCAGGTTTGACCAGCCAAGACCCCCTGAAAGGTGACACCAAAGCCCAGATGATCCAACATCCAAAACCGTTTCAAGGCAACTGGCTCAGATGATACAGCCTCACGGACTACTCCATGATCCTAAAATTTTCTTTGTTTCCCCAGAAGATACAGTGCCCCTCTCCAACAGGAAGTAGTAAGAGAAGCTACGCCCAAATTCCCAAATATACCAAGCTGACTTTGGAGATGTTTAAAAGTTAAAACCTTCCTTTTTAAGAAAAGAAAAGGGGAAGTGCTGTGGGATGGTCTGTATGTCAAATGTGTTGCTGATTGGTCAATGAATAAATCACTGATTGGCAGTGGCCAGGCAGGAAGTATAGGCGGGACTAACAGAGAGGAGAATTGAGAGAACAGGAAGCTGGGTGGGGGAGACACTGCCAGCCGCCATCAGGATAAGGAAGATGTAAAGTACCGGTAAGCCACAAGCCAAGTGGCAAGGTATAGATTAATAGAAATGGATTAATTTAAGCTGTAAGAACAGTTAGCAAGAAGCCTGCCACGGCCATACAGTTTGTAACCAATATAAGTCTCTGTGTTTACTTGGTTGGGTCTGAGTGGCTGTGGGACTGGCGGGTGATAGAGATTTGTCCTGACTGTGGGCCAGGCAGGAAAACTTTAGCTACACATCTTTACCCACTAAGCCATTTTTGCAGCTTCATCATTAACCTTTATTTCATACTATAAGATGGAAGGTATATATTGAAACTCATATCTTCTATGGTAAGTAGAGACAGGGCCTGGGCAGGGTAAGAATGAATAGTGTGGCCTGGGAGACAAAAGTCAGTAGGGTGAGTACAAGGTTACCATAGGATGATAGTACAGTCTAAAAAACCAAAAACTCAAGGGAGTAAGGAGGATGTACATAAAATGAGAATGGCCTGATACCGTAAAATATGTTCTTTGAGTTAGTTATATATCTCTTGGCACTAACTGGTTTATTCATTAATTCACTTATTCAATTGAACTACCAGCCACGTACTGTGCTACACCACAGTGAATGTTATACAACAGTCTTTCTGCGATCACTGCACCCATTCACATGACATGTTCTACTAGGAACAAGAGAAAAACTCCCTGTGGGATACTGTCTCTCTTGTACTCAACTCCTATTTCTTCTATGACCTCTATAGCTGCCTTTCAAAGTGGGATTTGTTTTTAGTTCTGACTCTCATGTGCAAGGCTCTCTATAGAGTGCCTCAGAAGAGCTATTTGCTATGCCTCATTCCTGTTCACTACAACCTGCCCTTCAGGAACAGGTTTCTCTCCCTGAGGGGCCTCCTGATACCATTTCCTCTGTCAATAGACCTCATTAGGCCAGCATAGTAAGTATCCTAAAATGAAAACTGAAATGGCCTTTGTGAGAAAAAGAGTAGGATTTTCATGTTTCCAACTGAGCTCCCATTTAGTAGGCAATTTGAGGACCTCTGCCAATATTCCCTACAAAAGGGGCTCTGTAAATGCAGCTTTTGCTTATCTCTGAAATTACCGCTGTTTCAAAAGAGAGATAACCCATTCCTACACATACAGGAACCAAGACAGTGGACAAATGGGCTGCAGAGCTAAGTGACTACCTCTTAATGAACCTTGTACAGTGCCCCATAGTCAGCTCTTTTCTCAAATCTTTCATTTGTTCAGCAAATATTAAATGAAGGCCTACCTTATATTAAACAATACCAAGTGACAAGAGTGGAGCAATGGACAGAATCCCTTCCTACAGTTTTCAGGATGGAATATTTTCATATTTAGAAACAGATGCCATAAGGGTCTAGGGGCAGGCTTTAAAGGCAGTGGGGAAAAAATAAAAGTAGAACAGTGACATGAAGGAAGGGTCATCTACAGTCCCATAGCCATACTAAGAGCTATTAAGGAATCTGTGAGGGGGAGACCTTTTATATTGGCCCTTTCTGTGAGTTGCCATCTGCATGCACAGTACAAAAGCCACAGTAGGTAAAATTGCTGGACCCCGAGTGCAGTTCACACAAGTGACACTAAGCTATACTAAGTTTTGCCTTTTCGCTGAAAAACATGGGCAGTTACAACAACAAATTAGTTGCAGTTAAGACTACTCCTGATAAAGTAGAGAATAAGTATTAGTTTAATTAAATATCAAACTTTGGGTGCATTGTCTTTCTAAATTTGTGTCATAAAAATGGGAACTGTAGCAAGCGCCATTATCCTGTAGTATGGTGGTTGACTGGAAGAACAGCACAAGTGTAAGTGGTTATGAGATGAACTAGCTGCCTGCTTTTTCCAGAAGCCCATTTTCACTTCAAAGAAAAAGGAAATACTGTGGTAGTTTCAACTTGAGTATTTACTTGACATTTCCTTAAAAGAAAACAAACTAAGCCTGCCAACTTAGAGAAAATGGGCAGAAATTTGTTGTCAATGATAAAAACTGAACTTTCAGGGGAAAATGGGAATTTTTAAAAATTGGACCCCCTGCCTCCCTTCCCTACAGTACGCTTGACAGTTTACTGATTCTTAAAAAGACTTTCCTGATCAACCTGTCAGATATGTGGTGGTATTCTAAAACTATCTTTACATTATTTTGTAATGAAAAGTACTGTCATTTGAAAGATTGATACAACAGAGGGCATCCATAAGTTCTAAATGCTCAAGTGTGTAGATGTATCCAACCTTCTTACTAAATAATAAACACAGAACCAATGCAAAGAAGAAAGCCAAGAGGTCAGAGCTAAGAGCTAAAACCTTACCCTTCCTCCTGCGGTGGTCCTACCTCTCCGAACCAGAGCTACCCCTGTGTTAAAGTCTTTATATAGAGTTCCTGTCCTGCCTTCTCATTGGTTGTAAACCCAACCACATGATCGCCTCCTCACAGCCTGTCTGTATAGGCCTCCAGGTTTTCCATGATTGGTATTAAGATTAAAAGCATGTGTATCCAACAATGGCTGTATCCCTGAACACACAGAGACTTACCCAGCTCTGCCTACCAAGTGCTGGAATTACAAGCGTATGCCACCACTGCCCTGCTTTCCTATGGCTTGCTAATAGCTCTGACCCCCGGGCAACTTTATTTATTAACATACAAATAATATTTTAATACAAATAAAATATCACCATATTTCCCCTTTTCTATTTTAATAAAAAGGAAAAAAAGAAAAAGCTTATAACTAATATAAGAAAAACTATATACAAAAGGACAATAACTATATACAATATATACAAGTAATAAATACCTAAACAATGTCTAGTCCATTTGTATTTGACAAATTCAGAGAAAATAATTTCATTATCTATCCTATTTTGGTAAGTCCAAAATGTATCCTAATTAATCTTCAACTATAACTAACTAAACTTCAACTATAACTAACTAATCTTCAACTCCCTCAGAGACCCAAGAAGGAAATAATATTAGCTAACAAAAATAAAAACAGGAAGTGCACATAAGCAACTTCCAAAAAATTTGTGAGTTGACAGAAACAGACAGCTGTCTGGACAGTCACCTGAGGTTTCTCCGAAGTGCTGGGGCATCATCTTCAGCCTATAGGCTTAGCATATCTGACAGACTCATTTGTGAAGTAGGATGTACACAAGGTAAACAGTTCAACCTCACATTGAGTGAGAGTAGTCCATGTACCAGAAACACCTGAATTCCACTAGTGTCATGTCATGATTCAGGATTTTAAATTCTGGAAATTGTTGATGGTTTTTTAATTCAGCTGTCCATTCTTCTTGGCTGTGTATATATGGCTTCATCTCAGCATCCCATTCTTCTCCATATCCCTCCATCAAATGCCAGTCTACTATTGAGAGGCGTGAGCTTAGTTGCTCTTCAAGAATAACTGTTTCAGCTGTTGTTCCATTGTACATCAGAGGCCATCGGCCCACTGCCTGTTCAGCTGCCTTCTAAGAAAAGGGCACTGTACCTTTTTCGAATTGCAAAGGCCACTTCAGGGATGGTGCCATATTGTCCTGGCCTCTGAAGATGCCTTTTGATAAAGCCATAACCACACTTGTTTTGGCAAGAATCAGTAATCCTTTGTTTTATGTCCTGTCTGTCCATTTTGTCCTGTTGATTCGAGGATACTTTGTTGTCCAGTGGCTAACTTTTGCCACAATGAAAGTTAACTCCATATGCAGTTTCTTCAATGCCCATATTTTCTCTGAAGTAGATTGGTACTGCCAGGAGCCGACATGTCTCATAGTCATAACAAAAAAGAAAAATTTTCTAAGTTATTAAAACATTTTAAATGCCATATTCTGTACATCTCTGAAGGGTTTGAAGATAACCTGTCTATCTAAAATATATCTACTCAATCTTGAAAACATACCTAATATAACTACAAGTTCTATTATAATATCTAACTACTAACTTTCATTTCTTTATATCCTAATAGTTGGTAATAACATTCAAGGATCAGAAAAGCATTACATTGTTAGATGAACGGTACAATTAGAAAAATATATATAACATTTTCTAACAATATCAATTTCAATACAAGTGCACAACGGTATAAAATAATGACTGTTTCAAAGATCCATTCAAAGTATAAGACAGACAAACTAGTTGTTATATATCTGAGTACATAAATTCCTTTGATATATTTTTATGAATTTATCTTTACCACCCATTTAAAACCCTTTTCTTGCTGTGGAATGTCTTTCTGTTTTAACTGCAGAGAGATATTTGATTGTGAAGGCTGCTAAGTTAAGCCAATATATGTATTTTAGAGGTGCCTTGACTTCAAAATTTGAATCCAAGGATATGTTGCTTGGGAAAGGAGGCTCTGCTTTTGTTTCCACAGGAAGCAAGAGGCTGTGGATTGTTTCCAGGTTAAGGTGGATCATATTTGATCAAGCCAGACTTCCTGAACCTTAACAGATGGTACCTATCAACAAAGGTTATAGTCCTTGCAAGGACTTGACCATTATCTCAAATTTTCTCAGGATCCTTATAAGACTATCAGTGCCCACTATAAGTAGGAAGTAGCATAGAAAACTATGCCCGCATTCCCAAAAACTGGATTATGGATATTTGTCTTTGTTTAGAGATTGGTTAAAATTGTTATTGGTCATAGTCAATATCTTTTAAAAGAAAAAAGGGGGATGGGATAGTATAGATATGATAGGATAAAGGGTAGATTATTGAATCTATGTTTAAAGAGCAACAACTTTTTTAAAATGGTGTACATTGCTATAGATTTTAGCGCATTACAAATTTAAAGTTAATTTTGTTATGCTATATATATATATATATCTACTCTCATTTATGGTATTATGTTTATGTAACTCATTTAAATTTTAATGGATAATAAGAAATACTGATTATAATTAGTCTTCTATGACAGTCAAACTTATAGTTATGTTAGTTAAGTTTTCTAGGTATATATAGATATATTTCAATTAGGTAGGTAATCTTCAAACACTTCAAAGACTTACAGAATATGGCATTTAAAATGTTTTAAAAACTTAGACTTTTCTGGACAATGAGACATGTCTGCTCCTGGCAGCACCAATTTACTTCAAAGAGGAAGATGGGCATCAGAGACACTCTATATGGAGTTTATATTCTTCTTGGCAAAAAAATAGCCATTTGGGCAAGAAACTATTCTTGCCTGGACTGCTGATATGTTGTACAAACTGGACATACAGGACCCATAGGAAAATGACCACTGAATTTGCCAAAACAAGGCGAAATGCTCCTTCAGGTTCCTGTTTCATAGAGGAGACTGTCAGATATTCTACAGGACATAGAGAGAAGCAACTGAGAGACTCTAAGCCTGTAGGCTGAAGATGGATGCCCCAACATTACAGAGGAACTTTGGATGACTGTCCAGGCAGGCACCTGTCTCTGTCATTTCCAGATTTTGAAATTTGTTTACAATGTATTTCCTATTTACTTAGGTAATATTATATCCTTCTGGGGTCTTTGATGTAGTTGAAGACTAGATAATTATAATTATGGTTTTCCTCAGTCATGATAGAAGATAAATTAGATATGAAACTTTATACTCACAAAGATAGGATCGATGATAGAACATTTTCTTTAATTTTGCCAAATATATTTAGACTAGATATTGTAACTGTAATTCTTGCTTGATAATTGTTTTGTTATATGTAATTTTACTATGTTAAAGTTAAAACCTTCTTTTTTGATTAGACAGAAAAGGGGAAGTACTATGGGATGTCTTTCTGAATGCTCTAAATATATGTTGCTATGATTGGTTAATAAAGAAGATCCTTTGACCTATGGAGAGTCAGGATATAGCCAGGCAAGAAATCCAAGAGAAAGACAGGAAGAAGAAAGGCAGAGGTAGAGGAGACATATAGATTAATAGAAATGGGCTGAGTTTAAGTGTAAGAGCTAGTCAGTAATAAACCTGAGGTAATGGCTGAGCAGTTATAATTAATATAAGCCTCTGTATGTTTACTTGGGGGACACAAGTGGGAGAGATTTGTCCTGACCACTGGCAGGGTGGGACACAGGAAAATCTCTGACAGATTTTCTTGTTGATTTTTTTTAATTTATTTTGCAATACAATTCAGTTCTACATGTCAGCCACGGATTCCCTTGTTCTCCCCCCTCCCGTCCCCCTCACCTTCCCCCCAACCCCCCCCATTCCCATCTCCTCCAGGGCAAAGCCTTCCCCACAGACTGAGGTCAACCTGGTAGACTCAGTCCAGGTAGGTCTAGTCCCCTCCTCCCAGGCCGAGCCAAACAATCCTGCATAGGCCCCAGGTTTCAAACAGCCAACTCATGCAATGAGCACAAGATCTGGTCCCACTGCCTGGATGCCTCCCAAACAGATCAAGCCAATCAACTGTCTCACCCATTCGGAGGGCCTGATCCAGTGGGGACCCCTCAGCCATTGGTTCATAGTTCATGTGTTTCCATTCATTTGGCTATTTGTCCCTGTGCTTTATCCAACCTTGGTCTCAACAATTCTCGCTCATATAAACCCTCCTCATTCTCGCTAATTGGACTCCCAGAGATCCACCCAGGGCCTAGTCATGGATCTCTGCATCCAGATCCCTCAGTATTTGGATGAGGTTTCTAGCACAACAATTAGGGTGTTTGGCCATCCCATCACCAGAGTAGGTCAGTTCGGGCTGTCTCTCGACCATTGCCAGCAGTCTGTTGTGTGGGTATCTTTGTGGATTTCTGTGGGCCTCTCTAGCACTTTGCTTCTTCCTATTCTCATGTGGTCTTCATTTACCATGGTCTCCTATTCCTTGTTCTCCCTCTCTATTGTTGATCCAGCTGGGATCTCCCGCTCCCCCAAGCTCTCTTTCCCTCAGCATTGTTTGTAATAGCCAGAACATGGAAACAACCCAGATGCCCTTCAACTGAAGAATGGATAAACAAAATGTGGTACATATACACAATGGAATACTACTCAGCAGAGAAAAACAATGGCATCATGAGGTTTGCAGACAAATGAATGGATCTAGAAAAAATCATCCTGAGTGAGGTAACCCAGACTCAGAAAGACAAACATGGTATGTACTCACTCATAGCAGGATACTAGACATGAAACAAGGATGACTGGACTGCTACTCACATCACCAGGGAGGCTACCTGGAAAACAGGACCCCAAGAAAGACACAGGGATCACCCAATGACAGAGAAATGGAATGAGATCTACATGAACAGCCTGGACATGAGTGGGGGTAATGAAAGGCGAGGGTTGAGGGAAAGAGATCTTGTTGATATTTTTATTTTAATCCAATAAGAATATCTGCAACTGTTGGGAAAATACATTAAAATGCATTTTGAATCAACTTGAAATAGTTTGATCTAGCATAAATCTAGATTGGTAGAAATAAATTATGAGATGTGAAGACCACGTCAAGTTTTTTTTAAATTTAATTTAATTTTATTTTACAATACAATTCAGTTCTACATATCAGCCACGGATTCCCTTGCTCTCCTCCTGCCCCCCTCCCCTTCTCCCCAGTCTACCTCCCATTCCCACCTCCTCCAGGGCAAAGCCTCCCCCGAGGACTGAGATCAAACTAGTAGACTCAGTCCAGGCAGGTCCAGTCCCCTTCTCCCAGGCAAAGCCAAGCGACCCTGCATAGGCCCCAGGTTTCAAACAGCCAACTCATGCAATGAGCACAGGACCCGGTCCCACTGCCTGGATGCCTCCCAAACAGATCAAGACAATTGACTATCTCACCCATTCAGAGGGCCTGATCCAGTTGGGGACCCCTCAGCCATTGGCTCATAGTTCATGTGTTTCCATTCATTTGGCTATTTGTCCCTGTGCTTTATCCAACCTTGGTCTTAACAATTCTCGCTCATATAAACCCTCCTCTTCCTCGCTAATTGGACACCTGGACCTCCACCCGGGGCCTAGCCGTGGATCTCTGCATCCAGCTGGAAAACAGGACCCCAAGAAAGACACGGGGATCACCCAATGATGGAGAAATGGATGAGATCTACATGAACATCCTGGACATGAGTAGGGGTAATGAAGAGCGAGAGTCGAGGGAAAGAGAGCTTGGGGGAGCGGGAGATCCCAGCTGGACCAAGAACAGAGAGGGAGAACAAGGAATAGGAGACCATAGTAAATGAAGACCACTTGAGAATAGGAAGAAGCAAAGTGCTAGAGAGGCCCACAGAAATCCACAAAGATACCCCCACAATAGACTGCTGGCAATGGTTGAGAGACAGTCCGAACTGACGTACTCTGGTGATGGGATAGCCAAACACCCTAACTGTCGTGCTAGAAACCCCATCCAATGACTGAGGGAAAACATCAAGTCTTTTGACCTATGCAATTCAGATGCTTGGATTAATTGTAAGGGCTTATGCCTCTGCCTCTCTAAGCTAATTCAATTGACCAGGCTGACACATGAGTGCCTTGGAGAGGGACTGCTCCAGAAAGTAGAAAACTGAAGTGATGTGTTTTCCTCGAGTTGATGGAAATGAACTCATTCTGTAGGAAATGTGCATTACTGAGCTGCCAAAATCTTACTAACCAGGCTCATGAATGTGATAGCAAACTACTGGAATCTGTACAGACACACACACACACACACACACACACACACACACACACACACACACACACACACAGACACACACATATGTATGCATATATATATATATATATATATATATGAGTATGCCCTCCTCACATCACAATAGATTTTATGTTGTACCTAGCAATTCTTATTTAGTACTTTCTGGCTTAAATTTACATGTGCTGATTTCACTCTACAGAAGTCACAGAAGTACATACCAGGCAGAGTATTTTGGTAATTCCCATACATTGATAAGCAAGGAAGTTTATAATTTCATCTGCGCAGGTGCACATAGGTGACTACAGGGGGACTCAGAGGTTCCAGGTCCTGCTGTGTGAAAGCCTGGAACCCTGGCAATGGGAATTTTGTAAGTAGAGTCATGAATGTTCCAGTGGACTTTAAAATGTTAATGCAGAGCCATAAAGACTTTGGCATACTTGGAATTTGAGTTGCTCTTTGATAGGGCAGCAACAGAAGACTGTCTGATGCCCATAGAAATTTGATCAATTGAGAAATATGCCCCCAGCATTCTACACCATGGAGCATTGCCAGATTAGCCCAATTCTGACACAATCTTCCAACTGACTGTTTCCAAATTAGCACAAGTGTGTGATTTTTAATATCCGCCTCAGCATGAACTTCCTGCTTTATAATCTTAATGTCTTCCATATGAGAGAGACTTGATCTTTCTGTCTTTCACTGTGGACTAACTGGGTCTGAACAAATTTCCAGAAATCTTTATGGGCTATTGTCTTTCTGTCTTGTCATTCTGTTCTGGGAGTCCATAAACTCCTGTTGTGATGTGAGCTACTCTTCCTTGACTATTACTTCATTTGCTTAGGAGCATATTAACTGCTCTCATTTGCCCATTTGTATTGGCCCAGGAATAAGTATAAAGGACTAGAGCTTTTTGTACTGGTGTTACCTGAGTTGTCACTCAGAATTTACAGGACAGGAGAGAGCAAAGCAGTCCTGAGATTTACATGCCTACAAAGGAAATTTGCGTTGGCACATGGCAAGAGATCTTAAGATAATATATATCTTAAATGAGACCTAATGATAGGTTATTATGGGAGCCCTTATGGAGAGGCTTAGCTTTTTCTTTTGAAAGGTAAGGGCAACAGAGCCGCTTTGGGACAGGATGGGGGTAATTAAGCAATGAAAAGAGTAGACTGGTCACTTTCAGAGCATCACCTCCAGCAAAGCCTTGTGAAAATTTAAAAGGAGAGATGAGGAACAGCAAAACATCTAATTTAGGGGGCAAAGGAGGGGTAAATGAAACAGTATGGGAAATGTATATTAGATAAAAACAGAAGGCAGTCAGAGGTGGCTAGAGTGGAGAGGTGTTATGCCTGCCTGTTAAAGAGGTGAGGGAGACTGACAAGAGCTACAATATAGTGAGAGACAGGTGGAGCATAGAGATTCTTGGGTTAAACATTTTTGTTGGAATTTTGTGAAAAATGTTTCCTGGAACACTGGAACATTTCATTATAAGATGTGTGTGCCAATGTTCATAGCCTTCCCCTCTATCACAGTGGGTGAACAGTATGTACTTCTATGTTTGGCCAACCCTCCTTTTCTTTTTCATTTGATTCTCTCCCCAGTCATCCTCTTGACCTACTTTAGCAGCAGTTACTACCTGATGTTCTAGTTATATAAGTTTATATTGTGATTGCTTATCTTCTTCACTGCTGTGAGCGCTAAAAGAGTGAAGACATTTTGGTTTTTTTTTTGTTTCAAAGATGTATTCTCAACACCTAAACTACTTATAGCACAAAGAGAGCACTCTAAAGTGGTTGATGGATTAATGATATTAATAGTTTTTCAACAATAGTCATGGTCAAATATCTGTGGGAACCTGAGAACTAACAGTAGTTTCATAGCTCTCCTCCAGGAAATGTTTTGGAGGCTTTTTAATGCTAATGTGCTAGTGAGAAAGGCAGGTTGTTTAGTACATGGTGAATATAGGGGTCAGTGGAAGGAAGGAAATGGCTCATTGATCTATTTTAAAGGTAAAATTAGCAAGACTTCTAATGGATTGTATATAAATAATTTTGACCAGAAGAAAAGCAAACAGCATCGTGTGTGTGTGTGTGTGTGTGTGTGTGTGTGTGTGTGTGTGTGTGTGTGTGTGTTTGTGTGTGTGTATTTTGAGAAACCACGTTGATTGATCGATGGCCCATGTTGATTGATTTCTGGCCCATTCACTGAAGCTTTACAGAGGTTGGCAATTGCATGGAGAAGCAAGAGCTGTCTGAAGAACAGGGCAGAAATGGGGTCATGCAGGGATTGTCAAATCACAGGAGGATTTCTGGAGTGAGAGGAAGCTTTTGAAAGATTTTAAATGGGGAATAGCACAGTAAGATTTACATCTTTAAAAGATAGCTGGTGTGTAGACAGAATGTATTAAATTTGGCAAGAATATGAGCAGAAAAATAGGATATTTTTACAATTCTGGGGCCAAGTGCTCCTGATCTTACAACTTACCAGTCAAATGCCAGTCAGACCATCTGAGCCATGTTTACATCTTACCAACTCAACTGTCATGCAGTCCCTCATTCATTCTTCACATTGTTTCCTACATAAGACCCTGATCATAATAAATTCTTCCTTAAATATTTGTGTGGGATGAGAGAATGTATAAACACAGACCTTGTCCCCAGTACCATTCTTGGCATTGATCCTCAGGCACATTGCCATGGATACCTCCTCAGGACATCGAGTCTGCAGGGTTAGCTAAACCCACCACTCTATCTTTGTTAATCTCCATTGCAGTCTCATCAGTCAAAGTCTAGTTTCATTTTGCTATAGTTTTGCAAATCAGAGCCTATGAACTATAAAACAAACAAAGGAAAAACCAGCAAGACAAACAAACAAAACCCCCAAAACACTCCACTGGAAGAGACTATGATGTTATGATGTAGCCAGAAAACACTGGACAAGGTATATCTGGGTCATTGGAGTTTGTGAATATTTAGATTCAGGATGTCTATCAAAAGGTGCAAAAGGAATATGGTTCTGTTGTATTACTGACTAAAGAGTAGGAATGAGACTGGCTAGCTTCCCAGATATCCTGGAGTTGCAGTCTATGAGAGCTGAAGAAGCAGCATTTAAAGAACACCTATCTTTTTACCCATAAACAAAGAAACACAAGTACAAAGAGGGACACTAAGGTGCTCAGGCCAATGGACACGTAAGCTCTAAGGCAGTGTATAATGCGAATAGGATAGGACAGGCAGAAATAAAGTTAGAAGATCTACCCTCCACATTTGCCTAATAGCTCTGCTCTCAACTCCCTCAAGGCTCAATTGCCTGAAACATGGTATTGAGCTAGTCACTTCTTAGGTTTATCCAAAAAGCATAAGGTTCACTCTCATCCCAGATTGACACCCTTCTCCTCTATGGGAAAGGATAACATTTCAAGCACAATCGTTTCAGACGAGCTCTTCTGTATTCAGTTCCTCAAGGCACAAAAAAACATTTGAGACAATCAGCCTGATTCCAGAAACTGGAATTCAATAAATTGGAAAAAAATCTCTGCTCCAGAAGTTTACATCTGAGCAAAAAAAAAAATTGTATCCAAACAGAAAACCTGCTAGGCTGCAAGTTTAATAAGCTATTAAACAGCACCATCTGAATCTTGCAATCAAAGCAAAAACACTGTAAAAAAAATCAAGAGATAAGAAAAGATTTCACATTGTTAAAAGTTTATGCTATTTCTGACTTCCCCAAATGTTACCATTAACCTGGGAGTTAATCAGAGTTTTTCATTTACCTGTTGTTCAGAGTCATAATGAGCAATTTAACAGGGTAAATAAAAAGATCTAAAGAAGCAATAAACTCGAATGTCACAAGTGGCAATCATCTACCTTGCGAGGCTTATGCATTACAAAGCATCGCACAGCTGGAAACAAATGATTCCACAGAACACTGTAAATAACCTCCAAGCCCACTCCTAATTAAAGTGAAGCCCGATTTTCTCATGAGCATTGAATATATGAACCAATTAAGGAAATATCATTTATTTCCTGAAAGGGCCATGTCTCCTTTCCTCTTTCTGTCTTTTTCCCTCCCTCTTCCCTCTCTCCTGTCTCCACTGTGTCTCTGCTCTGCTCTGTCTCCCTTCTAAACTAGTTTCCACCAAAGAGCTGGCCCCCAATGCTTCTGAGCTACAATAATGAGACATCCCTGCTTTAAGCAAATTTTGCACCTGTAACCTGCAGAAATATAGCCAGAGCATTTGAAAAATTACTTCCACACTGCACAGTGCCATGAAAATTTATCTTTGAGATGATTTTATTGCATGGTTACCCTAGGCAATTAAATCAATAAATCTTAACTGTCAGGAAGGTTGGCCCCATGCCAGAAATAAATGAAATGCACGAAATCAGTAAATAAAAGGTTCCTGACAACTCATTCCAGAAATTATTTAGCAGTTGCAGTTGTGGGGGAGTTTGTGTTTCACTCCTCAGCCTTTTTTGACATTCTCTCTGAGAAATAATTATGTTAACAAACATAATGGCTCCACTGCAAAGAAGTCAGAGTTTGCCAAGCCATAAATTATAGTCCTGGAAAAGCAGGAAGGAAATACAGCCACATGGCCAGAAGTGGTATGCCTGGAGCAGTTTGGGTTGGGGACAGATTAGGGAATAGCTCCCTGGTGACTTTAAAAAAAATATTCATTTTACATACCAACCACAGATTCCCCCCTCATCCCTCCTCCTGCTCCCCATCCCCTGCCTTCTGCCCCCCTCATCTCCTCCTCCAACAGGGTAAGTCCTCCCAAGGGGGGACAGCTAAGCCTGTTACATTCATTTGAGGGAGGACCAAGCCCCTACCTGCTTTATCAGGGGTGAGCAAGGTGTCTGACCATAGGTAATGGTCATGCACCAGGGAAAGATACTGCCAGGGGCCCCTTGGTCAATTTGTAGAAGATTGCAAATAGATCCATATCTATCATCTAGCACAAAACTCAAATCCAAGTGGATCAAAGACCTCAATATAAATCCAGCTACACTGAACCTGATAGAGGAGAACGTAGGAAGTAGCCTAGAAAGCATTGGCACAGGAAACCACTTCCTAAATATAACACCAGTAGTGCAGATACTGAGAGCAACAATTAATAAATGGGACCTCCTGAAAATGAGAAGTTTCTGTAAGGCAGAGGACACAGTAAATAAGAAAAAAAAATGACAGCCTACAGAATGGGAAAAGATCTTCACCAACCCTATATCTGACAGAGGGCTGAACTCCAAAATAAATAAAGAACTCAGGAAACTAGACAGCAAACCAAACAATCCAATGTTAAAAATTAGCTACAGATCTAAACAGGGAATTCTCAAGAGAAGTATCTCAAATGGCCAAAAGACATTTAAGGAATTGCTCAACATCCTTAGTCATCAGGGAAATGCAAATCAAAATGACTTTGAGATACCATCTTACACCTGTCAGAATGGCTAATTTCAAAAACACTGATGATAGCTTATGCTGGAGAGGATGTGGAGCAAGGGGAAAACTCCTATACTGTTGGTGGGAGTACAAAATTGTACAGTCACTTTGGGAATCAGTATTCTCAGTTTCTCAGAAAATTGGGAATCAATCTTCCTCAAGACCTAGCTACACTACTCTTGGGCATATACCCAAGGGATGCTCAAACATACCACAAGGACACTTGCTCAACTGTGTTCATAGCAGCATTATTCATAATATTGAGAACCTGGAAACAACCTAGATGCCCCTCAACCGAAGAATGGATAAAGAAATGTGGTACATATACACAATGGAGTACTACTCAGCAGAGAAAAACAATGACATCATGAGGTTTGCAGGCAAATGGATGGAACCAGAAAATATCATCCTGAGTGAGGTAACCCAGGCTCAGAAAGACAAACATGGTATACACTCACTTATAAGTGGATACTAGGTGTAAAGCAAAATATAATCAGACTACAACCCACAGCTTCAGAGAAGTTAGGAAACAAGGAGGACCCTAAGAGGGATGTGTGGATCACCTTGGGAAGTGGAAACAGAGGAGATCTCCATGAGTAAATTGAGAATGGGGGGTGATAAAGGGTAGGGGATGGGGGATGAGAACATGAGGGTATGGGATGGTAGAGCTGGGGGAGGGATGGAGTGGGAGAGCAATGAAAGTGATATTTTCATAGAGAGAGACATTATGGGGTAGGGGAGAAACCTGGTGCTAAGAAAATTCCGAGGAATCCTCAAGGATGACTCCAGCTAAGACAACTAGCAACAGTGGAGAGAGTGCCTGAACTGGCCTACCCTGATAATCAGATTGGGGAAAACCATAACCGTCATCATAGCATCTTTAGCCAGTAAATGATGGAAGCAGATGCAGAGATCCACAACCAAGCACGAGGCTGAGCTCCGTCAGTCCAGTCAAAGAGAGGGAAGAGGGATTGTATGAGCAAGGGGGTCAAGATCATGATGGGGAAATCTACAGAGACAACTGAACCAAGCTCATAGGAACTCACAAACTTTAGACCAAGCTGTGGAACCTGTGTGGGACCAGACTAGGCCCTCTGCATATGGGAGACAGTTGTGTAGCTTGGTCTCTTTGAGGGGCCCCTGGAAGTGTGGTCAGGATCTATCCCTGGTGCCTTTGAGAGGGAACCAGTCACTGCTCCTTGGCTCTGCTTCTTCATGACTCCAGCCTTAGCCCTGACAAGAATCATCCTCTGCTCAGGGAATTGCACTGGCTTTGTCTTGTATTATGTAATTTATAGGACTTCCTGAGCATTTCTTCAGTGCTGTATCCTTCAGATGCATTCAGTCATAGGAAGTGAGTTATTATTCCCATTATTCAAATGAAAAACAAGGAGACCCAGAAGAGTTAAGTGTTAAGATGGTAGGCAAGTAGAGCCAAGGCTGGCCTCATCATGGCCTTGCCTCACAGTACCTGTACTGCTTTAGTGTGTGTCTCTTAGGCTCAGGCTGTAACAAAGAATGTAATGCAGTGTTTGAACTCATTTATTCTTGCTGTGTTCCTCATTGCCTTTGTCTTTTGAGTTCTTCTTCCCCTTCTCAGCTTACTCTCCTTTAATGAAGGTCCTCTAATAATTTTCTTTCATAGCTGACAATGGATAAATGGCACTGACATGTTGCCTGTGAGGGTCATAGGCCCTTTAAGAGCTACCTGAGAGTCTGAGCAGAGGCCTTGGCTTTTCTCCAAATACAGTGCCTTTTTCTTATCTTCTGTGGGCTTCCTAGGTTTCCTAATTTCATCCCAATTATTACCCCCTCTATAGAGCCCTCCTCATCTAACCGTACCCTGCTAACACAAAAGCTTATAGCACAAGACATGGTTTCTTAACAGTTGCCCCATTATTTGCAGTTTTACCTTCATTGTGTGACTTTTCTGCAGAATGACTTCTTATCCTACTGGATCACAAGCTCAGTGAGTGCAGGGAACCTTTATCTTGTACACATAATGACCAATTACCAAATGATAAATGACGTGAGGTGTTTCAGTGTACTAGAGTTGTCACATGCAAGCATACTAGGTACCTTAAACAAAAGAAATCTTGGGTTACATAGGGTGGAGTCTAGAAATCTAAGATAAGTGGCAGCAGGGCTCATTCTTTCTGAGGACTATGGGAGAAGATTCTGGTCCTTATTCCCTTCCTTGGCAATTTTCATATGCATATGGCATTGTCCCTGTATGTAAATCTGTCTCCAAATGTACCCCTCCATGGTTTAGGATATCAGCCATATTAGTTTAAGAGTCACCTTAATGATTACATTTTGAACTTGATTACATTGATAAAGACACTATTCTGAACACAGTTGGCTTATGAGGTATTAGGAGTTAGGATTCCATTGTATGAAGTCCTAGGGGGAAATATCAACCTATACATAGCAACAACTGACCTTAGAATAGAGGTTCCTCAGAATTCTTTCTGGAAAGCCTTCAGATTTTTTTTAATGCAGAGGGAGAGAGAGCATAGCAGATCCATTTGTAGTTTGCTTCTACAACTCTGCACACTGGAATATAATCAACCTGTCCTTGAGAGGATCCCAGAAGAGCTTGAAGGCTCTATCATCAATGAATACCTGGAGGAGAATGCCTAAAGCAACCCAAAGATCTGGAACAGCTTGGGGCACAGTCCTTTGCTATCAGAGTGAGAGGCTTCACTGCAGGCAGAGCTGAGGCCAGACACAAAACTTCAGATTTTGGCATCTCTAGGTCAAGGCTCACTTTCCTTTCAATGTTCACACACTTAAACCTTTCTCCTACTGTTGAAACTATTTTTTACTGTCTCCCTGTATGGGTCAGGAGACTTTGCTAGGTTTGGTTTACTCTCTGGGCAAATGTATGGAAGGACTACTATAGGGTGAAGAAGGGGAAAGTCTTCCAGAAGTGTGAAAGATGTCTGTGGAACATAGATTCCCCATGTTCAAGAGAAGCCTGGAGTTCAATAAAGCAATTTAAGAGCCTGTCAGTAGCTCAGTGGGTGGAAGTGGGCAGGAGCTGGAAGTAAAGGCATAAAGGAATGCTGTGTAGCCCCTTAGAGAGTATGGTATTATCTGGGAAGCAGGTCTCACATCTTCCAGGAGGTCTTAAGAAGCAGCAACTAGGAAAGAAAGCAGCTCTTGGAAAGTCCCTAGGCAGGGAACACTGAATTATATTGGGGGCAACTATAGCTGTAGCAGTAAGAAAAGAGAAACCATGAGAACACTGGGGCCTTTGGGGGATCCAAGAGATGCTGGAACCCTATAAGTACAGTTATTCTGTAATCCCTGAAGGGTAGGAGAGGCAAACTGTTGAGAAGATGTTCCTTCTGCTTCCTCATTAGTTCTCTTCAAGCTTCAGCTAATGCACATCTTTGTTTGTTTTGTTTTTTCTTCATAATTCTTGCTGGCAAGTTCCCAGTGCAAATAATTCCCTATCAGTACTTCACAAGCATTAAGGTAGTTATGTTCAAATTAATGATTTGAAGCAAAATACAAGCATTGTTATTTGAGCTAGAGGCTGGTAGATGGCAAAGGTGCAGTATCTAATAACTAAGTGCAGACTTTGCAATGACAGCCACAAAATTTCAAAATAATAATAATTTGCATTTCTATAACAGCTTTTGTCTTACTAATGAGCTTAACAAAATTAATTCATTAATTTGCTGTGGTCCCATAGACAGCAAAGAAGTAAAGATTGCTTGATAATTTCATGCCTGCAGAAACTAAGGCAGGGAGAAAAAATATTATGTGGGCAGGTTACTGTACATGAGGCTTTAGGTCCACTGCTCCAGTTAGCATGGGCAGAGGGTGAATCTTCTATGTAAGAGTAAAGTCTTCTTGAGCCCTGCCTATATGATAAGAGTTAAGCAGAAGTTTGATTTGTCCCTCAAGATTCTTGTCCCCCAGTTTATACACTAGGCTAATACCTCTCCAAAGTGGCCAGGCCCTGTGATTAGAACAAATATTGTGTGTGTGTGTGTGTGTGTGTGTGTGTGTGTGTGTGTGTGTGTGTGTGTGTTGGGGGTTGGGGGTATTAAGTGATATTACATGCCAAAGAGGAAGGGACTTCATAGAAGAAATTAGGGCTGCCAATTAGTGTGATTTGAGTTCACCAAAATGGAGATTATTCTGGCTGGATGGGTTTGCCACGATTAGGTAAGTTCTTAAAAGGAGTAACTAGAAGCCAGATTCCCTTTGTTACTAGCATTGAAGAAGCCAGGTGATAGGAGTTCCACAGCTGCAAGGAAATGAACTTTTCAATAATCTAAGTTATGTTGGAAGCAGAGTCAGAGCTACCCATAGCTCATAGCTCTGGCCAGCACATGACTGTAGCTTTGGAAAGACCCTGAGTTAGTGTGCAGCTAACCAACACTAAGACTCTTGACTCATGATATCTGTGAGGAAATAAGTGTATGTAATGCTTTAAGCTGCTGAGTTCATGACACTTCATTACTCAGCAACAGAGAACCAATATGAGGCATTACACACATGCCTCACAGCTTTTGTGTTTTGTGCTCTGAGCTGTCCCCAACTAATGGTTATAATCTAAGAAGACACTGACTTATCTTAACTCAAATGGAAAAGCAATTTTACTTGAAAGTTGGGCTGTGTAGCTGGAGAGTTTCTCTCTAGCTCCCGCCAAACCCCGCCAGTCCCGGAGCCCACTTATAAAATAAACACACATACTCTTATATTATTTAAACTGTTTGGTCTAATGGTTCAGGCTTCTTGCTATCTAGTTTTTCTGTCTTAAATTAACCCATTTCTATTAATCTATACTTTGCCACGTGGCTTGTGGCTTACCAGTACTTTACATCTTGCTTGTCATGGCGGTGGCTGGCAGTGTCTCTCTGCCTCAGCCTTCCACTTCCCAGAATTCACTTCTCTGCTTGTCCCGCCTATACTTCCTGCCTGGCTACTGGCCAATCAGTGTTTTATTTATTAACCATTCAGAGCAACACATTTGACATGCAGAACATCCCACAGCAGAGCTGGTAAAGATTATCACTATTTAGTGGATGACAATTGCTGTTGATAACAGATTTGACAGGAATTTTAAGTGATGTTCATGGATATATGGTGTAAGCCCCAGTATCTGGATATGACTTTCTAAAAAAATCTAATGACATTTTATTTTTATTTATGTGTCTCTCTGTGTGTATGTGCACATGCATGTGGATACTCACAGAGACCAGAAAATGGAGTCAGATCCCTTGGAGCTAGAATTACAGGCAGATGTAAGCTGCCCAATGTAGGTACTAGGTACTAAAGTCTAGTCTTCTGAAAGATCAGCAAATGCTCTTACTCACTGAGCTACTTCTTCATTCATATTGACATGGGTAACTTTTAAACACTTGCAAAAAAAGAAGGTGATGGTGCAGAAATTCAGCCATATGCAAGGATTCTGCCCATCAAAGAAAGCCATACACTGACATGAGTGAGGGTAAGAAGTACAGTCCTAGCTAGAGAAACTTTGATGAGAAAATTGATTCTTAATCTTGATTAGAGATTAGAGCCACATAGAAGGATGCTCATAATGCTTATTAAGGGGGGTTATGTGTATGATGGTGGCCATGAATCCACGAGTATATGAGCAGCAAAAATTGGACATGATGGATTTAAGAAAAAAAAGAGGACACAAAGTTGGGCCAGCTGTAGTAAGGCAGTATATATGGTAATAGTTGGAGGATGGAGGTGAATATAATCAAAGTACATTGTAGATGAACAGTCTTATTAAATAAGAAACACAGAGCCAATTGCAAAGTTAAAAGCCCAGGAGGTCAGAGCAGTAGCTGAGAGCTGAGCTTACCCTTCGCTGCCTCTCTTGTCCTTCCTCTCAGCAAGAGTACTACTTCCTGTGTATCTGTCTTTTTATAGACTTTCTGTTCTGCCTTCTCATTGGTTGTAAACCCAACCACATGACCTCCTTGTCACTGCCCATCTATATAGACCTCCAGGTCTTCTATGGTTGGTATTAAGATTAAAGGTGTGTGTCTCCATGCTGGTGGTATCCTTGAACACACAAAGATCTGCCTGTCATGTGATCAAGATTAAGGGTGTGTGCTACCACTGCCAGACTTCTGCTATGGCTTGCTATCAGCTCTGACCCCCAGGCAACTTTATTTATTAACATACAAATAAAATCACATTTCAGTACAAATAAAATATCACCATAGTACATTGTATGAAATTCTGAAAGAACTAGTAGAAATGAGAAAGAAAAGAATAAGAGCCAATAAATATTTAGCACTATAAAACTTACTGGAAGCTTTGCCTCCATGCTTAATCTGTAATATTCTTTCCTATGAATGCTTTAGTCCAATAAAGATGAATGGAAGTACTATGTAAATGAGCCCGTATGGTAGAGGTTACCTTCCAGTTCCTTGAATCATTGGTGTGTCCTTAGAGTTGGGAAATCTGTGTTTCAGATCACTACCACTATCCCTTACTCAACATCCAGGCATGCTAATTGAGAATGCCTCTAGAGATACACCCTTCCTTGAACATGTATGGCCTGCTGCAAGGAAAATCTTATTGATAAAATAAGAATATGATCAGGAGATTGTGACTGAGGTAACTATAAAATTCCTGGAGAGTTATAAAAATGTGAAAGGAAGTCCCTTTCCTGGAGAAGAATACTCTGTGTTGGTGTCCCATGGGATATTTTCTCTAGAGGGATAGGAGCATAATATGGCCTGTGCCCTGGGAACATGTGGGGTGCATAAGTAATGGGGCTTTTCTCTAATAAGGTCAGAGGAACACATCTTCATCTTGATTTCATGTGAGTATAAGCAAGAGAACTTTAAAAGTTATTACTGCCAACAAGGCCAAGAAACCTGTGGCTAGATAGACCATGGACTCTAGGGGAGAACCTACAACTATTGTTCTGCTAAATAGACATACCATTAAAAATAACCTCTAGTGACTTATAGCTAGACCCCTATAGATCAGTGCATCTTTCAACAGGTACCAGAGAAGATTATTCTTGTAATAGATGATAATTAATGCAGAGATATACAATTGGTCAGCATGAAGACTTTGAAGTGCTCAGGCTTAAATGGAATTTCTATATCATACACCTCCACTGAAAGCTCAGGGATCTTTGTGGAAGAGAAGGCAGAATATTTTAAAAGCCAGGAGTGGTAGGTGACTTCAAGAAAATACATCAGGGCAGATACACATAGGAACTCACATGCCACACCAACTCCAGTGTCATCCATGTGACATGAACAATTATGTTGATAATAGTGTATGAGAGAGATGTGTCCCACGGAACTAAGCTCACTGGAGGTCCCTGGCAGAATGCCCACATTGAGCTTCCTTCTCAGAGAAGATGTACTTCACAGATCATGAGATCCCTGGGCTATGGGTTCTGTATAACTGCTTTTCTGATAATGTTCTAATTAATCTATAAAGCACAGCCAAAATTAATGAATGCTTGGGTTGTGAACTATGGAGGAAAGGGGAAGCTGGACATGGATCTAATCAGATATAACAGAATGAGCTATTTCTTAGAGACCCCAAGCAGCTAGATAAAGAAAGTATAAAGGTTCAGACACTTCTAGGGAATGAACACTCACCCACTAAAAATCCTTTATGAATCCCAACTAAAGTGATTTATGGTAAAAAACATTATCTCATAGGAGGCAGATGGTGGGCCCCTCTGTTAAGGAAGTTCAGCATGGGAAACTTAAGGATTACAGCAGAACCCCTTCCCCTTACAGGCGAAAAGGGACAAGAGTCCATATTCCAGCAGGTAAAAAGTTTTTATATTAAAAGAGATATGTGATGGAAGAACTGAAGAAAGACTTAGAGAGGGTCTGCAGCATCCAAATTGGCTAAGTGGGTCATGAGAACCAGAAAAGTAGAAGTGAACAATAAACTAGAAAGCTGCTAAGATAAGATAAAGGACACAGCTGCAACCACAAGAAGTCTACACAAGTCTAGGGACTGTAGTAAGTTTAAAAAACAAAGACTGCTCTTTGGGTCATAAAGTTCTTGTGGGTAAAGGGATATGTCTTGCGCCGATTAATAAGTGTGTGCTTGCTGTTTTTTAAAGATGATGCAATTGAATTATTGCCAAGCTCTTGTTGTTCCTTGTATGACTTGATAGTTTTCTTTTCTGTATATAAACTACTGATTTGCAAAAGTAAAATTGCAGCAGATTCAAATCACTTCTGAGTGTGTTGTCTGTCTGTCATTCACCGAATCCTTGCCTTCCTGGCTACCCAAGCCCTGGTTCTCCTACGGTCGTGGTACCCCTGATGGGCCAGTCTGTGGCACTCACAACAGTTGTGACAGCATGCATAAGACTTGCACAAGCTCAAACTGGACAAAATCCTAGCATGGAGGAGGGGAGGAATACATGAAGTTCTGAACCCTAGCTGAGGAGCTTTGACATCTGTAGCACAAAACTCTAATTTATCTTAATAATAAAAAGCAAGAGACAGATATCAGAGTAAATGATGAAAGATGAGAGAGACAAAAGAAGTGCTGGGATTAAAGGTGTATGCCACCACTGCCTGGCCTCTGTGGTTAACTAGTGGCTAGCTCTGTCCTCTGATATCCAGGCAAGCTTTATTTGTTTGAGCACAAACAAAATATTACCACATTTCCCCTATTTGTCTAAAATAAAAAGAGAATGTTATAACTAATAGAGAAAACTATATACAGTAAGTGCAATAACTATATACAATATATATAGGCAATAAATATATCAACAATGTCTAGTCCATTAACAATTGAGAAATTCAGAGAAAATATTCCATTATCTAGACTTTCTATTATAACTTGCATTACCAAAACTATCTTCTAATATCTCTCAACATTATACACTTTACATCTCTTTAGCAAATTTCTTTTCTGAATTTGTTAACAAGGAAAACTATAACTATCTAATCTTCAACTCCATCAGAGACTCAAGAAGGAAATAATGTTAACTGAGTAGCAGAAAGTTTGAGCAAGCGACTTCCAAAATATGTGAGAAATGACAGAAACAGCTGGCTGCCTGGACAGTCACCCAAGGTTCCTCTGTAATGTTGGGGCATCCATCTTTGACCTATAGGCCTAGCATATCTGATAGACTTTTTTTGTGAAGCAGAATGTTCTGAAGGGCTGTCCTACCTTTTCTTGGCAAAGTTTGTCAGTTGCTTTCTTCTGAGTCCTGCAGAATGTCTGGCAGTTTCTTCTTCAAAGCAGGTACCTCAAGGACCATCCCATCCACCCTCGTTTGGGCAAAGTTTAGTGGTCCTTACTTTGTGGGTCCTGAATGTTTATACAGCATACTGTCAAGCAGTCCAGGCAAGAGCAGTTTTTTGCTCAAATGGCTAGCCTTACCACATTGAAAGTAAACTCTGCAATGAATTTCTTTGATGCCCATCATCTCTGAAGTAAATTGGTGCTGCCAGGAGCAGATGTGTCTCATTGTCATGAAAAACCTTAGGCTAACAAAACATTTTAAATGCCATAATCTGTAGGTCTTTGAAGTATTTGAAGACCATCTATCTAAAGTATATATCTATATGATCTTGAAAGCACATCTAACATATCCACAAATTTGATCGTCATAAATAACTACTAACCTATATTTCTTGATTATCCTATATAGTTTATAATAATAGCTTTCAAAACAAAAATTGCACCTTATTTTTTAAATGAGCTATATAAACACAATACCTTGAACAAGAGGAGAAATATACATATAGTATAACAAAATTTACTTTAAACTTGTATCACTAAACAAAAATCCATACCAATGTAAAATATTTGAGTCAGAATAAAAGGTAAACAAAGGAGATTAGATTCAGGGATATTGTTCTAAAAAGAAAAAGGAGGAATATAGAAATGATAGAATAAAATCATAGATTATTGAATCTATTTTAATCCAAAAAACAACTATTAATCTTACATATTTTACATTGGTATGGATTTTAGCTTATTGATACAAATTTAAAGTTAATTTTGTTATATGTATATTTCTACTCTTGTCTGAGATATTATGTTTATGCAACTCATTTAAAAATGTAATATATAATTACAGATTGATAATCATCTATAATAGTCAAATTTATAGTCATGTTAGGTTTTCTAGGTATACATAGATATATTTCAGTTAGATAGTTAATCTTCAAACACTTCAAAGACCTGCAGAATATGACATTTTAAATGTTTTAAGAACTTAGACTTGACAGTGAGACATGTCTGCTCCTGGCAGCACCAATTACTTCAAAGAGGCTTGTGGGCATCAAAGAAGCTTTATATGGAGTTTGTTTTCTTTATGCAAAAGCTAGCCATGTGGGCAAAGAAACTGCCCTTGCATCAATTGCTGACAGACACTGTCCAAATTGGACAAGCAGGACACAAAAGTAAGTGACTGCAGAAATTTGCCAAGACAAGGTGGGACAGTCCTTTAAGAATCATGCTTCACAGATAAGTCTGTCAGATATTCTAGGCCTATAAGCTGAAGAAGGATGCCCCAACAATTCAGAGGAACCTAGGATGACTGTCCAGGCAGCCTGATGTCCTTGTCTTTAAGTAATATTTCACCCTTCTGGGGTGTTTGATAGAGTTGAAGACTAAATAGGTATAGTTACAGTTTTCCTTAGTTATGATAAAAGATAAATTAGGTACAAAACTTTAAACTCATAAAGATAAGATAGGTAATAAAGTGCTTTCTCTAATTTTGCCAAATACAAATGGATTGAACATTGTAACTCTAATTCTCAATAACTGTTTTTGTTGTATATAATCTTACTATATTAAAGTTAAATCCTTCCTTTTTAATTAGACAAAAGGGGAAAATGCTGTGGAACAATCTTTTTATATACTATGAGTATGTATTACTCTCAATAGATAGTAAAAAGCTGACAGGCAGGTGGCTGGACAGGAAATTAGGCAGGAAAGCCAAAGTGAAAATGCTGAGAAGGAGAAGGGTGGAGCCAGGAGTCGCCAGCCAGACTCAGAGGAAGCAAGATGAGAATGCTGTACTGAGAAAAGGTACCAAGTCACATGGCTACACACAGATAAGAATTATGGGTTAATTTAAGTGTAAGAGCTAGTTAGTAATAAGCCTGAGTTAATATTAAGCCTCCAATTCAATTATTTGGGAAGCAGCTGCTGGTATTTGGGAGTTGCTCATGCGACAGAAACTTCTACTTACATGAAACCTATACCAAGCAACATTATCAGGCTCAGAATCTATGCCTAGACAGGTCATAGGCCCTAGGTGATAACCTAGTCCTATTTTCTGTTAAATGGACTTCATATTAAACTGACAAACTGACTCTTACGGATTTAGTGTTATAATCAACATATGGTCAACATGCAGATAAGAGACTATAGAATGCTTTGCCCTATAGAGAAAATATATACCGCCTCCCCCCCAGGCTCAAAGATCACTGAAGAAGAAGAAGAAGAAGAAGAAGAAGAAGAAGAAGAAGAAGAAGAAGAAGAAGAAGAAGAAGAAGAAGAAGAAGAAGAAGAAGAAAGATCATTAGAGTTCGAGGTAGTAGATGGCTACAAAGAAACATTATATTTTGGATAGAGTAGTTGCACATATGAACTCATAGTTGTTAGGAGAGCATGCTCAAGACCTGTGTGAGCTCAAGCTAGACTAAATCCCAGCATGGAGAAGGAAGTTGGGCACACAACCTCATGCTGTTCATAGGGGCTATTGGAAATTGTTAGATGTTGAGAGAGAGAAAGACAGTTTTCTCTAAGGGTATAACCTCCGTCAAGTAGAACAACTCTCCAGTGGAAGACTGCATATCCAAAACTATTTGGGCACCACAAATTAGTCTTGAAGGATTTGTTTTAAAAATAGGACTTAAGTTTGGTGGCTAGGGAAGAGGGTAGATTTGGGAAGAGTTGAGGGAGAAGGGTTAATATGACCCAAACATGTTTTATGAAACATTCAAAGAACTAATAAAAAATGGGAAAAAAAGAGAATGGGTGACATAGTATTCAGCTCAAGTACCAAATGTGTTTTCTAGAGAAATTTTGAAAGCTAAATGTTCTCTGCAATGCATGGAGCTTGGTGTACTTTCTGCCTTTTATGTGCTACACTCTGAAACCATCTATCCAATTGTGTCATATGTGTCATTGTAGCTTCAGCCTTGAAGCTGCCCTCACTACCCTTATGCCAGGAGAGTATTAAGACTGTTGGCCTTGATAATGACAGTGTGTCAAAGCAAAGATTTTAGAAAATAAAATCCTCCAAGCTCTTGAGATGAAATGTAGGATGAGAAATACCAGTCTGAATGTCAGGAAAAAGGCTGATATCAAATCCATTTCATAGAAGAAAGTGGAAGGCAGAGAAGTTAAGTGTCAGGTAGCAATAACCTACTCTAAAATCCTACCCCAAAGCCTCAGATCCTGCAGGAGTTAAGTGGAGTCTGGGTCTGCCTTCAAAGCACACTGATATTAAAGCTCCATAAGTCCATGTCCTGACTATCCTCTCAGAGTGACTGGCCAGGAATGTGGGGCTATCTCTCTCTCTTTCTCATTTTTTTTATTCCAAGCTAAAGGGGACTCATGACACTAAATCTTACCTGAGTTTCAGGATTCTCTTGTACCTAGTTTTCAATCTTCATCAAAAAATGTATTTTTAAAGACTGACCTGGTGGCCTTTCCTTTTACCAAAAGGACATCACTTCCTGCACACTCAGTGATCTTTTTTACTTCTGTTTTTATAATGAAAATGATACATGTTCCAGGATCAGAGATCAAGTCCTTTGGTACCACACAAGGTACAAATTTTGGCTTTAGAACCTTTGACAAACAGCTTAACCATGCTGTGTCTCCATGTTGCCACCTATCCAAGAGACATATAATAATTTTCACTTCATAGGGCCATTTTGAGGATTTTCTGCACAAATGTGTATGAAAGTGCCAGAAGAGTGTCAGACTCCTTGTGTCCTTATTAGTGATAATAATCCCTGTGCAGCAGATCAAACCATAGAATCTCAGCACTTTACTTTTTAAAATGCTATTCTGTATATTTTTTCTAGTTCTCTGCATGCACGCACACTTTTATGCATGCCATAATAAATTATGGCATATATTTTTGAGAGGAGTAAAAAAACCTGGTTGCCTGATATATATATATATATCTTTATTTCTTTGTTTTTTCACAACAAAATTTCACATTTGTGGATGTTATAGGGTTCAAATTAGGAAAAACAATTTGAATTCCTAGTGGTAATTCTCTATCAGTTTTAAAAAACATTTAGGCACATGAGGGTTCATACCTAGATTATGATTGTTATTTTGCAATGTCAAAATATCTGGCCAGGAAAATGCAGAACATATTTTACCCCACAGGAAACTTGGCTATATTAATCATTAATATCATATTTATTGACATATATTGTGTGCTACATGACTTAATATTGTTATTCCTCATTTCACATTGCTAGATACTATATTCCATATGTGTGGAATTTTATGGTATCTGAAACCTGCTTTTTATGTGTCTGGAGGAAGTTTAACATTTTGGGGGAAATCATTCTAAATTATATGGCATGTGCTTCTAATATAATACAAAGTGTATACTTAAAATAACTTAATTTCTTTCTAATAGTTTGAAATTAATAGTGTGACCTAAAGTCACTGTCTGTGTTGCCTTTCCAGGCTTGTGGCTACATGCCCCTGAAGTAAACAGCCACAGCTATTTGACCTTTTGAGCTTTTAGACTAGCTTTATCATTTCTGCTGTTTCTTTTCTCTGTGATAATGAGTTATGCTCTTATGCTTTCATAGATTTTTTGCCCTATACAATAAGAATCCATAAAACCAAACATTTAAAATAATTTTTCTTAAATGAGATTTGCATGATTGTCCTAGTGTTTATCTTGAAAAATGAATTGAATCTGTGTGTGAGAGTTATTTGTTTTTTTGGCCCTTGATTTTACTATTGAGGTAAGTAGGAACATTGGTTCTGTAGTATAATGTGAAACAGGTAGTAATGAGGTACTTACTGTTGAAAAAGTCTGTAAGCAGAGTAATGCATATGTTAAAAATGAGGTTTTCACAAATATTTATTTTGTATTTTTAAATAATTCAATGCATTATGAATATAAATAGAGCCTTTATGAGAAAGAGCAATACACTGTTCATTCAGTATCATTTTTACAGAGCCATCTTGTTGGGCAATAATAAAGTACATTAAAATGATTGTATATAGAGTTACTGTACAACAAATCAGGAAAACACTTGTGTGCCACACATTTGAAATGCAAAGCCATGTATGTAGATACAGTTTGTGCATATAAAACATATGAAGCCAGGTTTTAAAAAATATGACAGATAGTTCATTAACTTACTGATATTAAATAATTAGTTGAGCCTATACAGAATATCAGAACTCACTGAAATTCTGATGAGACAAACATGCTTATTAAGAGCAGTGACAGTTGGAGAGCCTAAAATAAGTGTGAATATTGGCATTCTGCACATATGAAGGAGTGGTTCAAAAGGATAATTTCTAAAGCCAAAAGGGCACTTCCTGAATCATCATTGCATTTTTTGTTGTTGTTGGTTTTTGTTTTTTGTTTTCGCAAGAGAGGGTTTCTCTGTGTAGTTTTGACTGCCTGTCCTGGATCTTGCTCTGTAGACTAGGCTGGTCCTGATCATAGAATTTTAATGGCCACCTGGAAGGCCATCAGTATGGAAGAGGCAACTTTTATGGATAGGGCCTCAGGAACTTTTTCTTAGGAGCTAGGCAAGGCTGTTCCTAATGGTTAAGTGCTGTGGGATGTTCTGTATGGCAAATGTGTTGCTGATTGGTCAATAAATAAAACACTGATTGGCCATTGGCTAGGCAGGAAGTATAGGCAGGACAAGGAGGAGAATAAAGCTGGGAAGTGGAAGGCTGAGTCAGAGAGACACTGCCAGCCGCCACAATGACAAACAGCATGTGAAGATGCCGGTAAGCCATGAGCCATGTGGCAAGGTATAGATTAATGGAAATGGATTAATTTAAGCTGTAAGAACAGTTAGCAAGAAGCCTGCCACGGCCATACAGTTTGTAACCAATATAAGTCTCTGTGTTTACTTGTTTGGGTCTGAGCGGCTGTGGGACTGGCAGGTGAGAGAGATTTGTCCTGACTGTGGGCCAGGCAGGAAAACTCAAGCTACAGTTAAGTTTCTCTATTCACTTGGAAAGACACTAGGCTAAACATTAACCCCATGAATCAGAGTAGCAGCTTGAAGCAAAATTATTTCTACCATGAGTGCTCAACTCTGTTCATGTTTTTGGAGTTGAGATGGCCTGTGTCTTTCATCCCATGTTTTTTTAAAACTACAAGTTTCTCTTGAAAACTGTTAGATTTGAACAGAGCATTTTCCTAACAAAGACCAATGGAATCCATTTGATTGAGCCATGATGTTATGACACAAGCTTCCAAGAAGACAGAGTTTTTATTTTAAAATGCCCCCTTCATATAACAGTGTAGCCATGGCCTTCCGTAACTGTGAAATAATGGTTTTCAGGAAGGAAACATTAAAAATCTCATGGATAGACAGCCAGATACATCACACATACACACACACACACACACACACACACACACACACACACACACACACACATGAGTGGTTTGTGTAATTATGGCTTGACACAGCATTAGTCCAGAGACATGGTTGTCAGTGCCCCCAACACGTAGAAAAAGCATAAGCTGACATATTTCCATATGTGTCTTGGTTAATCAATAAAAATTTTCCATACAATTACATATACAATATTTGTTTTTAAAATCTGCATGAAGATGTTGTTTCTGTCCTCCTCCCAGAAGAATAAGAAAAATGTTACAGAGTCACATTTTCATTTGCAAAATTTTGGAACTATCTTTTTGGAAATAATATGAGATACTGTAAATGGGCACACTATATGGGAATGAGCCTTTTCGTTATGAACATATGCACTACAAAGCACAAAGAATTTCCTCCCAGCAATTCTCATGGGTATTTGTATGCTTTAAGTAACTTACTGTAAGGTAGGTGAAGTCCTTTATTGAACTGCATTAAGTCTCAAGAGATATTATAAAACACCCATTTACAAAACTACCTTTCTCATTCTCACCATTTGTTCCTGTATGAGGTAAAAGAACACAACAAAGAGGAGGTGTCCTTTCTTGGCAACCCATCAATATTTGTCAAGATTGCATATCTGGATGATAGGTTTCCTGGCATAATTCAAGTTTAGTAATGATTCAACAATGATTTTACATGCACAATATTGCACCATCGCTGAAGTGGCTTTGCAATCCAGAAAAAGTACAGTGCCTCTTTCTTTGAAGGTAACTGAACAGACAGTGGACTGATGGCTTCTGGTGTGCAGTGGAACAGTAGTTGAAACAGTTATTCTTGAAGGAGTAAGTAGGCTGATGGAGTCTAACCTCTCAATGGTATACTGGCATTTAATAAAGGAGTTGAAGCCACCCAAAAGCCGAGAAGAATAGGAAGCTGAATTCCAAAAACACCAGCAATTTCCAGAATTTAAAATCCTGAATCATGAGAGGACACTGGAAGAATTCAAATTTATCTGGTACATGGAATACTTGCACCGAGTGTGAGGTCGAGCTGTAGGCCTTGCGAACATCCTACTTCACAAATGAGTCTGTCAGATATGCTAAGCCTGTAGGCCGAAGATGACACCCCAGTGTACAGAGAAACCTCAGGTGACTGTCCAGGAAGCTGGCTGTTTCTGTCATAACTCATTTTTTTGAAGTCACTTGTTTGTACTTCCTGTTTTACAAGGTAATATTATTTCCTTCTCAGGTCTCTGAGGGAGTTGAAAATTAGATAGTTGTATTTATAGTTCTCCTTGTTAAGAAATTCAGAAAAGAAACTAACTAAGAGGTGTTAAATGTGTAATGTTGAAAGACATCATAAGATAGTTTTCTGTTGGTAATATAAGTTAGGATAGAAAGTGAATTAAATACATTTTGAACTCACCAAAACAGGATGCAAATGAACTGGACATTGTGATGTATTTATTGCTTGTATATATTGTATACAGTTATTGTACTTACTATATATAGTCTTTGTCATATTACTTATAACTTTTTAAAAATTTTGAAAAAAATTTTATTAGACAAAAAAGGGGAAATGTGGTGATATTTTATTTGTGCTTTGATAAATAAAAATTGCCTGGGGAATCAGAGGGAAAAGAAAGCCATTATAAGTAAACAAAGAAGTCAGGCAGTGGTAGCACAGGCCCTTAATCCTATCACTTAGCAGGCAGGATCTCTGTGTTCAAGGCCACACTAGGAAACAGAGCCAAGTGTGGTGACACATACCTTTAATGCCAGTATCAACCAGAGTTCTGGAGGCCTGTACAGATAGGAAGTGATAGAGTTGGCCAGGAAAATAAAGTGATGTAGCTAGACACAGAGAAATTAACAAAGTAATTCAGCCCATGGGCTCTCTACAATCTGTAATTCCTTTGCCTATTTTATTATCCACGATGGCCATAAATTCTAGCAAATGCCTGATTATAGAATCAGCCTTTTCTGAACTCAAAGCAGTTGCCCATTGAAATCCTGAATAAGTACCAATAGTGTGGTGTACATATTTCACAATTCAATATTTTAAAGGGGAAGAGGGAACTGCAATCAAAATAATTCTTCAGTGAGTAAGAACAACCCACCTTCCAAAAATAAAAGGGGGAAAAACCCAGATGAACATAAAAATCTCTCGACTGAAGTGTTCTGGAAAATTAATTGAAGAAAGGTTTGTTATTGCATTTACAGTAGTTACAAACATCCTTGTTTGCTGCTTCCATATTTCCAACTAAAGTTCATCAAAATGTCCTGATATAAGCAGTTTTTCATTTGCCAGCAACCATTCTACTTGTTCCAAAACTGCATAACAAAGGTCCAAATATATACAAATTAAATCAGCACAGTTAATATATATATACTATGTAAAAGTATAGTTATTATTCTACAATGGTTTCATAATACAGCATGCCTTTCCAGGCAGCACATCTTAAATCAGGATGCATCTATTTTGATTAATTCATTGTGTCTTAAGAGCATGAACAGGTACAATTCAGAAATTCATAATTAATTCAGCTATTTATTTGTTTGGAGAGAGAAGCAGCATCAGCAGGGACACCATTAGGAAGTGCTCGGAGGAGAGGGAGGAAGAAAGAGAGGCAGAAAAGGATGGAGATCAAGGGAGAGAGGGAAGGAAGGAGGGAGAGAGAGAGTGTGAGACAGATTGCAATAAGCACAGCCTCAATCACAGATACCACCACAAGAACAAAACAGATACTAGCTAGTCTCTTTCTTGGAGAAGCCTAAGTATGTATCACTCATGTAATGAGATGTGCAAAGGAGAATTTTAAGTATATTTTGAACCCAGGGTCCACTTCTGAGCATTTTATCTCTATAAGCCTCACATTTCACATGTTAATTTTACAATCAAAATTCTTCAGAAGTACTACTTTGATGAAAATAAGAATAAAAAACACTAATTTGTAGCATTAAATAAATACCTAGGAATTTTATCTCAGAGATTTCCCTTTCTAACATATCCAGAGAGATTGGAATTATTCAGGAAGGAAACTATTTGACAAATCATCTTGAGACAGAACTAATCTCATTTTTGATATTCATGAATGAGTATGATTTTTAGCAAGGATGGATCTGCAGCAGTGGATGCACCAATTGATGTCAATCACATTTGTGGTCCCTTGTAGCCATGAAAACCTGTTCATCGCCTGTGGCATACAGAGTCCCTGTATAAGTACAATGCCACTTTAACAAGACCCAGATGTTACCATTCTCAGGCAGGAACAAAAGTTGCAAGAATGCCATGAAAGGACACAGCACCTAAACCTTGTCATTCTCTAGCCACAGAAATAATCACAAAGGCAAATAACACAAAGACCAGGAAGTATGAACAAGACATGCATCTCTTACAAGTTTTGTACTGAGTTCAGACAGAACATGGTATTGTTTAAAGAATAGCAAGATACTATGTCAAGTTCTTCAACCTTTCTTTATCCAAAGCTCTTAACTGCAGATGTATAGGCACAGGGGAACTGGTTCTTTGAGTGTTTCTGTTTACTCTCAAGAGGACTTGTGGTAGAGGTTTAATAAAGTCATATGTATAATTAATGGAAACTTTGATTTCTTAGAAACTGTAGATTATGTCTTTGTGTTAGCGACCTTAGTTTTCTTCATAACTGCTGAAAAAGAAGTGTCATTTTGGAATCATAGTTATTGCTTTCGGAGATATTCTGGTTTGGATTCAGAGCTAGGACTGTGAGTAGAGACTTTTAACTATGAACAAATGTTAAAGATTTAACTGAAGTAAAAGTCATATGATCAACAATATGCATATGAAATAATTTCTGTGTTTCCATTTAGCAATAAAAAACACAATTAATTTTGAATTGTGTTTCTCCACAAAGATCCTGTAACTATTTTATCTCAATTACATTTAAAAATTCGAAACACTCCTTAGAGTATGAAAACTAGTTTAATTTAATATGATAAATTTGTATCCTTTAAATTTAAAAATGAGTTATGGTAGTTTTCTAAATGTTAGTCTCACTTCCATGTTATCTTTGAGATGCAGAGAAAATGCCTCTGCACTAATCTAACTGTGTTGTCAGCTGTTGAGGATTTCATTCTGTCTCGCTAGCTCCAGATTAAAAGTTAGACTTCCAGAATTTCCCATACCACCAGGGCCTCATCATTAATTAACTACATTAGTATATTGGTTTACATTTAGGCTTATATAATGGTTTTAGTTACTAAAGTAGGTGTGGACATGAGTATCCACATAAACAAATGTGTGAAACATGAGCCCTCTTTGGTTGTGTTAAGTAATATGGTGGAGCTGGCTTGGTTCACAGGAAATAATAGTATTTATCCCTCCCAAGTTTGTTTTCACCAAGGTCACAGTTGTTAACTTGTTATCAGCTATGGTGGTATAATTTACACCATGCAAATTGGAAAATGCTAAAAATGAGGTGCTTTGTATTAACTAGTTGATAAAGGTGGTACACTAAAGACCCAAGTATCATCCCAGCATCTTGAGGTTTTAGCAACTCTGCTTTCTGCAGTGGAAGCTCTGAAAAGCTGCAGAGGACCTGAGCATCTGGGATACATTTGGTTATTGTCACCACGTTGGGGTCTACTCTGAGACATGTCTATTTTGTAGCCACATAAGTGATACAGGACAGAACCAACTCTGTAAAACATTGGAATCCCTCAGGATATGGCAGCTGACTTCCTGCTGTGGAGATTAACGAACAATGATTTCTCCATATGAACAAGTTATCCTCAGGTGAAAGCACCCAGCAGGCCATTCTTTCAGGAGGATCTGCACACTGTTCTGCATTCTACTGTTCACAGGCAACTGCTTGCATGCAAGCAGGCCTGGATTTGCCACTGCCGCATCCTGCCACCAGCCCATTAGCAGGTTTCTTTTGCTTTCCCCTTCCATCCTCAAAGTCTAATACAATCAAACAGCCAAGAAAATAGGTCAATGGCAAAAGAGTTTGCAATTTTGAATGATTTTTATTAAACACCATTAGTCTACACTGCACAGTTAATGAAACAGCAAAGCTCCAATCTCAGAAGAATGATTGACCATGGATCTGAAAAGCAGTTCAGTGTCCCCTAACCCAGTGTGAGCACTATGAATGATTCTTTAACATTTTATGTCAGAAGCAGGAAGGGACATGAACTGCAGTCTAGCCTCCAAGGGCTTTCCCACCCTCCACCCTCTACCCACACCCCCCTCTGCCCTCCCCACAATGTGATTTTCTTTTTGTTAAAAGATTACAGAGAAAAAAATGTGATGCTTTTGGTACAGAGGGCTTCTAGATTCATGAGGAGGGGAATGGAAAGGGAACTAACACTTTCTCTTTTTCTGGAAATATCAGATGGTAGGATTAACTTCTGAGACCAGCCTATCAGATTAGTCCCCTCCCAGGGTAAATGCTGATTATCAATACACAGATGCCATTTCTGTCATTGGAGTTTGCTAACACCGGAGAGAAATGAATCAGAGTTTAATTATGAGAATAAGGCTGTGTGAGTGGAAATGCAAAACAACAGCAACGACAAGAACAACAATGACAAAGAATTGAGTGCCAGTTGTAATAGGACACTGACAACTGGTTCAATATTTTTCCCCACAGAGTTGAATTTGGGGGCACTGAATCACCCATTTGTTTGGTATTGTGTAGCTGTTTCAACTTGCCACACATTTTTTTCAATGGGGATAGTGATGCTTCTGTAAGCAAGCAGTTCATTGCTTTACTGAGTAGTCCTACCCGGCGATCCAGTTTGATTGTCCCACCTGCTAACTTATGCAGGTGAATTTTATTATGTCTGTTGAGAAGGAAGTAAGGGCTTCACCCTCACAACTTAATTGAGTCTGCCTTCAAAAGTCACTTTCAACTTCAAACTCTAACTTCAACCTCCGGGATCCAACTTTGGATAAAACAAAATCCAATTTAGATAGCTTCAGGTACAGTAGAACTAGCATCTTTCCAATGCAGACCAAATCCAATGCGTTTAACCATCCATCCACTTGAAAACTCAACAAAACACATTTTAGATAATGGCATCTAATTTTGCTACTTTTGACTAAAGATTTGGATCTTTTCATTTCACTACATGAAAGCAAAAAGATATCTCAGCCTTAAGTCTTTAAAATGTCGCAGAAGCTAGTCTGCTTTTTTTAATTATGTCATCTGAATATAAAACTACTAGTTTTTTCCAATGAGATTATTAAGCAATTGACAGTCTACAGGCTGGCTAACAACACGCTTATAGGTAAATTCTACCCCAAGGATCACACTATCAATCTCTTTTCAAATTAATCCTACCTACAAAACTCAGATAGTAATATGACAAAACCACTAAAAAATCCAAAGTTAATTAAAGATACAAAGCCAAGCCAACATCATAACACAAACTTGTCAGACTCTCTGTGGTTGGAGCTTGTGTGATAAATGAAGGCATAGTGCTGGCCCTCCTGGGTCATGTTGTAGGGCTGTGCTTGTTTCTTGTATTTGCTTAGGTGCGGGGGCTACCTATTACTCTGCCCATCACCACACCTGTAGAGACTTGTTTGGCTGTGACTCACCAAGCCTCCACCAATATCAAGAGGCACAATCTGTCACTGCCATCCACATTTCTCATATCCCTCCCACTTAACTGGTACACTGAAGAGATTCCCTTGAAAAAGTCCTCAATCTTTCAATCCTGAAGATATCTGCATACCCATGATGCACATCACCATTTGTAGTGTGATGACCAGAGTGCCTAGAAAACAGTAACAATTCTTAATTAGGAAACCAGAGACACCCCATCTCCAGGGATAGGAAGATATTTCATTCTTCATGTTTAATTGATTTCTAAGCTATGTTACAAGTGGGTCTACTAAATAATCAGGTGGTGATCCAGAGCTTGACTGTCCATTTGATAATCATCGTGCTGACATGATACTTTATGTTCAGCCACCACAGATGACAGAGCATCCTCTTGCCTCCCTGTTGTATATAAGAAGATAAAATGAATTATGGAAACCAGAGCTACAAGTCTTTCACCTATGTGTCAATATGCTTGTTTCTATGGAAAACTGCCGTACCACTCTAATTTCTAGTTACTGGAGACTTAATTTCAAAAATAATCTGTGTGTAAATCTATGATGGTCTAGGATCATGGACTAGGTTTAATTTACAAGTCAAGCAAGTAGGCATCATTGTTAAGTAATAGCCAGGAAAGTTTCCTGGTAGGCCAAAGAAAATAGAGAACTTGAGTTACTGCAAAGACATCAGCTAATTTTTTTTTCAAGTGACAACCATTTGGGGTGTTCTGTCTTTCATGTTTTCATTTTCCTCACTTAAGAGGCACAGAAAAGGTTTAGATTTCATTTGTGTGTGTACATATGTAAATATTGTTGCTGAAACTGTAGACTTAAAGCTCAACCACACTGGGAGCATAAGAAGTGCAGGCTTTAGCTGCAGGGGTGCACCCATCACCTGTAGAAACAGCTTGGCTTTAGCCATTGGAATGCAACTTCCATAACTTTATTATACAACAAAGGGCCTTCAATTCAAATATGATCAGAGCAGAACTGGGAAAGTACCTAGCCTTTCCAATGAGAGTACAGAGTGATTGCCTGCTGTTCTTATCACAGAGCTGCATGACTCACTTTAGAAATCATACAAGTCTGCATCTTTCATGTACATATCTATTGTTTATCTGGTCATAACTCAGTGAACAGAATTCAATAACTCAGCAGATTAAAGGTTACATGGAATTATATGCCAGCAGGCAATTACAAGTAACTAATGAACGCATAGTGTTTAGTATAGCTGAAGAGTTTTTCTGGTGAGCTGGAACACTGAAGATGATATTTACAGGGTAATGTTTAGAGACATAAGATGAATGTAGAGGATAAGAAGGAGAGATAGTCATAACTCATAAGGAAATGCTCCAAATTAGGAGAACTGTTCCCAAACTTCAGGAGTATTTCCAAAGATTCCAGGGTGAAGCACTACTTCAGGATTTTTGTTTTTTAAAAAGAAAAGTTAGGTCTTACTTAGAGAGTTAAGTGTTGTCTTTCAACTTTTCATATAAATGATTTATACTAATATAAACTTTAATAAAAATCAGTGATTGTATTTTAGCCAAGAGCTCCTGAAAGAAATAACAAAAGAAAGGGGAAAGAAAAAAAGAAGTTCTAGAAAATATAAAATGTGGATAATATTTGGAAAGTACAGATAGAGAGGATACTAGGAAATTAATTCTAGGAAGTAGTAACATGACTTTTGATTTCACAGATTTGATATGCAAATCTATCATAGTACTTGAAGGTAAGGATTTGCCTACTGGCTGCAAATGAGGCAGAAGCATGGATTTTTTTGAGGGACATCTTTCAGGCCAGTCTGATTCCTCAAGTCTAAGACGAATGTGTTATTTTGATAACTAAGATATGCATCTGCCAAACTGCTCCTTGTAAAGGGAACTTCGCACAAATAATCCCAGGTGAGGAGTTAACCTAATGACATAAAGTTATCCAAATAAGTATTACTCCTCCTTCTCACCATTAAAATAGTAGAAAAGTAGGTAATCAGGAACAGGATGTTAACAAAAGAGTCTTCTGGTTGTGTCACTGCAAGAGTAGAATTCTTATGCTTGTACTTTTCTTGCTACTCTTCACTTTATACTGTAGTTAAAACATCCAATCTGTGGGGTTTGACAATGGAGATTCTCACCTGAAGATTTAGTCTGTGGGAAGCACAGATATTGTTTAGCAATGGATTCTGAAATACATTCTTTTCTGGACCCAGAAGTATAGTTTGGGGAATGGCTACTGCCAGAATCTCTGCAGGTCCCTTGTTCATGTGTATGTTAGACCTCTTGTTTGAGTTCTCAGGAGCCTCTCGTCATCACATGTGCTTCTCATTCTTTGTTTTGAATCATGTGGACTTAAATCAATATTATAGGGATTTTCATTCCATAAAGCACAAAAATCATGAGATATGAGAAACACATATCAAATATTGAAAAATAAAACATACACTTCTCTCAAGTTGTAGTGTCCACTAACAATGACTTCATTTTTTCACAAATATCAAAAATGCATAAAAACAAACATAATGAAAGAGAACTTTCCCAAATGAGTGGAGTTCCACCAGTGACCATCAAGGCACTGGTAAAGGTAGGGGAATGGGTGCTGATTCTAGATTTGGGAGAGCACCCACTACAACAAATGGGCATCGATGCGCAGCCAACACAGTCCCTGGCGAACGTAGCGGACAAGATTGGTCATGCTGCTGTGCTGGGTCAGAGGCCCCATCAGTGTATCCAGATCGCCAAAGAATTCTGAAAATCAGAGCAGCACTTGGTCAAGCCTTTATTTAACATCATGGAACCTATGCACCAGATTAAAAAGCTATAGTTAATACCACAATCATGTGGACACTGAAAGATTTATCCATTTGTTCATTAATCTATTTATCTACTCTTTCATTCAACCAAAATTTAAAGGGCTTATTAGGCAACCAAAGTTATCTATCTATCTATCTATCTATCTATCTATCTATCTATCTTTATGAAATTTATATATACTTGTCTTTATTATGTGTGAATTACATATATATAATATATATATAATTGGTATATGTTTATTGAACTCCAAAAGTTTGATAATACAATGTTAGTGTTCTTGTGTTTAGTGAAACAAAACTCATTTAAATCTGTTAATTCATGCTAAGTACTTTTTATCACTATATCCTTTCTCAAACAGCATGTTCTGAAAATGCATTACCATCCTACAGAATATATATATATATATATATATATATATATATATATATATATATATATATATATATATATATATACATGGATACATATTTCTGTAAATGTATGAAAATATACTATTTATGTAAAATGTACATAAATACATAAATGTAGTTGAATATTTTAGAATATATTTATATCTTATATATTACAGCTTTATTTTTTATGAAAGCTTTCTTATGCAGTATAGGTCATGATAAGCATCATGATTTCTCTAATGTAAGAAGAATTTTATTTATATGCTATTAAATTGAAAATATATTTTCTTTTGATCCAAGTGAACTGTTTTTTTCTGACTTTTATTGGCAGAGTATAGAAAATGCCAGTGAACCTGAGCATCAATTATGGACATTGTCATCCAGAGCTAAATAAATGTCTTGGAAGAATCTGAGGTAGGAAATTTTGCTACTGATTTCATAGGGGTAGAAAATGACCTGCAAGGATCCAGCACATGACAACTTGTACCACACTCTTGAGCATGATTACTTCTAGCTGACTTGGGAAATGGGATAGCCCTAAGGCTACATTACTAATTACTCACCTGTGTGACAAGAGTATTAGAATGTCTGCCTTGGGGGAGGAGTATATGTGGGAAAGACTGTATGATGTCTGAAAATTCCCTAGGTACCCCTTTGCTCCACTTTACTTGTCTGATAGCTTGTCCCAAGAGGGCTCACTGGCATTTTTTCTTGTTAGTTTCCTACAGGGAAGGCAGCCTCAGCCTTGAACATGAAATCATGCCTGTACTGGATGAGAATAAGGAATCCAAATCCAGGGCAGGGGTGGGACTAGAGACAATCCTAAAGTGACTAAAATGCTCTTCTGCCTTCTTAGAAATCAAATTCTGTGCATGGATTACATGTACTTGATTGCTCAGCAAATGATAATTCACTGAACAAAGCATTTATTCTTTATGTTATATGTAACATATGGGCTGCTTCTCCAGGTATTAACTTCATTTGATTATGTGATACTTTTTAACCTGGGCAATGTAATAAAAAGAATTTCTGCCAACAAAGGAGTAAATTACTTCTGGCATCTAAAATATTTTCTTTGGAAATACTATACTAAGGAAAATATTAAAGAACTAGTCATTGTTGAATGAATGTCAGCTTTATGTGAGGTAAGATATCCTCTGAATATTCTGTGAAAAGCTGTCTTTGGCATTTTAAATTAGATTGCCAGTTCATCATTTTAATGACCACTTCAATGGAGCAATATATGTAGCTGGGGCAGGTAGGGAGTAGGGCCTTTTGATCAAAGGGCAGAGAATAGCATCAACCATTTGGCATGTTTCAGCACCAGAACCTTCTGTAATAAGCTATCTGCAGCTGCAGGAGTGGGCAAGCAGTGACAGGGATAGAGGCTTTCTACAAAAATAGCCAACACTGTCCATATCCATAGCACAACTCTCTGTGAGAAGGTCTATGTCCATAGTTGCCTGAGTGGGATGTAGTTTCTATCCAAAGAGAAGCTCCTGAGTTATGTAATTTCTATCTATACAAGATAGATGTTAGAAAAATCATCAAATCCAAGCAAGTCATAAATGACATGTGTGCAGAGCTAAAGGCTGTAAGCACAAATTTCCAAATTAGAGTCTCTTCTTAGCCCACTGAAAAGGCCAGTGACAGCATCACCAACATGTGTTCTCTCTGTTGGTACAGTGACAGTGTTATTTTGATTCAGTATTAGGCAGAGAATTTAGTAACTCTTTGGCAGTCTGTGCTAATGACAAGATTAGCACTTTTTCACCCTAGCATTAGCACAGTCATCACACTGCTCCTGGAAAGTTCTCCAGTTAGTTTAGAAGAAATTACTTGAACAGATTTTGAAAGTGAATGCAATTTTAAAAGGAAATTTGTAAATATCAAACCTCCTTCCAATTACCAATACAAAGTAAGACAGATTAGAACCAGATAAACCAGACAGATCTCAAGATGCCGGTGCCTTTGCTCACAGTTATAGAGCCTTTGTGGGGGCCTAGTTGTTTAGGCAAGTTGTATCTGGTTTTCCAGAAGTCTAGGAAAGGAAAGTCTACATAAGAATTGCCTTTGTTCAGATAGATTAATTTCAGTTTTTTACCAAAGGTCTCTAAATACTTGCTACTAAATATACTTTCTAGATAGTAGAGTAGTCTATTTATTGGTTTGAATTCAGATTCTAGAATCTGATACTTTGACAAAGTATCTGCTTCTTCTAGCAAACTTAATGAGCTCTGATAACAGTGGTGGCACATGCCTTTAACCCCAACACTCCGGAGGCAGAGGCAGGTGGATCTCTGTGAGTTTGAGACCAGCTTGGTCTACAAAGAAAGTTCCAGGACAGCCAAGGCTACACAGAGAAACCTTGTCTCAGAGAGAGGGAGAGGAGAGAGAGAGAGAGAGAGAGAGAGAGAGAGAGAGAGAGAGAGAGAGAGAGAGAGAGAGAGCTCTGATACAATGGGCAAAATTTTTAGCCTGATCTTTGGAAATTCATATAACTGCTCAGGAACTAGCAAAATCCACATTCACCCCAAGCAACCTAGATTGTGGAGGAGGCTAATTGCTCCCCATTACTGGCCATATTTCTATTACTACAGCCTGATTGTTTCTCCTTTCTTGGTTGATTCTAATAGATCCCCTTAAGTCCCTACCTTGTTTGCAACTGGCCATTCTGTAATTAGTGGGCTAGAAAGAGTCACAGCAGATGAATGACCAGAGTAAAAGTGTGGTTTTGGATTTACTTCTCAATGATATTTGGTCGGTGAGGCTTTATTTTGAGTGTCAATGATGGCTAAGGTCACAGATGGCAGCACAAGTCATCAATGATTAATTGACCTTTGTGAAGAAGGGTCTACTTTGCATTTGTTCTGTAGCAAATCTCATGTGTTCCCATAAATAGGACCCTAATCCTCCTATCAGGATATAAAGAAATCCTAACTGAGGTTTAGTTCTTAGTTGGAAATGAAAACTGTGTTGTTATATATTCATCTGGAGCTGATAAGTATAATGAAGGTACATGACCTTAATTCTACCTTACCTCTCAAAAAATAAACAGAAGCCAACAGAATCTTAATTAATTTTTGAATCCCTCTTTTTGCCTTAGTAACTATTTCTCTATATTGATCCTTGTCGCTGAGTGTAATTCTGAAAATACCATGTGCTGATAAAAGTCTTAAAGGAGAATAAATATTTAGGCTTGAATCAGTCTAAATGTCAAAATAGGTCACTATGTTAGCCTTAAGCTAATTTCCTCTCACCTAAGACATAGAAATCTGAAGAATTAAATAATATAAAGCCATCAGGTACAAGGGACCTAGTCCTTCAAAGTATAAGTGACTGTATTCTCATCCTTAAGCAAAGAATAGAACAGATAATCATACCTTTATTGTCTCTTGTCAGTTTGTCAGCCATATCCCAGTGTTCATAGCCCCGAAGCACATTACTGGTAATATTGACATGGCTAGCAGCCATGTGGTGGATTCTCTGGGGGATGGTGACAGGACCGTTGTTACAATTCCCAATTGCATTGATGGGAGAGACATTGTTTAGAGATACTGGGGATGGAGTATTCCTGGAGAACGGAAAGAGACAGGACAAGTTAGATAGGCAGGGAAGAGTACAAGCAGGATTTTGGAGATATACAGCATGGAGGATCTCTTGTCACAGTGGAGTCTCTTCAGAATACCACTAGCCAGAGCAAAGTTTAATGTGATAAAGATTCACAAAGCTTCAATTAATGGGTCACATCTCAGTGGCTCTTCTGAGACAAGATCCTATAGCTCTGATCAACATTATAGCTTTATTCGGAGGCTCTAGTGTAGGGGGACCATAATGACACATCAGATCTTAAACCCTTTGACTAACCCACCGAGAGCTATAGTGCTGTTCCTAGAATAAATAACCTATGTTCATTTTCTAACCAGAAACACTTAAGGTCACACTGTCTCTAACAACTAGACAGCCCTCTATGTACACTGCTGTTTTTGTTTTAAAACTGGGAGAGGAAGAGGAAAAGGAATACAGAGAGGGGGATGGAAAGAGTTAGTTGGGTGAATTTTTCTCTAACATTAATACTACCTACAAATGTAGCTCTGACTTTGAATATATATGACATGTTACAGTGTTTCAGAGAAAGAAACAGCTCAAAGCTGTGATGCTTACTCTACTTCTTCAGAATGGCTACTGGCAGTTAGAAAACATGATGTGCAATATTGGCTTTTCTTCAAAGTGTTTTGCGGAAACCACAGTGATAGTTCATCACAAATACAGTTGCCATAATAAGTCAATTGTACATTGTAAAAGCCCCTCAATGTGTAGCGTTGGAGAAGCTAGAAAGAAAAGTAAGACTTTGAATATCTGTTTAGGACTTTCTAAGATGTGTAAAGGAGATGAGTTGTTTGTTGGTGATTGTTTACCTTCATGCTGGTTTATAAAGAGGAGTCTTCAAAGTTCTTACTTTTGACAGTTCCAGTGTTTGGACACATTTTTTGGTGAATTCTTTAACATCAGTACCATCGTTGCCTGTTGGCTACATGTATCATGGAGGTAATTTTTTTCAGGATCTGAGCTTAGGATACTCTTGTAGGCTTGCTTAAAGACACGCCTGAATGCATGAGCAGTCTCCTGTGCATGGCAGCAAGATCTATGCACCATTCATAGGGAGCCTTTCTTCAGCCAATCTTTGAGAAACTTCCTAAACAGATGTATCCACTTGGGCAGGACATTTTGAAGGAGTGAAAGAAATGGGCAGTACTATGTGGTAACATATTACCATAGTTGCAAATACCTGAGAGGCTCAGATGTGAGCATTGTTGAGGACAGGCATTTGAAACTAACTAACCTAGGCAACAATGCCAGATAAAGTACAATGGAAAAAAGAAAGCATCTTCAATAAATGGTGTGGCATAACTGGATGTCAACATATAGAAGATTGCAAATAGATCCATATCTATCACCATGCACAAAACTCAAGTCCAAGTGCTGAGAACAAGGTATATTATTTTGTGTTAGGGTGGAATGCCCTGTAGATATCTATTAAGTCCATTTGAGTCATAACATCTGTTAGATCCCTTATTTCTCTGTTAAGTTTCTGTCTGGCAGATCTGTCCATTGGTGAGAGTGGGGTGGTGAAGTCTCCCACTACTAGGGTCTGTGCTTTGATGTGTGGTTTAAATTTAGTAACGTTTCTTTTACATATGTGGGTGCCCTTGTTTTGGGGGCATAAATGTTCAGAATTGAAACTTCATGTTGGTGGATTTTTCCTGTGATGATTATGTTATGTCCTTCCTGATATCTTTTGATTGATTTTAGTATGAAGTCTATTTTGTTAGATATTAGGATAGCTACACCAGCTTGCTTAAGTCCATTTGATTAGAAAGTCTTTTCACGACTTTTTACTCTGAGGTATTATCTGTCTTTGAAGTTGAGGTGTGTTTCTTGTATGCAGCAGAAGGATGGATTCTGTTTTTGTTTCCATTCTTTTAGCCTGTGTCTTTTTATAGACAAATTGAGTCCATTGGTATTAAGGTATATTAATGAACAGTGATTGTTAATTCCTGTTACCTTTTGGTGGTAGTATGTGTGTATTTCCCTTCTTTGGGATTTGCTGCTGTCGGGTTATCTTTTGCCTGTGTTTTTGTGGGTGCATCTAATTTCTTTAGGTTATACTGAACGTGATAGAAGAGAAAGTAGGAAGTAGTCTTGAACACATTGGCACAGGAGACCACTTCCTAAATGCAACACCAGTAGAACAGACACTAAAAGCAACAATTAATAATTGAGACCTCCTGAAACTATGAAGCTTCTGTAAGGCAAAGGACACTGTACATAAGACAAAATGACAGCCTACAGAATGGGAAAAAAATCTTCCCCAACCCCACATCTTATAGAGGGCTGATATCCAAAATATATAAAGAATTCAAGAAATTAGACATCAAAATATGAAACAATTCAATTAAAAATGGGCTACAGAGATAAACAGAATTTTTAGCAGAATAATCTCAAGTGGCTGAAAGACATTTAAGGAATTGCTCAACATCCTTAATCGTCAGGGAATTGCAAATCAAAACAACTCTTACACCTGTCAGAAAGGCTAAGATCAAAAACACTGAAGACAACTTATGTTGGAGAGGATGTGGAGCAAGAGGAACACTCCTCCACTGGTGGTGGGAATACATACACTTTGGAAATCAGTATAGCAGTTTCTCAGAAAATTTGGAATCAATCTTCCTCAAGACCTAGCTATACCACTCTTGGGCATATACCCAAGGAAATTTCAATCACACCACAAGGACACATGCCCAACTATGTTCATAGCAGCATTATTCATAAAAGCCAGAACCTGGAAGCAACCTAGATGCTCCTCAAGTGAAGAATGGATAAAGAAAATGTGGTGCATATATACAATGGAGAACTACTCAGCATTAAAAAACAATGAAAGCATGAAATTTGCAGGCAAATGGGTGGAACTATTAAATATCACCCTGAGTGAGGTAACCCAGACTCAGAAGGACAAAAATGGTATGTACCCACTCATAAGTGGATACTAGAAGTAAAGCAAAGGATAATCAGACTAAAACTCACAGCTCCAGAGAAGCTAGCTAACAAGGAAGACCCTAAGATGGATGCATGGATCACCCTGGAAGGGGAAATAGATGAGACCTCCATGAGTAAACTGGGGATAAAGGATGGGCATTGGAGGGTGGGGGATGAGAGATGAGAACATGAGGGAACAAGATGGTCGAGCTGGAGTGGGGACAGTGTGGGAGAGCAGTGAGGGAGACACCATGATGGGGGGGAGACATCATGGGGATGGGGAGAGGCCGTGTGCTGGGGAAGTTCCCAGGAATTCATAAGGATGACCTCAGCTTAGACTACCAGCAGTAATGGAGAAGGTGCCTGAACTGGCTTACCCCAATAATCAGATAAGTGAGTACCGTAACTGGCACAGCCATAACTGAATGGAATAGCAGAAGTCATAATGCCAGCACAGCAGTTTGACAAAGATCCAGCAAAGCTGAGACACATGATGGCTGCCATATCGCCTTTGGTTTTCATCTCTACCTGTTGCATACTTGGGGCGTTTTTTTTTTGTTTGTTTGTTTGTTTGTTTTGTTTTGTTTTTGTTTTTGTTTTTCAAGACAGGGTTTCTCTGTATAGTTTTGTGCCTTTCCTGGAACTCGCTTTGGAGAGCAGGCTGGCCTCAAACTCACAAAGATCTGCCTGCCTCTGCCTTCCGAGTGCTGGGGCACTTTTAATATTTGTACAACTTGGGGGTGTTGGATTGATGGAAAATTCCTTATGAATTATTTATCCCTTCTCCCAGGAATGCTGCTTCTAAGATCACCCAGGAAAGTCCTGAACTATCCCCCCAAACTTTGAGGGAAATATCCTTATCTACTTGAAGGTCTTCTTTATGCGTTGGAGGTTGTGACACATAAAGAAGCCAGAGGTCTCTTTATGAAGCTATGAGACATTCTTGAAATATCTGTCCCTGTACTTACACAGGAACAAGATATTCAAAACAAAGTAATATTAAAAGGTCAACAAGATTCAGTGGGCTAGAGGAGTCAGCCACAGGTCAGATTACAAGGCTCTTCCCACTGTACACTCCGATAATTACGTGGCATACAACTCTGCTCTACATAGAGACATATTGATAAGCAAAGTTTGGAGTGAGTGCAAAGATGATGAAAGTATGAGATGTTAAGACCTCCCTCTCTTAGAAGTTAGCTCATGTAGAGCCACTAAAAAGTCATATGACCAAGAAACAACAGAATGCCAGGATTAGACATATATTCTATAAAGATATAAATGTGAACATTGATTGTATTATGCCAGAAATTGAATAATAACTGCAGCAGCTTTAGTCTGAGGATTTCTCCTGGGCATTCTGACCACTAAGAGTTAATAATACACTGCTTGAGCCATGGCAAAATACCCAGGGTGATTGAAGATTTTTGTTTTGGTCTAGTGTCCTTGAAGCAACCAAAGCAACCAGCCTGAGCACAGGCTGTCATATGCCTCTAGATTCTCAAAAATTGGGTTATGGGGTTTATGAGTAAGAATGATAACTCTGTTTATTATTGATGTCAAAACTTGAGGGAAATGGAAATGATAACTCTGTTCTGTCATAGTTTATTAATGATGACTAAAAAATGAGCAAAAGGAAGGGAAACGCAAGTCCAAAAACAAGAATGATATGATCTATGTTTTGGAACATCATGCATGTATCCCTGCTAACTAAATTCTGTATAAACAAAGAAACACTCTGGCTGCTACTCAGTCAGACTGCAAGATTCTCCTGACCACTATGGCCTGGTTCACTTCCTTCCACACTAACTCCTTATATCCTCTGCAGGACCCATCCACCACCAGGAATGTCTCCCAGCACCTAAATGTCATCATAGAGCCTTCATCCCATAACTGATGGAAGCAGATGCAGAGATCCACAGACAAGTACCAGGCAGAGCTCCAGGAGTGCAGTGGAAGAGAGAGAAGAGGGATTCTGTGAGCAAGGGGCATCAAGATCATGATGGGGAAACCTACAGAGACAACCAAACCAAACTAGGGGGAACTTATTAACTTCAGACCAATAGCTGTGGAGCCTCCATGGGACTGGACTAGGCCCTCTGCATAAGCAAGTCAGTTGTGTAGCTTGATCTGCTTAGGGGGTCCCCTGGCAGTAGGATCAGGATCTATCCTTGGTGCATGAGCTGGCTTTTTGGAGACCACTACCTATGGGACACCTTGCACTGCCTTGTTGCGGGGGGGGGGGGGTTGGATCTGCCTCTACTGAATATATCAGGTTCTGTGGACTCCCCATGGGAGGCCTTACCTTTCTGGAGGAGGGAATGGGGGAGTTGGGGGGAAAGGTGGGAGGGGCAGGAGGAGGAGAGGAGGATCTGTGATTGGTATGTAAAATGAATAAAAAAACTCAACAAAAAGGGGTAAAAAAGAAGAAAGTAAAAACATAAACAACAGAAACGAGGCAGAACTATATTTAAGAGTCTACATGTTTGAAGGAACCTCTTTTCCACTGCAGAGCATGGTTACAGAGCCCTATATTATGATCCAATCCCTTACCAAATTCTATTATTAACAACTTTGCATCTCCAAGGTGGTTGTGTTTCTCAGAGTCTATGACTGCTCACAGCATAGAGGCATGTACATTTGTTTGAGAAATAGGTCACATATACCAATATGCTAAAGTGCTATTGACAAGTTCTGTGAACAACTGTAGCTGAAATCCTCTTCTTCAGCTACATAGAGATGGTGCCCACAGTCATGAGAGAAAGTTCAAGTATTTTGCCAATGGAGTCGATCTTATGGTGTGTTCTGGTCATGGTAGGAAGGTAGATCTTCAAATTTGCTATGTATTTGTCTGGACTAAGAACATGGAGTTTCTCTACCATGTTTATGATTTCTGAGATATTTTCCTGCTTTTCCATAGCCTGATTTATTCTCAAAGCAATGATGGGATATGGGTATTCTCATGCTAAGGAACATTAGCACGCAGGGCTACTTAGTGATATAAAAATAAAATTCTTTGTCCTCATAGGTCTCACATTCTATTTTATAATCATTTTCTTTAGTGCCAATCATTAAGTCTTAAATGTTAGTTTAGCTAGAAATACATACTTTCTCATTTGTAATCTCTAGAGAAAAATGGCAAAGCTTTCAGGAGACACATATTGAAAAAGAAACTATAGGTGCTAGAATCCTAAGATGCTAGGATTCTAACCCCATCTCACCACAAAATTGATATGTACCATTAAGCATGTCCATCCCCTTGGTGGGCCTCACTTTACTACACTGAAATAACAGATTGGATTCATTGTTTTCTATCATGTCTGTAAGTCATCAGGAAAAAGTAAAACATGTTTCTTAGCATCATATATCTTGAAAAGTCTATATTCCATTCATACATGAAAGCTAAAAAAGATTGATTTCATAGACACAGCAAGTAGAATCATGTTTAATACAGGCTAAGAAGGAGAAGATGGGATAATTTGAAAACTGGTCCAGAATCCAGTTATTTACATAGGAGAAATAAGTTGTAGAATTCTACACACAGTAGGGAAAGTGTAATTTTATAAGAAATTACTATATGTTTTTAAGGAGAAGAATTCTAAGGTTATCAGCAAACAGAAGTAGTGCATATTTAGGAACATGAAACTCTGATTATCCTGATTTGATCATTATATATGAGATATATGTATCAGATCATCACATTGTACCCTTACTCTCCCTTGACCTCATGGAGCACATGCTTTCTCCCATTTTTCCTTGCTTGGAATTCTCATTTTCAGATATTTCATGGTATGCTCTACCATCCTTTGCCAAAACTTATTCAAGATTGTGCCACTGCTTCTCCTCTTGCCCCAGTAAATTTTTTGACATCTTTATCTTGTTTGTTTCTTCCATGCAATCAATCACAATCTAGACTTACATAATAAAAACTTTAAGAAACTAAAGACAGAAAGACCTAATATGCTCATGGATTGGTAAGATTAATATTGTGAAAATGTCCATCTTCCTAGAAGAAATTTACAGAAATATGTAATCTCCACTGAAATTCCAACTTAATTGTTTATAGCAATTGAAAAATATCTTAAATTTCATTTATAAACATACACACACACACACACACACACACACACACACACACACACACACACACACCAAAACAATCCTCAAAATAAAGGAACTGCTGGAGGTATCACCATTCCGATTTCAAGTTGTACTACAGAGATATAGCAACAAAAATAGCATGGTGCTGGCATAAAAATAGACACATTGATCAATGTCTGAATTAAAGACTCAGATATACATTTACACACCCAGGGCCCCCTGAATTTTGAGAAAGAAGCCAAAGATACACACAAGAGAAAAGGCAGCATCTTTAACTAATTGTACTGATCAGACTTGATAGCTATATGTAGAAGAATGAAACTGGAATATTGTATATTTTTAATTATGTTTCTTTTGCAACAGAACAGAACACAAATGGGTACTAGGACTTTCATCAGTTTCATTCTATGCTATACCACAGCATTCTAGAACATTGCCTGGCACATAACATGTGTTTAAAGAATACCAGTTGAATTTCCTTTTTAGTATGCACTATAAAAACCTCGGCAACATAGAGAACTATCTACAATACTATAATTGGTATTTGTAAAGGCACTGGTAGAGTGTTTGGTATACTATAGGTGCTTAGCTGATGAAACAATGAATGGCCTCTCATTTAAAATAAACACATAAGGGAGCTAGAAAGATGTTCAGTGGGTAAAGTGCTTACTCTGTGAGCATAAGGAGCTGAGTTCAGATCCCAATACTCACTTAAAAAGCTAGGCATAATAGTTAACACCCATAATTCCAGTGATGGGAAGTGGTGATAAGTAGATTTCAGGGACTCATTAGCTAGCCAATCAGTGAGCTCCAGATGCAGTCAGTGAATGATTCTGTCTTAAAAAATAAGGTTTCAAGTAATTAGAGGCAGATAACTGATACTGATCTCAGGTCTCCATACATGTGTGTACATTCATATACACATGTACATACACATACATTACAGACATGAACACACTATTTTAGTGAAGGAGAAAAATCCATCATTCTTTGGCAATCTAGAGCAAGTGAAAAAGGTAAGTCTAGAATAAGAGCTATAATATTTTTGGGAGCAGAATTGGTTATGACTTCTAACTTTAAAAGGTAATGATACTAACAATAATTGTGACAGCCCCAATAGCCACTGTTGTTTGTTGCTATTTTTTTTTTGTTTTGTTTTTTTGACCATTGCACTGAGCATAGATTCCTCTGGGTCTACAGAGCCCCAAATAGGTATTATCTAGCTCTTCATAAAAAATATTCTTGCTAGTCTTTCTTTACCCTATACCAAGCATTTTTTCTCTTTTCTCCAACTACTTTTCTGGACATTTTTTCAGTCTCAATAGAGGATAGTTCCCACAAATCTATTCTCAACTGTCTATTCTGTGAAGGAAATACAGACCTCATCTTAGGATAGGGCCACCATCTTAGACCACCTGCTGTACTCAGTTCCAGAAAGGACCTCAGGAATGTGCCATGACAACTCGAACAGATACAGAGCAGTATCCTCCTGCAGATATTCTGTCTGCTGTTTGTGGCCCTTGAAGATATCTTGATAATCCTCCTGAGCAATCCAGATAATGCTGTTCAGCGGGTTGTGGTTCCCCACCAAAAGTCTAACCCAATGGTTTCAAATGTATTTTCATGCCCGAAGTCTAGACCAATAGTTTCAAAAAAATCACCTTGCCCCATATCCCTTCTACACAACCCAAGTTGCCAATTCCTGGCTTGTGGTTTTTCCCTACCAAAACTCTCTACACCTGGGCTCATGGCCACCACCACATTTCCTTCCATCTGCCATGTGGTGGCCCAAGTTGAACCTGAATAAAAGGACCCTGTGCTTGCATCAGAAACCGGCTCCTTGGTGGTCTCTGAGGGCTTCATGAAATGGGTACAATTCATCTCTTCATGTATTTTCCTGTGATAGTCTCATGAAAGAGTAAAGTGATCCGCAGCACCTCTGAGCAGTTTACTTCCCAATCACTAGCCAGGTGCAGAGGCTTTTAAGTCAGAGGCGCTCACACTGGAAGGTGCTATGAGGGTATGTTGAAGGAGCACACTATTCTTATTAATTGGGAAGCCAGGCTATCTAGTCTTGGCTTGAGATATAAATCCTTGTCTGGTTAAGCGCAAACACCCAAACTCTTCCTACTGGTTTTGATAGGACTTTTGTTTATACTTGTAACTTCCCTGCACTGAACTGTGTTTCTCTGTGGTACAGAGATCATGTGGAATTCATTTTGGTGATCCCATCTGCCATACAGGGCCTGGTGTGGAGTAAATGGATTTGAAGTAGTTGCTGAATAAATGTGATGTCATCCCTGTGTGATTACTCAGAATCGCCTTATTTAAAGCATGACTGTTAATGAAAGGAAGTGCAGACTAAAGCTGCTTGAGAAGCATTTTGTGAGTCTTTTAATGTGATCTCACAAGCTTAGAATATTGTTCTTCCATTTCAGAAATAAAAGAAAATATTCCAGTGATTCTTTACTAGCTGCTTACCTGACCTTGTCCTTACTTTATTTTGTTGTTAGAGAAAATAGCTTTCTCTGGGTCTCTCAGTGGTTATTTTTATTTTCTGAATTTCCAGAGAGAGAAACCATCTTTCCTTTTTGTTCATCAAGAGTAAGACCTAATTCAACAATTGGAGCGGTGCTTCCTTTCAGTGCAGTAATTGAGCTAATGTGTAGTTTTTAATCTGTTACCTCACTCTGAATGATTTTATGATCTCAAAGTAGAGTTCATTGGCCCACTGCTTTTGGAGTATACTTTGTAGATATTTAGAGAGCGACAAGTAGAGGCTATTTTATTCACAAGGAAGGCATTTTCATCAGAAATGCAAGATTTTTGAGATGATAAAAAATGTCAAAAGCAGTTATAACAGGCTCATTGTGAATGTGTCCACTGACATCTACTTTTTCTTCCTATATTGGTAGGAAATGGGCTTAAAAGGGATGGGACACTTTTCAAATCAGAGGTGACATGGCTAGTCAGGAAAGTTAGAAAAGGCACACATTGGAGATGGAGTGGGATTTGTAATTGCCCTCTTTAAGGATCATCTCCTCTGTGACCCTAGTTGGCATAAGACCTTTCATTCAGAGGAAGCAGGGTAAATCGAGAAGAAGAGAGGTCCAGTCAGTTTAATCACTGAGATGTGTGCAGCCTCTGGTCTACAGCAAGAGTCTCCTTCAGACTCTCACTGTAGTGTTGTGAAGTCTGGGGGGTGGCTAAGCATATAGGGTTCTAAATTAGACTATAAGTCTGGGAATGACAATGAGGCCTTACATCAGCATTAGAGTACATCCTTTTATATTTAGGTCAAGGTGTTTTACTATTGATATGAAAGTCTTCATGAAGAACCAGATAATCAGCTAAATAACCTTCACATTTTCAACTCTATTATGCCTTTGATTTTATTAACATCATTTACCATATATCAATGGATATTTCATTGACTTTTCATTACCAAGTGAATCACTGACAAATAATTGCAGTAGATTTAACTTTATCCCACCTCCCAGAAATGGCATGTGGCTTGCTATCTCATTAGTAGATATTTTATGGCCATAATTTAGCTTACAGATCTTTAAGGAACCACATCATTTGAAACTTTTCTGTCTCTCCATCAGCTGGAGCCTGGCTAGAATTCTGTGTGCACACAAAAAATGACTGCCTTCTTGAAATTGTCCTTCACTCTTGAGCAATCAATGCAAAATATGTGGGGTCTATCCAGTCATTTATTTTCATGAAAAAGCAATTTTTTGGTAGGATACTTACTTTTCATTGCCTACCCAAGGAGATGGTATCTGAGCAACTTTTGAAGCATTTTGCTGAAAAAAAAAAAGAGAAAGAGGGGGAAATAAGGACATCTATTTTGTGTTTATTAATTCAGAAACAGATGTAAGTGTGATTTAGAGTACATTAATATTGATTGCAGCATTTTGGAATGCAGAACTTGGATATATGTGCACATCAGCATACTACGACGCACACTCGATGAAAATAGCTGGTTAGGATAATTAGTGGGCTCCAATCAGGACCATGAAAGTCACTTGATGAAAGATCTTATATACTAAAAGGCCCAGTGAAATCAGAATCAGTTCTCCAAGAAGTGGTTTAATTATCCTCATCTGAAATTTATTCTGCAAAACAAGCCCTTTAGAGTACAAGTAAGCTTTTCACCTTTAACTTTAGTTGTAAACTTTTCCTATGGGATACAGGTTAGACTATAATGTCTGATATCCAAGGAAGATGTCACAAACAAATAAAACATTTTTGTTTGCTTGTTCATTATCAGGATTCGTTGTGATTTGTGGTCTTTACATGCAAATTTTCATGGCTAACCGTTTTCTCTGTTTAGCAATGCAACTGGTCCAGGGCTGCATTGCAAAGGAAGTTGTGATTCAAAACCTCCTCTTGTTTCTCTGACAGAATCTAGCTAATTTAAAGTGCTGGCTTCCTGGGGTAGGGTGGGGTATTGTTTTTGTTGTTTTATTTTGTTTTGTTTGTTTGTATCTGACCAAACCCTTGTGGATAAGAGAAAAACTTGATATTCAGCACAACTCCACCCTAACAGGGCAAGTATCAAGCTCTTTGTGATAGGAGTCTGAGTCATGTCTGCTCTTGACAGTTGTAACCAGGCTCTTGGTCTTCTACTGCCTTCTGGCCTCCATTCCAGCCCCCTTTGCAAAAGGAGTATTTGAGAGGGAGAGTCAGCATTTTCTGGAGTCCAGCAGGAATTCAGTGTTGCCCTGCTGTCACAGAAAGCTGGACATAGTATTAATTCTGAAGACTTGATTCCATTTTAAACCTAAATGAGCACAACACATTCACTGGCAGATGGATTACTTGCATCTGTTTGATGTTTTCCAATTCCCTGACAGGACACAGAGGACAGATATTAGAACAGTGGCTATCAGTGAGATGACAAAGCCAGCAGCATGAGAATTACTTGGAAACTTTCTAGAAATGTACATTCTCAGGCCCTAGCCCAGGACACTTGTTTGGGGGATGGGACCCAACACTCTGGTTTTATGGATCCTCTAGGGATTTTAGATGTTCAGTGAAATTTACAATCCATCTTTCTACAGTACACTGTGGGAAAATAGACTTAAGAAAGGACTGAGGAACTATTGTATGTGATCCCTTTTCACCCACATGAGCACTAGCTTTATGGCATTATATCCACACCACATAGTAACTAGGGATCTTGCTCATGTTCCCAGATGAGTCACAGTATTATCATTCAAACATACACTAGTACTCACAGGATATTTGCTACAAGGTCATGATGTTGTTCACTTCAGACAACTCAGACAACAGTTAGGTGCAGTGTGGCCAAGTGGTCTCATGTACTTGGCAAAATGTCATTTTCCTCTGAGGACATGCCAAAGGAAAGGAGCAGTAAACCACCTCAATTCTAAGTTATGGCCAGTGTTATCAGACAAAAGCCATATTGGAGCACAGAGTAGCCAAGCCTAGTACCAGGCTCCTGCTTGGATTTTTATGTGGGTTCATTCCCAAATATTGGCATTGCGTTTTGTGGTTACTCTCTTATTTGTTTGTAAATTAGAAAATAAAAACAACCTCAGTTCACTAGAGGATAACTTTGTCCATTTGTTTCCTTTGATAACCAACAAAATCAAATGCCTTAAACGGAAACCACAGCACTCCACGGTTTCCCAAATCATACAAAATAAGGATTACCTTAAAATATTCCATTAGTGATCTGGAGTACTTCATAGCATGATCCTTCTTCAGTTTAAACATCCTCAGATAGAGAAGTGACAAGCATCGGTAGCTGGGTGAGCATAAAAGGTTTAAGTTAGCAACAGTGCTTCATGAAGACTATATACTGTTAAATATACAAATTCATATTTTGCATCTAATCTAATCATCTAATCTCAGTTTGAGGAACATGTGTAAATAAAGACACTTTTAACAAATGAAGGTGGAATTATTAAAATCTCATTTTGATAAGGGTATAAATTGAGGGGGAGAGTAGATGTTTAGACAGTGACTGAAGAAATCCATTAGTTATCCTGTAATGGTTCCCTGGAAAGCCAGAATAATGATCTGGGGTAAGCTGCTTAAACTGATGTGGAGTATTCATATACCACTGCAGCATTTCAGCAGTTTTCTTTTTTAAATTTTCTTTTTATTTAATATTTTAAAATTATTTTATTTTATTTTATATTACAATATAATTTAATTCTACATATCAGCTACGGATTCTCTTGTTCTCCCCTCTCCAGCCCCCCTCCCCTTCCCCCCAGCCCGCCCCCCATTCCCATCTCCTCCAGGGCAAAGACTCCCCCGAGGATTGAGATCAACCTGGTAGACTCAGTCCAGGCAGGTCCAGTCCCCTCCTCCCAGGCTGAGCCAAGCATCCCTGCATAAGCTCCAGGTTTCAAACAGCCAACTCATGCAATGAGCACAAGATCTGGTCCCACTGCCTGGATGCCTCCCAAACAGATCAAGCCAATCAACTGTCTCACCTATTTTTTTCATTGTACAAACCAACCAGTTTCCCCTCTCATCCCTCCTCCGGCTCCCCCTACCCGCCTCCCCACCCCCATCCCCTGCTCCAAAAGGCTAAGGCCTCCCATGGGGAGTCAGCAAAGCCTAGTACATTCATTTGAGGCAGGTCCAAGCCCCTCCCCCTGCATCAAGGCTATGCAAGGTGTCCCATCATAGGTAATGGGCTCCAAAAAGCCAGTTCATGCAGGGGGGGGGGGAGGGGAGGGGGAGATGGATCCTGATCCTACTGCCAGGGGGTCCCTTAAGCAGATCTGGCTACACAACTGTCTCCTTTATGCAGACGGCCTAGTCTGGTCCCATGCAGGTTCCACAGCGGTCAGTCTAGAGTCTAGGAGTTCCCATGAGCTGTTTAGTTGTCTCTGTAGGTTTCCCTATCATGATCTTGACCCTCCTTGCTCATATTAACCCTGTTCCTTCTCTTCAGCTGGACTCCCGGAGCTCGGCTTGGTACCTGGCTGTGGATCTATCAGCAGTTTTCTTGTGGTCTCCTTGGAACTCACCATAATACTGCTAGCTTTTTGTCCCCATCAGAAGCTAAGGGGCTTGCAAAGTTCTTCAGCCTCATTGCATACCTTTGAAGAAAAGAAGAAATACTCAAGTGGGATCTTGGACTTTCAAAATTCTGATTGCCTCTCCACTTTTTCATAAAAAGTAGAGGACAGACTGGTCCTTTCTTAAAACCATATACAAAAGAATGATGCACACAGGATAATGGAACCTGACATGCCATCAAGAACTGAACTCTATGAAAGCCAGTTTAATCATGGATTCATGTTCTAGAATAATGCTGCAGAATTTCCATGAGTTTCTAGTTATGTATAAATGCTGACTGGCAAAATATTGTTTCTATGAGCTTGCTAGGTAAACAATATTATTGGTTTTATATGCAAGGTAGGCAAATATGTCAGTTCACTTTTTGACAGATGAGGCAATAATAAAGAAGCATGTCTGACATTGGCTAGGGAGACTTCAATCAGGTAAAAATTCTTTTCTAATGTCTCAAGCTTTGTGTATGTTCTTTTAAAAAATGTGTGCATTCATATTTGGGGTGTGTGTGTGTGTGTTAAAGGACTGATTTCATAGCATTTTAAAGTCTAAGCAACCCTACTTCATGGGGCTTGTATATTTTGCCTTTCCATTTTCATTGATTGTCACTGTTCCATGCTGCAGTTATAAAAGATCAAGTAGTTCTCTTTTTTTTTTTCCTTCTAGTTGAGCACATCTCATTCTGAGCATCCAGAGTCTTGAGAAATCAATTCATTGCATAAAATCATTGTCTGAGCTTTAATGCGATTTCACAGGTATTTATAGTAGAATAAGTAATCGAGTTCACTGTGGCAGAAAAAAAATTGAAGTACATGTGCAGGCTGTCTGGGTTAGCCCTCATTTATGGAAGGTGATAGAGAGTCTATTGTGTCCTCTTACTTGCCACTTAGAACAGCCTCTCCAGAGCACAAGGGGCTCGGGCTCATGCCCACTCAAAACTGTATTTCCTCAGCATGCTATCTGCCCTGTTTTCATGGTAACTTCTCAAAATCTGTTGAGTGAACATTTTCAGCAATGGGACTTACGTACTTGATGCGGGTGCTTTCTGTTGTTACAATGGCCAGAAGTGGTATTTTTATAATGTAATATATCTCACTTTCTTTGACAGTTGGATTACTGAAAAGTCAAGTCATTGTGGTGCATTCTTGTTTTCACGAATACATTTCTTTTGTAGGTCCCTAGGTCTCAGAACAACTCTAATTATTTGAAAGAAAAAGCAGGAGTCTGCCTCTATAACCAACAGGGAAGAGAGCAATAAAAATCTCTTCCATATAATATTGTACTACTAAACACTATATTCATATTGCAGTCATCGCCTAATTGCAACCACATTTGAAAGTGACTCGATAGTGGATTTTCAATTGCTGAAATGGGCCTGAAGACCTAGTTCATTTCAACTCATTTTATTCCCAATAGAAATTCCTCTCAATAAAAAATATGCACATCACAGAAAACATGAAAAATAAAAAAATATAGAGAACACAGAAATGAGTTCATGCAAAATTGGGGAAAATCTGAAATGAAAAACATCCTTGGTGAAATCTGATGAAGTCCGTGTATTATGCCAGTGCTAGTGTCCTGGTTGTGATTCTGAACTTTAGCTACAGAGGTTGTTACCATGGTAGAAAGTTTGGTGAAGCGTACACAAGAATTCTTTTTATAAGTTCCTACAATTGCATATGAATCTTTAATCACCTCAAAATCAAATTTAAAATAGTGACTTTAGAGAGAATGCCAATATACTCTCCATTGACTTTCACCAAGATTCCACCAAAATGTATTTCTGTCAGTACTAATATATCATGGAATGAAAAATTAGAGTTATTTTACAATTAAGGAAGAAATAATCTTGGAAGACTTTAGGGAAGAATTACTTAATGATTCACTTCATGTTTTTACCACAGAATGAAATTTGGTGTCTAGCTTGTGAATTTTAAGAGTTTTTATTCTTATGAATGAGTGTGTCTGTACAAGTTTATGTGCATCATGTGCTGCATGCAGGGAACCCACAGAGGCCAGAAGAAAGTATTGAAACCCCTGGAACTGGAGCAATACGCAACTGTGAGCCTCCGTGTGTGTGTGTGTGTGTGTGTGTGTGTGTGTGTGTGTGTGTGTGTGTGTGTGTGTGTGTGTGTGTGCTAGAAACAGAACCTGGGTCCTTTGCAAGAGCAGCAAGTGCTCTTAATTGTTGAACTATCTTTACGGTACCTGCTTGTGTACTTTTAGAAGAGCATATGTTTTCCTTAGAAAGTAATAAGAAAGAAAAATTTGTAGAGAGGGAAAACACCCATAATATCACCCTTTCACAATTACAGCTACAACCTTATTTCCTTCCACTTTGATTTAGATGCATGCACATTTTTTTTCATATTTTGAATTGTAGATAATTATGCAGCATGATTTAAGTGTTTTGAAGTACTGGAGATCAAATCCAGGGCCTCTCACATGATAGGCAAGCATCTACCATTGAGCTCCAGCCTTGATTTTACATTAATATGATTTCACATTTTCACTGTTTAGACTTTATTATTATGTGTCAGTGGCTGCAAAGTATTTTTGAATGTTCTATGATATAATTAATGACTCTACTATTGCTATTTTGTTACTTCTAATTGAGTGTTTTTATATACATATATATACACACATACGTATTTGTATATTCTACTCATACATTATGTTTTTCTTTTTTTCCTTTGTTTTGTCATTCTACTGTTTTATTTAGTAGACTGTAACTTTCAGATCAACATTAATTGAACAGAATCCCAATAGATCTTTTAACTTTCCTGGAGTTGATGCCTTGTCTTGTTTTGAAGCTATGCAGTAATTTTTTTTTTTTTGGTGGAGGGGCAGGGGTTGGTTGGTTGTTTTGTTCAAAAAAGGAAATGTATAATAATTCTGCATTGTGAAAATGCCTTTTAAGGAAATTCATATTTTCAGAAGTTGAAATCCTGTGTCCAGAGATATAAATGTTAGCTCATGTGGCTTTTTTTATATAATACCAAATTGTTTGCAATTTTCAATGATAAATTTCTACTCTCATCAGCAGTACAGGAGGAGTCCTACAATATGATTTTCTTCTATCTCTTTTTAAATGAGAGGTATTAACATTGTAATATTTTCTTGTTAACGTAGCATACATTGTTTAAATTTGCATATTTGAGTGATTCAAGGAACACAAATTGTTCATTGTTCATTAACTTTTCCCATCAATTTTATACTATACTTTTTCCAAAATGCTTATCATATATAACTTCAAAAATTGTAAGTATTCTTGACTGAGAAATCAATTTCCCCTTAAAAGCTACCAAAAAGTTGTGGCAGTGATAGCTTCCACAGTACATAAAATAAGCTGAAGAGGAATATTTTCCATTCTCTTGTGCCTATGTCTTGGAATAGCTCCGAGACAAAGATGGTTGAATGATCCAATGGACAAGGCTGTATCTTTCCTTGAAATCAACCTTTGTTTATTACTCTAACTAAAATTTCTGATAGTAATATATGAAGAGAAAGTTGTATAGTAAAGTAATTGGAACAAGAGAAGGTAGGGGGGAAAAGACATGATATACATTTTCTTTCATATACAGAAACTAGATTCAATTACAAACAAATTAATTGCAAATATTTGTTTTGTTTTTATATGTTATATTATATAACATGAAAGATGAAAGAGTATTGTTTCAGAAGAGGAAAGGAACTAGCTGGAAGGGAAAGGGAAAAGGGAAGGAGGTAGGGGCAATATGAGCAAAGTACCATGAGATCTGTATGAAAATATAATGAAAGGTCTTATTTTGTACATTTACAAAAATTAATTAAAAAAAACCCTTCGAATCTATGGTTTTTATAATAGTTCTCCACTTTTGCTCTTTGAAATACTTTCTTTGGGAAATTCTCAAGGTAAGTCTGTCCAGTGTTTGTTTGAAGGCTTCTGTACAAATATCTGAAGCTATTTAACAGTTTATATAGAAAAAAGTATGATAGTGAAAAGCAAACTTTGCATTGCTAAGAAATGGAACTGGCAGGAACAGAATACAAGAACTTCTCAAATAAAGAACTACTAACTCAGATTAATTAATTTGGTGACTGGTGAATATTGCTCAGTAGTAGAGTACTTATGCAGCAAGAACAGGGTATAGGTTATGACATATATGCATAATCATTCATCCTCAATATAAAATATGATTATTTTGTCCATGCAGTGAACTATGGCACACGTCTACTCTTTAGGGAGAGGTTACATTCCTTTTCTAAGATTTTCAAATCACTGGAAAATAGTAGACTATTTCTTTTTCTACTTCCTTTTTCTTTTCTTTTTGATTTCCAATTAATTTATTTCAAACTAGACATCAGAAATTTTCATTAAATATATGAATACAATAATATAGAGTTAATATGTCTTCCACTATCTTCCTCTTTTCTTGATCTTCAACCCTGCCAACACTGCATCTGAATTTCTTATTCCAGATGCAAGAAAATTCTTCTATACTCTTATGACATTAAATACTGATTTTGAGTTAGAACAGTATCTCCTTCCAATGAAAAATAATGTCTTATTTATTTATTTATTTATTGTTGTGTATATGCAACAGTCCATGTTTGGAGGTCAAAAAAACAACTTGCAAGAGTCAATTCTTTTCTTTCTGTATGCAGGCCCTTGTCATCAAACTCAAGTTGTCAGTCTTAGAAGCAGTCACCTTTACCCAACAGAGACGTCTTGCCAGTCTCTCCTTCCTTTTATAATAATCCAAACAGAAGGCTTTAGAAAACATGGCTCTTAATAGAAATCTGGAGAGCACTAGTTTGTTTTGAAAAGGCAAGTCAATGCCACATGATAAAATGATTATACTTTACTTTCACCTGTGACATCTTAATTTTAATGTAATGAATATTACAAATTATCAGACTCACGTTATAATCTTTGAAGGGGATAATTTATAAAACAGTGTCCATCTATTATAAATATTCTATGGCATCAATAAAATGGCAGGAACTAATTATAGCCTTTGGGCACATTAATTGTAGAAATGATATTTAAGCAAAAATCATTAACAGCTTCTAACTCTATATAAAATTACTTTGGGAATATGACTCTAGGAAAGAAATTTACCTGAGGAGCTCCACAGTCTCAGAATACATGGTATATGGAGACTTTGCTTCCAGAGGATCACGTTCCATGGCATTGCCACATTCAGTGAAGGAGAGGGCTGCATCAGCATAATTAACAGCTTTGCCAAATTTCTCAAACTGAAACAGGAAAATGACTGTCAGCATGATAGTCTTTGTTCACCTTCATATAAAGGAATCATTCACAACTGTGAGTACTTTTGTCCCCATTCCCCAGGGAACACTTCTCATTAGACAGAGGTATTTTGGGGAGTTACCACTGAGGATAGGAGACACCTAGTAGACTGAGACTAGAGATGCTTCTAAGCATCCTAAAATGCAAGGGACAGCCTTTGCAATGGAGAACTAGATGCTCCAGATGTTCAGCTTAGAAGCCCTGACATGGAGAGAGGACAGTGTGCAAATGGATATTAATGATGATGGAACTGGTTTAATGCTCTATTGCCCTGACACTGTGGCTGGCTGAAAAAAAAAGGCAAATGCACCTGAGGCATCAAAATGGATTATAGTACCATTGTTGATGTTCCCATCACATTTGGGCCATCCAGAATCTAAATGAATACCTTGACTAGCTCCTAATCACTAAGTGTACTGAACTGACTAGAGATTGAAGTGTCATTTAGTCAGATCTCACAACTAAGCTCTGCTTTTGTTATCTTCACAGTCTGCTTCCTGCTTTAGAATGTCATGAGCACATCAACCCAATCCCAAGGTGGAGAATAACATTGAAAAATGAGATGCTTCAGTAGGAGTGTAGACAACAATCACATCATCTTTATTGTAAATTTATTGTAGGTTGAAATAGTGTTGAAAAGCCCAAAAATATAGCACTGTTAAATATTTTACTTTAGTGAAATTTTATTGCAAAAGATTTTAGCCTTGATAATGGCCATGATTATACTGGTTTAGCCATACTGATTTCTTTTTCATGTGTAATGAATATTATATTTGACACTTTCATAGTGAGCATTTTAACAGGATTTTACATTTTCAATTTTTGATAGATAGATGTAAGAATTCTACTAATATGGAACTTTATGTAAACAAACCATTATAATGTAAATTTAACTGTTTAAATTTTTCGCATACCTTTTATCAAAATATTTCTTATGCAATTGTGAAGATTTCAACTTTGAAAATGACAGAGTAGCTCTCTCTGGAAAAGGATTAAATATAACTATACATGTACTAAAGAAATTCTATGATTTTTTTCTGTAATCCATTGCACAGAAATACCGCTTTTCATTAATTGAACTTCTGTTATAGAAACCTAAGTGTATACATATAAACTAGTTTCTTTTTGTTTTGTCTTATTAGATAATCTCCATATATATTGAGACTTCAAGTACCTTTCCCCTTTGGGAATTGATTTGTATATTTTGGTTTTTGAAGATGAATTTTCATTCACAACCCACAGCTGGAACAATAATTAAAGCTTATTAAGACTCAACCTATTGTTTTCCAAAAGGAGCAAATACTGAAGTCTAGAAGAAAAATTATATAGCCATAGTGCCAGTTAGTCAGCCTCAGTTTCTTCATTCCAAAATTGAAAAATTTGAACTAGAAATATATTTCTAACAGTAAGATAGATAAAACGCTCAAGGAAAATATTCTGATTATGTTTCAACCTTTTCCCCTGTGATTACACTCCTCCAAAGAATTTCCAAAGACTTAATAGCAGAAAATACTGAGTATCTCTTTATGTGACTGTTTTGAAGGGCCCCAGATCTAGGTAGAAGCTAGTATTTTTCCACTTTACTCTAAGAATCCATTTTTGCCCCCATGGAAGCAGTATCTCCACAGTTGTCAGTGACATAATTCCTTAATCATATATTTGGGGATCTCTGTAGGTTTGATATTTCTTAGTTCTTCAAATGGTCTCACATGTTCATCCTAGTCTTTTTATCATCCCATGTGCCACCTTGTCAGAGGGACATTCATATACTTCCTCACTCTAGAATTGACAACATTTGGAGAAAACCTTTAGTCTTCCAGGCAGCACCATTGTCACACAGTAGCTGTTAAATTGTTGGCCATCATCCAGTGATCATAGGCAAAATCTACACAGGACTCTTCAGTGGCATCCTGAAGCCTACCTTATTATTTTTGTCTGCAGTGGTGTAGTAAAATAGTTTCCAGGGGAAAATTCATAATACATAAAGGTTAGCTTCAAAAAATAACTCGGCAATTTAAACAGTAGTGAGAAATGACAAAAATAGGGAAATAGCAGATACAATGGGCAAAGGCAGTTGATGTTAGCTACACATTAGTTACAGCGTAGAGCTTGATATGATGTTTCATCACAGTTTTTTGAAGTGTCAACTGAAGCTAAAGGCTGAAAGGGCACAATACAGTGCTTAAGCATAATATTTTTTCCTCATTTTTCCTAATAATGCCATTGAACTGACATTTGTACTTGTTCTGAGATATAGTAAGTGATGAGGAGCCTAAACCTAAGACTGTCTCTGGTACCATGGTTATCAAATAGTTACATTTGAATGCCAGCTGGGGAGCTTTAGTTATTATGGCAGGGTCTCAGTCCATAAATTCTTATTTCATTGTTTTGGGATGTAGCCTGAGCAACTCAAATGGCTGCAACATGTAGTTGAGACTCCCTGTTAGGAGGATCAATTAGGATAAATGATTCAACATAGTAAGTTCATCACTAGTTTAGGTCAACTAAGACCCTGAGAGATAGCTAGCACTTATTTCATGAGAAATCAAAATGATAGCATTGTCATTCTCTCATCAGAAGAGAAAAGCCTGACTAAGAACATGGAACCTAATGCAACAAGAATCTGAGCTTTCTATGTAGCTTACATTTCCCCAAATCAAGGTTTGATACCCATTAAGTATGACTTAACACCTTCCACCTTTTCATGCCAAATTTGGTTTATTGGACCCAATAAAAGCTCCCATCATATCCAGAGCATGTTGAAAAGTAATTTTAATTCATATAAAAGACTATAACGATAGTACATACAAGTGAGCTTCCAAAGTTGTTTCCAAAGTTGGTTCAAAGGAAGAAAAAGTGATAAAGAAATAATAATATGAGAACCCAAGTCAAAGAACTTCGGGAATCATGGTACTACATAATTCACATCCTCTCATGTTTCTATGTAAAAGCAGCAATGCTTTAAAAAGATCTAGGTGGTACTACTTCAAGTTTGCCCCATTTGCAAAATGCATTCCTTGTTTTCATGCAAAACAACATATTTTTAGTAGGATGAAGCAATGAAAAGAAAGAAACCTACCAGTGCATCAGCTTTGTGTTTCAGCTTCTTAGCCTCTTGCATGTAAAAATCAGCATTGTGAACACTAAACAAACAAAATAAGCTCTTTTACAAACCAGTGGTTCATCTTTTCGTTTAGAAACTGAATAGTACAAATACTTTGGGCTATTAATTCATTCCTACATGGTGCTTGACAAAAGTATACTAATTTTGTCACTCATATATAATATTTATACCAACCTTGAAATGACACTATAATTGGACTTTGAAGTGCAAGATGGCCTATTAGGACAGAAATCTATATCATCTAACCCCACTTGTTACAGTTGCCCAAACAGGTCATATAAAACCTACCTATAAATCCTTCTATATAACTGAAGTCATGAATAAGAATGCATTAAAAATAGCCTAGAGGAAAGAATCCACCTTGGGAAACAGTAACGAAGATCTAGGATTAAAGTGGGCTAAATACATTTCTTACTGGTGATGGAGATATGTGTATGGAAGGGATTTTCATTTAACATTATAGGAATTGATATGAATTTCTTATATGGGATGACACATGCATGGCACTAGAAAATTCATACTACCCTCATCCCCAATCACCATTCCCAAACTGGGTCTGCAATAATCTGGAAACAACATACGAGTCATCAAAAGTGAGCTTGGGTCTCCGGACATTGGTGCTGTTGCTGGACAGGAGGGGCAGAGCTGCCCAGGATGTCATCTCCAGGTGACTGCTATCCATAAGGCCAGTAGTAATTGTAGAGGTGATGGTAGAAATAGTAGTAGTGGTGGTTGTGATAGTGGCCGTGGCAGTGGTGGTGGCAGTAGCTGTGACAGTGGCAGTGATAATAGCTGTATTGGTGACAGTAACGGTAGCAGAGGCAGCCTTTTTTGGAGTATCTCCCTCCTGGAAAAAGGAGAACAAATAGCGTCCATTAGATCTGGCTTTCTCAAAACATTTCTTCACGAATATCAAGCACAGTAGGAAACACAGCAAGAAAAAAGAAAAAAATATACATAGTATGAGGATGGATACGTGATCCTGTTTATTTTATGAATTTTGTGGATCGCCAGCTTTTGTTCTCTGATGACACTAAACAGTAAACTAACCAGTTGCTGTGATTACATAGTCCCATGGTCATATTAAGACTGGCATGGCAAGGGTTTAAATCAAGAAGAAAATCTGAAAGGGGAGAGGAAGGAATAATATAGAGGCAGAGAAAGAAGAAGTTGGAGAAAGGGGAAGAAGTAAAGGGAGGGAGGGAGAGAAAAATATCAGGAGATTTGGCACTGTTCCACAACTGTGTCCTGGCTGACTAGAAGCTGACACACCTTTTTTTCCTCATGAAGCCCTTGATTGCTATCTGACAAAGTGAATGCCATGGTATTTTGAAGCCTTAAGAGAGTAAAACCTCATTTGCATCAGGTCAAATACTAAGTGAATAAGAGACTTCTGAGGGCTTTGTTTTGAATTGGCATTGCTGAAGAACAGATGGAACACAGAAGAATGTATGTGTTGAGAAGAGGAACTATGTGCTCACACTGTGTCACAAGACTGCCTGCCATGTTCACATGGTAGATTGCTTTTCCCCACCTGACAACTGTGGACAATCCTGACTTTTCTATCTCTGTTAATACTTTCCATGGTGCCACTTACTCCTTATACCCTTACTAGTTTGTGTCTCCCTAAGATTGCTGTGCCTCAAAGTTTGTCCCTCAGTTAACTTCTTTCTTGATCAGACTTGTCAAACTTGTATGTGTTGACACAGATTCAGCAATGAACAGATGATTCCAAAATGGAAACATCAATCTTACCCTTTGAAGCTCTGAATCTGCAGTGACCACTTCTAAACATATCCACCAAGATGGCTCAAATTTCTCTCATAAAATTGGTAGGAAAACAAGGATTTTTATTTAAAGGAAGGATGGTGTCCCGTCTTGTAACTTAGGAGCTTGCAGTTCAGTTTGCCGTTCCTATGGATGTCTCCATCTTAGGGGTATTGCAACTGTCAGGTAGGGACAAATGCTTCCTCCACTAGCAAAATGGCCTTGTGCCTGTAGTCAGATGTACTTTCATAGGCCCCTTGTTTCTCTTCCTTTTAAGATATAAATCACCAGCCATTTTATATTCTACTTTGAGCACAGGTATGTCTCATTGGTCACATCAGATTAAAAGCCATTTCTGGTTTATGACTCTGCCCCTTCACCCAGTGCTCTTAGAATTTTCTGAGTGTGTCCAGGCACATAGGAATGCATGTTTGCCATAGTGAAAGAATTCTCTTTAAAGATAAAGGCTAAATATGGTAGTCCTTAAATCCATGATCATTGATCTTTTCCACTTGATCCTTGACCTTCATGGCTATCAGATAATTCATACTACCTAGGCCACATTGAGATAAATGTACAGAAACGATATATGTTTATAAATTCTTATGATGTATATAGAAAAATACTTTAAAGACCATCGTAGATTGCATGTAGATTAGACCTGTACTGCTGTAAGAGACTCCTATACCAGCTCAATGTCTACACTGTTAGCGTTAGACTGACCCAGATCAAATGGTAGAGTTAGTTTAGGACAGTGTCAACTGTTTCTATGACCAAGATATGTGGCATGAACCTTGAAACCACACATATGGCATTGATGATAGTACTGAAACATCTAACTGTAAAAGATTAGATACAGTCATGATTGTGAAAAGTATAAAGACATGAAATCTGCCTACTAATCCATTCATTTTAAGAACTCAGAGATGTGTCATACAACATGAAATAATGATGCATTTCCAGGAGAAAATATACTGATATTTTTAACATTTCCCCAGTAATTTTTAATCTTTTGTGTACCTGACTGTAGCTTCTTGAAGCATTATCTTTCTCATAATAGAATTTATAATACTTAGAATAAATAGTTTAATTATCAACATTATAGATTATTTTTGGCTGAAGTGATGTGTGATTTGATGATTCTTTAACTTATGTGACTATATATACATATATGTGTGTGTGTGTGTGTGTGTGTGTGTGTGTTTGCAAATATGGAAAATGTCAACTTCACACTAGCATACATTTTTATATTTGTAATAATATTTACCTAGATAAGCATGTCATCTAGGCATCTTAGTTATCTTAAATAAGGGAGGCTTGTACATTGGGGTCTTCAAAGCTAAGAACCCTCATTGCCTTTTATGAATTGTTAAATAGACTATAGAGTTCAGGTCTGAAAAAGTTATACCAGACATCTAAGAAGTTACTCATTTTTTCATATTTAAAGAAAAATGGACATATATGGGTGATATATATCTTCATTTTTTTTCTTCGAGACAGGGTTTCTCTGTGTAGTTTTGCGCCTTTCCTGGAACTCACTTTGTAGACCAGGCTGGCCTCGAACTCACAGAGATCCGCCTGCCTCTGCCTCCTGAGTGCTGGGATTAAAGGCGTGCACCACCATGGCCTGGCAATATCTTCATTTATTGATGTATATATGTATTCATATATCTATATTCAAGAGTAGATATATATTGGTCATTGACATTATTTATTCTTTAAAATTAACATTCTTTAATTCTCTCATGGTTTCAATATTTCATATTCCTACACCTTAAAAATAAAGTAACATTGTGTATGGATATTGAAATGACACCATTCCATAATCTATGCTAATCAAGCTGCAATGCAGAAAACCTGAAGGACTGTAGAGTCATTTAGCTTAGAAATATTATTGGGCCTTTTAGAAATACATTCACCATTGGAAATTATTCCAGCTTAACCTTTGTTTTTCCAACAATCACATTTGCAAATTTGAATGGTAGAAAGAAGCAACTTGGGATTCCTATTCCTGTTTAGTGACGTTAGGTGACCTTGATTCCATCTATTTCTTTCACCTGCTAGAAGATCTGTGCCTTCCACATGGCAGTTTCTGTGTTCAGCATTAAGGCATTGCCTTCCCCACCCTCAAGATACAAAGAGATTGAATCAAAGGACACTATTATTATAATAAAAATAATAATATTAATATTAAAATAATAGAGAGTTTGAGTATTTTTATACAAAGACACAATTGGCTTTTCTGTGCCTATTACACCCTTGTAACATTCCTATGGCAAAGTCACACTGGTTGAGCTGCATTAACCTATTTTTGCTTAACATAGTATTTCCTCTAAGACACTTACGTTTATGGTTATCCCTTTGAAAGTAGCACAGAATTTGCCTTCACTTCTCTTAGGTTTGGTAGAGGTAAGTGGTCCAGCCATTGAGACGTTTTTGTCTTGACTGAAGAGCCCATTGTTGCTACTGGCATTTCTGCGACGTGGAGGGTCCTCTGACAGTGGGGAAAGCGCAGGAGGAAACAGCTTTTCTTCTTTTTTCCTGTTTGCTCTCCTGGATGAATTGCTATGCAAACAAAAAGTGTAGGGTGTCATAAAGTTGCATCTTGCTTTCTTTGGAAATCTCATCACTATGCTGTTCTTTTCAGCTAAAGTGATGTCTAACTTGATTCTTTACTGTATGTGAAATATATCTATAAACACAGAAAAATACATAGAGTTAGAATCTCACTACATACATATGAAGATATGTGCACACATACATATACAAGACTCATTATTTCTTAGAAACAGAATCCTATGACCAATGTAGATATTTAATGAGTGCTACAGTGTGATATCTGAAACAAATCAAGATTATTTTCTATTAGATTTTTTATAGGAAATGCAATGTAGACTTTAATCCCTTCATTTTTCAGGATACTTTGTGCTAAGATTTAACTAAACAATCTGAAATAAATGGCACAGTAAACAATACATTTCATATTTTAAAAGATATATTATGCTTATACACTAAGAAATAAATTAAATTAAATAAATAAAAAATTGTAAATTTGCTGTAAAAATGCTGTAAGCCAATGCCAAGGAATAAACATCCATTCACCTTAAACTGTTAAATTGAAGTACTGATGTAATACACTTTTAAAAAGGCCACTTAAAATATTCTTTGGTGATATCAACAAGAGACATCTGCAATACTAAAAGTACCCCTGTGCTTTTAAGGAGATTTATCTGCCCATTAAATGGGCATCATCAAACAGACTGAGAATTCAAATAAAACAGAACAACTAAAATCTTATGCTAACTGCTTTACATGGTAATTGGGTCAAGGATTTTCATTTAGTTACTTTCTTGGACTAATCAAGGATGATTACTTGAATTTTAATCTTTTCTTAGACAACTAATATTGTACTGTGCAGCCATTTACTTCTCATAATTATTGACTACAATTTTCAATGGCAAATTAAGTCAAAAAGAATTTATGTTTTCCTCTTGGTCAATTTCAGTCAGTGTCTAGATATATAGATTTGCTTTATCTCAACGCAGCAAATCAAGGATGAACAAGAATTCAGGTGATCTGATTTCCTGAAAGAAAAATAAGTGCAACCTGCTTGTTCCCTTTTACTATGTCATACAGATTTAGCAATTATAATAATACATGCCCTCTTCCTCATCTTTTGCCTCATAAAGGTGACTCTATTTTATTGCCATGTAGTTAACATTTTAAACAGTGAAAATGTTTCTGCCATTATCTTAAATGACTAAAATTAATATAAATACTTCCTAATTATTTTTAAAATTCTTTGAAATGTCAGCCATTTTAATACAGTTGTGATGCCAGATAAAATGATATAGTGAACAAATAGATCAAGATTTTTGTTTTAGATTTATGTTATGTGTGTCAGTATTTTTCCATTAATGTATATGTGTGCTGGTGCCCGAGGAGGTCAGAAGAGGGTGTTGGAGTACCTGGAACTAGAGTTACAGGAGGTTGTGAGCCACCATGTGGATTCTGGGAACCAAATCCAGATCTTCCTCAAGAGCAACAACTGCTCTGGACCTCTTAGTAACCTCTCTAGCTGCAGATCAGGATTCTTATCCATGAAGAAATTCCATCAACAATAGAACACATAAAGTATAATAATTACAGTGATACCTGAGCTTTGGAGATATGTATGTTTGTATACACATACAAGTAAACCATTATTGTGACCTCTACAGGAAGTGATTCATTATTTGTAACCACCCCCATCCACTTGAGCTGGCTGAGAAGGTAGTAGGGGCTTCAAGGTGAAAAGTTGTTTCTGAGAGGTAATTGATCTTAAATTGTATGCCAGCACTTTCCCATCTGCTACTGACCTGATAAATGGAAAAACAGTCCATTCTGTGCAATAGGTACCAGTGTCTTAGTCCCCTTTTCATCTACCCAGTAGAAAACTAGAAATGTTGGATATTTAATAATCTCATTGTCAAAAGACATCCAGGGGAATTTTTCTAAGAAAGCTCACTGTGATTGTTTTCAAGCACAAAAAGATTTCTCTCATATTTTTGTCCTTCTTTAAATAGGATAGAAAAGGACAGTAGATCAGGAAGAAAGAACATCACCATGGCTTTGTCAAGTTCTAAATGTGGTGAGGTATTCAAAAGAACATTCTTAAGGTTGATGGGGTAACTCCAGTTCTTACAATCAAATATAGCATCTTTTCTATGTGCAGTATGTTTATTTAGAAAAGTGAAAATTTTTCTCTTAAGAGTTTCTAAGGATCCAGAGTGAAGGGTCAAAGAACAAAGGAACAAGTAAAGCTTGCAAGAGTGCTGTGGGATGTCGTTCTGTATGTTGTAAATGTGTGTTGCTCTGATTGGTTGATAATTAAAATGCTGATTGGCCAGTAGCCAGGCAGGAATTACAGGCAGGGTGAGCAGATGAGAAGAATTCTGGGAAGAGGAAGGGCTGAGTCAGGAGTCACCAGCCAGACACAGAAGAAGCAAGATGACAAGGTAAAACTGAGTAAAGGTACCAAGCTACGTGGCTAAACATAGATAAGAATTATGGGTTAATTTAAGTGTAAGAGTTATTTAGTAAGAAGCCTTAGCTAAGCAGTTATAAATAATAATAAGCTTCTGAGTGATTATTCTATAAACAGGCCACAGGACTGTGGGGGCTTTGCAGACTGGAGAAACCTCTGGTGATATTTTGTTTGTACTTTAGTAAATAAAGTTTGCCTGGAGATCAGAGGAAATAGCAAGCCATTTTAAGTAAACAAAGAAGTCAGGCAGTGGTAGCACATGCCCTTAATCCTATCACTTAGCAGGCAGGATCTCTGTGTGTTCAAGACTTCACTGGAAACAGAGCCAGGTGTGGTGGCACATGTCTTAATTCCACAGCAAGGCATATAGATGTGGGTAGAGAGGAAGTAACTCACATTTGGAAGCTGCAGAGTTGGTGAGGTAAGGTTGGATGGTGGCTTTCCCTATTTCCCTGATCTCTCTAAGGTTCCATTTTTTTTATTTAATAAGACTGTCTAGAAATTCATCTACAGAAACCTTCCTACTACACAAGATGATTTCCAAAAGAAGACCCTTAAGACACCAATTTGTCTCATCCTTCCTCAATTCCAAGGACTTGATGCTGTTGACAAACCTAAGACCATGTTGAAGGCCCTATCTGAATAATAAATATTGCTTCCAGGGAAATAGTAATTTCCCATTTACTGAAAAAGCAGAGTGCATACAAAGCCTGTGCTGTAAAAAGACCATTTCTTAATTGTGAGTCACTTTACTCTTGATTTTGACTCTTCTTTTTTTTTTTTTTTGGTTTTTCGAGGCAGGGTTTCTCTGTGTAGCTCTGTGTAGCTTTGCGCCTTTCCTGGAACTCACTCTGTAGACCAGGCTGGCCTCGAACTCACAGAGATCCTCCTACCTCTGCCTCCCAAGTGCTGGGATTAAAGGCGTGCGCCACCACCGCCCGGCCGATTTTGACTCTTCTATAAAACAAAGCAACAACTCAATAGGTTGCTTAGTAATGTTGCTTAGTAAGGCATTGAATGTGTGGCTCTTTTCTACTGCCCTGGGCTCTATCTTTTTATCTGTAGACACTTCAAACTTGGCCCAGCCTAGGAACTGAGAAATATTGTACCATCACTATGCCATTTTATTCTGGAAGAAAGACTAGGAATGATTATGTTTGACCATCAAGATCTATGCTTCCTCATATACCTGGTTGACCTGAGCAAAACTGAATCATGTTGCTTCACTGGGTTTCCTTTTCTGAAAACTATGTTAATGGATATTGTAGAGACAAACTCTACCAGGGAGTACATAATATGTCACAAATAATAACTGATTTTCAGAGTGTGGGGCAGGCATCTTAGGGATCAAATGTTATTATGCGGAGCAGGATTAGAGGAAGGGAGTCTGTTTCTACCTTTCATTAAAACAAGACGCCAGACCCATGCAAGCTAATAACTTCTTCCCAACATCTCATCTGTGGCAGATTGATACTGTAACACTGATGTTAAATAGTAATCTGTGAGATCAATTGTTAGCAGCAGTTGCCCAGATTACCTCTCTGCTTTGGACTACTAATAGACTCCAAAACTGGGCATGATGGGAGTAATCTCCAATGTTGAATGAATTTATTGCAATAATTACACAGACAGAATGTCTGGAGTAGCTGACATGATTGTTAGTTAAGTGATATTTATAAAACAGAAGGAACTTGTTCACAATACTTTCTTCTCTGGAGAAGGATGATGTTCTTTGACTGCGAAAAGGACAAGGAGGCCTCCTGCTTGATCTTGGAAACTTGCCAAAGAGAAAGAAGGGAGAGGAGGGCCTAGTTGATTAGAATCAACATACCTTACCAGGCTTTCTTAACACACAACTGCCCTCCATGGGGGCAGAGCACAATTTCCCAAGCATGTCATTCTCCTGGCCTTTGTGGAGTCAGGATGCAAGTACTGGTCTTCAAGCTTTGTATTAATATTAGGAAATGGCATTCAAAGTAGTACCCTATTTAGATCAAGGGAAATTGTCTAGTCTCCATCAGAAGTGAACCCTGGCCAAAAGCAGATTGATCTTATTAAGATGATATGTGTTTTTCTGATATTTTCTCTTTTTAATTCACTTTTTTTTATTTTTTGTTTGGTGCAAAATCATTCTTGGTTCTAGTCAAATGTTCTAATGGGACAAAAAGCCCCTAATATGTTCAAACATGACTTTTTAAAAAGTGAAAACATTCATACAAGGGCCAACTTGAAACAGGGAAAACTTACTCTCTAGTGTTGGGAGGCTTATGGGGTGGGGCTGGTGAAATGCAAGGAGGAAGCAAGCAGATAGTAGTGTTGTCCTCCAGGCGTTGCTTCTTCTCAGGGATTTTCTCTGCAGCTTCTGCTGGCTTTTACAGGGGAAAAAATACACAGATCTTGAAATACACCACACATTCAAAAAAGCATGTTTCACACATTAAGAAAATGAAAAAGACAGTTTGCTTCTATTTTAGCTTCTAGATTAGGTTGGAGAGTTAAATGAGTAATTTTTATCAGACAGAAATGCAATAAACCTTCCCTAGTCTAGTCCTACCAAGAGGTTGGCATATGAAAGAGTTAAACTTCAATGTAAATCTCTGATTAAAGATTGTGTAGCACAGGAACCTCGTAATGAAAGTGAAGAGAATTTAAAATTTTCATATATTCCTTTCATCCATGGTGCCTTTACAAAGTGATAATTAGGAAATGAACATTGTAATCTCAACACAGTACAAATCCTGTTTAAACAGCATGGGGCTTGTGGGTGACCTACAAAGGCTGTCTATAAAATCAACAATATGCAAGGGAATGGACCATGCATAAAATGTCTTTCGTTCTTAAATGTGTTCATTGCAAAGACACATTTTCACTCTACTGTTGTCATTAATAAGAGAGAATAATTGGGGGAAGATCATGGGTCCCACACTTCTTACTCTTCTGGAATCCTTTCATTGGATATATTCCTGCATGATTCACTAAGGAGCACTGGGATTCTCTGTCCTTGAAAGCCTCTCTTCAGGACTCACCTGCCTCTGAGAATTGCTCTGCCTCCTAGCCATCCTCTTTAGGCAGTCCCTCCAGCTTCCCAAACTACAACATTCCCATGACTCTTATTGTTCCATTTCCCTAGCACTCCCCACTTCCCTAGTACTCTTCTGTCTTCTTCTGTCTCCTGTCACCTAGGAAGCACCTGCTACTTAGCAGTTCCCTCTGTCCTAGACTTCTAGAGCTTTCACTCCTCTCAGTACTTGACTGTCTCCTAGATGCCCAGTGCCCTGCCCCTATTCCACCACCTAGTAATTTCCTGTATCCCAGGAATCTCAGTAGCATCCAGGCTCCTCATACTTTCTGTCCCTCAGTGTTCCCTAGGCTTTAATGGTTTCAAGTCCTTTAGCACTCCCTAGTTTTCTATTACCTAGTTATCTCCTAGGTCATTCTCCTAGTACTGTCCAGTTTCCTGGTAATTTTGTGTATCCTAGTGGTCTCTAGTCTCTTAGTGTAGCCAGCCTTGTCTCCTAATACACACTTCTAGTCTCCTAGGATCTGCCTGTATCCTGGTGCTTCCCACATGCCTAGCATTGCCTACTCTGTCAGAGCTTCCCGCAATCTCTTACCACTCCACTATCTCTTAGCACTCCACAGTTTAATACTGCCCAGTCTTCTGCTTCTCACTCTCCTAGTGTTCCCCAATCTACTAATACTTGTTGCAGCTTAGGGACCCCTATCTCCTAGTTATCTCTAGCCTGCAAACATTGCAAAAAAAAATGTTAGCACTCTATTTCTTTGCACACCCCACTTTCCAAGTTCTTGTCTCCAACCTATCCCTACATCCCTAGTGTTTCCTTCTTTCCTGGGATGTATAGTCTCCAAGAGTAACTCTGTATCCTAGCACTCACATATGTCCTAGGATTTGCCTGCCTCCTAGTACTCTCCAGTCTGTCACTGTTCAATAGTATAGTGCATTCCAGTGGAATAGTGTTTCTCATCATTCAAATACCATTTGGTCTACTAGCACTCCAATGTTTTCCCAGTATTTTGTATTTGTCTATCTCTCAGTCTTCTAGTAGTCTCCAGTCTCATAGGGCTTACCAATCTCCTAGAGTTCTTTTGACTTACAGACTGTCTAAAATGCCCAGTCTCCAATTATTTTCTTTCATCCAAGCACACTGGCCTCATTATGCTCCACTCTACAACTGTTTTTCAGTATACTGCCTGCTGGGCTCAAAGTGCTTATACCCTCAAATTTATCTCTAGATGCATGGTGTTCCAAATAACCAAGGCTTCTTGTCTCCCAACTACTTAGTCTCCTGTCACTCCCTGTATCTAAGTACTTCCCTGTTGCCTAGCACTACCTGTCCCTGAGCACTCCCTGTCCCTGAGCATTCCCCTGTCTCCTAGCACTCCCTGTCTCTTCTGACCCCCATATACACTATCACTTCTCAGTCTTCTACAGTTCCTTGGTTTCCTCAATCCCTTTTCCATGTACTAATCTATCTGCTAGTTTCCTTAGTTTCCTAGTATTCCTCTGTTTTGTAGAGCTTTAGTGTCTTAAAGTTTCCCATTGTTCTGGGACTTGTCAATATTCTACCCTATCCCAGGGTCTTGCTGCTAATTTTTAGTTCCCCTTAGGTTTCCAGCACTATGTAATGTGCAATTGATCTCTTGTCTCCTAGTGTTCCCCAAATCTAGCGTTATCTAAGTCCTAGTGCTCTGTGGTCTTCTAATACCCTATTGTATTCATGCTCCCCAGAGTCATAAGTGCTCTTTTGTCTTCACTCTACAGTCTCCTACCAGACTTTGACCCCCTAGTACTTTCCTATCTCCTAGTGTTCCCCAGTGTCCCAAGGATTCATTTCCCTCTGTGGTCACACTCAATCTCTTAAAACTCCCTCTTCACCTAGCAGTTTCCTTTCTTCAGCACTTTTCAGTCTACCCATGATTCCAGATGCTTTTCTTCTATCTTTCCCCTGTATCCTAATGCTCCTTGTTCTCATACCCCTCTCTTCTGACATTTACTTCATTTTAGTCACCTCCAGTCTCTTCTACTTTTTAACCCTTTAATTACAAAGGAATGAAGACTCTCAGAGTACCCCATTTAATAAGTCACTGTTGTCTACAGGTAAGCTTTTCTTCACTAAACAACATGAACAACGGCCATACTCAAGATACCCCCTCCCAGAAAGAAACAGAGGGAATAGTCAAATGAATAGGAGTTGCATTTTTACCTACTATGGTGCTTTGAGGAACACTATTAGCAAAATATCACCACAAGAGAACATCATTCTAAAAAATTAACCCAAGATGTAGAGGTAAATAAGAAAGAGATTATTAGCTATAAACTCATATGTCTAGACATATTTTAATTGGTAAAAGTCACTCTGAATTTCCCCCTATGGTGACCCTATGCAAGCCTAGAATTTATACCAAAGCATGTTTAGATGAGATTTTCACAGAGTAATCCTTACAAATAGGTCAGTAATCCTAAAAGGCTATCTAAAGGGTATGGTAGATGTCAGGATACCCCAGGATAGCTGACTCATGAGTGCATTAATATGTGTCAAACATGAATGAACGTAGAAGATGTACTTGGCCATTGTGTGCAGATAGGCACTCTGCTGATGCTAGAGTGGGAACCACTTGCATTAGGAGCAACTTAAGGAGCTGACTCCTGGGACTGGCTACCTTGGGAAAGAGGCTTCTTTGTATTCTTATTTCCTATATGTCATAATTTCTCATAGTCCTTAACAGCTATCTTTGCCAATGGCTACCATCACAACCTGATCATTCCTAACACTGTTGTCATATGTCAAACATTTCATTCCTCTTAAAAAAATGTCATTTCCTTTACCAAAGCTTGTGATACCCTGCCATCGGTCTCCTTAAAAAAACACTACAGATGAAGTTAGACTCTGCTCACAGCCACCTGGCAGACTCCACTGGGCAACTCACCTTATGCTTACGCTTGCCCTTAGTGGCTAGTTTTTCCACAGCGGTGGCAGCAGTTTGACGCTTCGGTTTTGAGGCAATCTCCTTGTGCTCTGTCTTGGCAGGTGTTGCTGGGACTTTGTTTTGGCCAGGCACTCTTGAAAGTAAGTCAAGGTCAATCTTCACCCATAGGTTTTTTGGATTTTCATGATCCCGTAGAGGGGACAAAAGCTCAGTTTGCATGGCAGGAGGAGGTGAAAAAACTGTCTCCTCATTGCTGGTGGGTAAGTTGCTGCTGTTGCTGTTGCTGGTGGTCAAGGTGGTAAGGGTCAGGCTAGCATTAGAAGTATCCTTGGATTTAGAAGTGTTATTTCCAGGAGCAATGCAAGGAGGCAGTACTTTGATCTGCAGGGTCTCTTCTTGGTCTGTGTTGGAGTCAGATGTAGATGAATCTGTTTCAATGAATTCCCGGGACTTTGGCACAATCTTCCCAGGCCCCCTAAACTTCTTCTTCTCGGTGGCCAAAGGGGCATGAGGCCTTGGTTCTTTTCTAGGGACTGGTTTATGGGCAGTGGTTTTGTTACGGCTTCGAGGTGGATCAGGAAACTCTACACTTTCTTTTTCTTTGGGAGTGCTGCTGGTAATATTTGGTTTGGGCCAAGTAAACTCCTCAAAGCTGGTGTTTTTCTCAACTTTTTTGGGCTGTTTCTTCCCAATTGTCCTTTGAGAAACTGTATCAACTGATGTTGACAACTTATGCTTCAAAGCCTTTGTTTCTGGGGCTTTTTGATTGGGCCTTGGTCGCGCTTTCTCCCTAATGAGGCTGAGGAGAGGTCTTTCTTTGGGTCCAGCCACAGCCTGGCTGGGGTTTGGTTTCACTTTGACCTGGACTTCCACTGGTTGTATTATTGGAGGAGGCAGAGAAATGGTCTTCATAGGTGTCTCATTTTGGCCACAAATAAATGACTTATTCTGGGATGTGACTTTGTTTAGCCATTTGTCTAGCTGCCATTTGTTTGTGGAGGGTGGCTCAGGCTGCAGATTGAGAAACAGTAATAAGGATGAATTTCACATGTGTGTAATACTTTAGGGGGACTTTCTGTATAGTGACTATTTGCTAATAAAATGTTGGATGATGTGGGCTGGGAATGTAGCTAATAGAATACTTGCGTAGCATGCATGAAGCCCTGGGTTTTGTTCTTAGACCCATATAAACCAGGTGTGGTTGTAGACATGAAAAAGGGTCCAATGTTCAAGGATATTTTTAATTACATATCAAGTTTGAGTTTGAGGCTATTTTGAGCTACCTGAGACCTTGTAAACAAAGAAAACAGACGACCTTGGGTGTTAAGTGACAATCAGCGCATGCGCGCGCACACACACACACACACACACACACACACACACACACACACACACACGGGGAGGGGGGGGGAGAGAGAGAGAGGGAGAGGGAGAGAGAGAGGGAGAGGGAGAGGGAGAGGGAGAGGGAGAGGGAGAGGGAGAGGGAGAGGGAGAGGGAGAGGGAGTCATTGAGAACACACTTTCAGTGAAAATTGGAGTGATTTGTTTTCCCCTTGTATCTGATTAGATAAAAGACATCCAGCTACAAATCAACCAGTCTGTTTTTTTTTTTTTTTTTTTTTTAGCACCAGTTTCTATTGTCCCTTTGGAAACCTTCTCTGTTCTAGCTAGGAAGTAAAGGGTTCTTCACATGTGGATGCTTCTGACTGTAGCCCAGGGTTCCTGAGAGAGAACTCTGTTCCTAAAGTCTTTTGCTAAGAATTATTGGTCACCCTGTCACCAAGAGACAGAGGTAATGGTGTCTTATCCTGAAAGGAAATCTAAGTGCGTCTGAAGCATGTTCAGAAGGAAAAGCTTTCCATCTTCACAAATACTAGGGTCTACTAGACAATGCTGTAATTCATTGAAAACAGTAATGTCTTTGGGTTTTTCCTGAAGGATTAAAAAAATTGACTCCCTCAAGCCACTACACTTTCCTAAATGCATGAGCAATAATCAATTTTTTGGGGATGTGTATGTAGACTTTAGCATTCACTATTTTTTAAAAGATTTATTTATTTATTTGTTATGCATACAGTGTTCTTCCTGCAGTTACCCCTGCAAGCCAGAAGAGGGTACCAGCTCTTATTACAGATGGTTGTGAGCCAGCATGTGGTTGCTGGGAATTGAACTCAGGACCAGTGGAAGAGCAGCCAGTGCCCTTAACCTCTGAGCCATCTCTCCAGCCCCCTAGCATTCACTATTAAGCAATAGGAATGGTATATTCAATTCAGGTTCTTCTGAACTGAATATTCAACTCTGAAGTCTACCAGTTTAAATAAAAAGCCATCATTTTTAAAAAATTATTTATTTTTTTAAAAAAGTTTTTTTTCATTTTACATACCAATCCCAGGTTCCCCTCCCTCCCCTTCTCCTACTCCGCATCTCCTCTAATCCCATCCCCCATCCACTTCTCAGAGAGGGTAAGGTCTCCTTGGTGAGTCAACAAAGTCTGAAAAGCCATCATTTTTATTAGAAGACCTCTTCTGAAAGCCACCAAGCATATGGCATCAGTAAATAGAAGATGGCAGAATTAAAAAGAGTTAAGTAGCTGTGATCCATGTCTGTAGAAGACAATAGCAGATAAGTAGGAAGGAAACTATGGGAGTTGCTGTTCTTAGCAGTGTAGTTCCAGGTCTAAAAGCTAGCTCTGGCAGCATACTGAGCTGGGTTGCAGGCCGAGCTTTACTACTGTATAACTCTGAGAGCTTGGGGTAGTTTTGGTTTAACTTCTCATAAACATACATTGTTGCCTATAAAATGGACTATAGTGAGAGAGAGTACAGTATCAGATTGTTAGGAAGAGGAAATGAGAAAATATAAGTCAAGTGTCCAGCACAGTATTTGCTATTTTTAACAGCAAGAAAATGACTATTGCCTTCTATTATTCCTTTTTGGTTATTGAAAAAGAAATGTATAAAGAGCCATAAGATGAATTTAGTTGTTGTACCGTATGCAAGGCTTGGAACCAGAGCACTTATCCTCAACTCATAGAGGATGGGAAGGGAAAAACCTAATTCTTCTATTTCAAAGTTTTTGTTCTGGTGTTTTGTGGTGCTAGGCTAAACATTTCATGACTTATTATTATCAGACACATGGTGGAAATTACAATAAGGAGCATGGGACTGCTTGAGTGCTGTTTTACCTTTATGGAAAGGCAATTTCTCAAGTCTTCCTTGTTTAGTATCTATTTATCACTTTAATGACTTTAAAATAGACTTAAGGGTAGGCATCTTCAGATCGAAATGGGTCATGACTGAATTTGTTGGTTCACTTAAAACATTAGTTGTAAAGCTTCATCATTAATGTACTAGTTTTTTTGTAGAATGAGGCTTGAGGCTAAAACTAGCTAAGTGACTGCCACAGAAAATCAGTCATGCAGCAAGCAATCTGTACAATACAGATTGAGCCACACAGAAGGAATCTACATATGTTAGGACATATACAGATATATGTTTTAAAGAAACAATCTTATCAAGTCTCTGGCTACTTTTCTGAAGTAGTTACTCTACTAAAGGCTGGTGATATGTGGCATGCTACCTTATGTATCAGGACATAGATGGATGTTGGAGTCTTGACAACTTCACTCACCTCTGGAGTGGCCACTCCAGGAGCCTCATTGGATTCACTGTCGGTAGTGCTGCTTTCAGTGTCTGAATCCGATTCTGAACTACTCTCTGACTCACTGGAGCTTCCAGACCCCCCATTTGCTTGCACTGCAGGTGGAGGCCGCGGTGTGGCCAAGAGTGGGCTGAAAGAAAAATGACATCATTTATTGCCTCATCTAGACTCAGACTAGAAAGAAACAGCCCATTCCACATAAAGACTTATTATCTGTGAGCTGCAGGCAGAGTAGAATATAGAATCCCCATCTGACAGAGACAAAATATAGGGCTCTAGGAGCCCACTGATAAGACCAATGTCAAAGGTTTGATTAGAACCAAGCACCTTGGCCCAGCACAGTTTCTTTTCTTCCAGGAAAGCCTCCCCACTTTCATATTCCACATGAAAACTTTCAGCAGAGATGTCATACCTTATGGATACAGACTGGAAGCTGAGACTTAGATGTTTTATTGATTTCAGTTACTTTTTCATTTTTGTTGCTCTCTTCCCTCCACCCCTAAGTTCTTGGAATATAGTCCAGTGTAGTCACATTTCTAATAACTGATAACTTCAATTATCCTTTTATTGTAGGAAAGTAAGGTCCAGGGTGAAGGAAAGATGTGTATAGACCTCACAGTAGAGGCTAGAACTTGGCATCATGGTGCCCTAACTCTGTCAAAGGAGCTGTGCTCAGTCCATGTTATTCCAAGGGTCTCAGGTATGGTCCTCAATTTCAGTCTGTTGAGTTCAGGAGTAAGGAAATGAGAAAGTGTTCTTCACTATCATTTTTGTAAATAATTTGAAACTTTTATCAGGGAGGTAAGATCCTAAGGGAACAACTATCTCCAATGATTGATTTCTAAATTTGTAAAGCTGAACAAAGTATTTGAAAAGTTACACCATTTACTACTCTGCCTTTGTTGGGATCCAACTCTTCTTTACCAATCATTTACTCTCTGTGCACTACACCAAATCAACAGTCTTGCAGCATTCTGTGGCACAACATTGTTTTTCTGTCTTTTTGTCTATTGTTTCTTTGGACTAGTTCTGCTCTTCATTCTATTATGAATTGTGCAGAAAAAAAACATAAAAACAACAACTGCAAAACAAAAAGAAATTTTGAGGAGGGTTTTCATCTCAGTGAATCTTTTCAACTCTGTCTTCCTTTGGAGATCAGTTGAACTCAAAGTAAGGGTAGGCTTGGGGCTAGTGCATTTTCCCTGTGATACTAAGTCTGGTCCCTCCTTTGTTTGCCACACCACCCCCATGCTTCTCAGGTCAGACACTATTGCAATTTTCTTGGCTTTCTCGCTTAACATTCCTCAAATGTGAGACAAAAAGTTCAAACAAGTGGCCATGCCCTGACCTTGGAGGCCACCTAATTCTCTGGTCACGTCTTCAAACCTAAGATAAAGACATTTCAAGAATTCTCTTGTGCAGGTCTCTAGAAGCATAGAACTTTATTCCTTGCCTGAAACTATAGAAGTTCATGAACCATCCAACACCCTCTGCAGAGCCTCTTCTCCAACACTGTGACTCTCATCACTGGGATGAAGATTACCTTCCCTGCGGCTAGGGAAGAGATGTGATTCTTTTATGGCAGCATGGGTTCTTCATCAGCCACTATTCAACACAGAGAACCATTTTCACCACATAAAACTTCAATCCCTGAAGGCTGGTCCTTTAATCTCCTAGGTAGACATTTCCTTTCATGGAGCAAAGACTCATCTTAAATTGATGGCTGCCAAGTAAATGCTATCCACAAGCACATCTCTGCCAAATACGCCAGGACATTAGAGGAAAGCACAAGAAATAGGGGACTAGATCTCTTGGGGATATGTGTGCATATTTCTCTTACAAGGAAAGTGGAGGAAGCCTGTATGTTGGTGTTTGTATTTCTCTGCATTTCTTTACAGAACTCCCTTTAGGTGCCAGTAATGACTCCATACTTATGCAAAATACCCTTTAAATTGAATCAATTAATTTTTCATCTTAAGTTACTAAATAAAGATTAAGGGAGTATATCTAAGTGAGACTAATCCAGAGCTTAAACAAATTTGGTGCTGTGGGATGTTCTGTATGCTGTGAATAGGTGTTGCTCTGATTGGTTGATAAATAAAATTCTGATTGGCTAGTAGCCAGGCAGGAAGTATAGGTGGGATAAGCAGACAAGGAGAATTCTGGGAAGAGAAAGACTGAGTCAGGAGACGCCAACCTGCCATCTAGGGAGTAGCATGTAATGGCACACAGGTAAAGCCCCGGAACGCATAGTAACATATAGATTAACAGAAATGGACTGAGTTTAAGTGTAAGAGCTACTCAGTAGTTAGCCTGAGCTAATGGCCAAGCAGTTTTAAATTATATAAGCCTCTGTGTGTTTACTTGGGGGATGCAATTGTGAGAGATTTGGCGAGTGGCAGTCTGGGACACAGGAAATATTCCTAATACAAATGGCATCCAGATGTGGTGGCAACAGTTTCCATCTAAAATCTGAGAAAGCCTAAAAGAAAAAGATTCTAAAATGGAGCTAAAAATAGCTTCCTAGTTGTGTCTCTCAGGCCAACTGCAGCCTGCAGGCTTGAGCTACAGTATGGTGGGTTTGTGGCATGCAGGCTTGAGTGTGGCATGGTGGATTCCTGCTATGGTACACAGAGATTTCTCCAAGGTGCAAAGTATGCTTCATGGTTCATATAGCCTTTGCTAATACAGACAATAAATAAATAAATAAATAAATAAATAAATAAATAAATAAATAAATAAATAAATAAATAGAATAGAATAGAACAGAACAGAATAAAGAGGTTTCTGGGCTACAAACTGCAGGATGGAAGCATAGACCCACTGCTTCCCAGAGTTGGCAGTGAGCATGGTTTCTCCAGAGCCGGCGGTAAACTTAGTTCTGTCATGTTAGGAAGCTTAGGTGAGTGGAGCCAGCAGCCAAAGCTGCCATTTGAGTCCTAGCCACTGCAATTTAAAGCAATAGATTCATAATAAGTCAGATTCAGATGGAATAAGACTTTAAAAGGTTTATAGTGTATGTAAAAATGTATGTAGGCTTGGAAGAGAGAGGAAAATGAATATAGACAGTTATATAAAGAACTAGAAAGTTTTAAAAACAAAGTCCTTAAAAAGAAAGTAAAAGTAATATAAAAAGATAAACTACATAAAGATGGAAATCATACACAGAGTCTGGATTATATTGTCTTTGGGATTTTTAACTCCAGAGAGATATTTGAGTATAAAAGCTGCTGAATTAAATTAATATGTATATTTTAAAGATAACTTGACTTCAAAATTTGTGTCTAAGGATACGTTGCTTCTAAGATAATATGGTTTGACCAGCCAAGACCCCCTGAAAGGTCTCAATGACACCACAGCCAGATTATCCAAAATCCAAAATCAACTTCAAGGCAACTGGATCAGAGAATACAGCCTCATAGACTACTGAGTCAGGACTTGACCATAATCCTAAAATTTTCTTTGTGTCCCCATAAGATTACTAGTGCCTCTATCAGCAAGAAGTAACCCAGAAAACTACTCCCACATTCCCAAAAATTGGATTATGAATGTTTGTCTTTGTTTAGGTTGTTGGTTACAAATTGTTATTGGTCATACTCAATATCTTTTTAAAAGAAGAAAGGGGGATATGATATGGAAATATAGGCTATAGATATGATAGGATAAAAGGATGGAATGTTGAACCTACTTTTAAAGAGCAACAACTTGTTTAAAATGTTTTACATTACTGTGGATTTTAGTTTATTGATACAAATTTAAAGTTAATTTTGTTATACTGTATGTATATTTCTACTCTTGTTTAAGGTATTATGTTTGTGCAGCTCATTTAAATTGTAAGGGATAGTTAAGAAACACAGGTTAATAATTAGTCTTCTATGATAGTCAAACTTGTAGTCATGTTAAGTTTCCTAGGTATACATAGATATATTTCAGTTAGGTAGGTAAGCTTCAAACACTTCAAAGACTTATAGAATATGGCATTTAAAATGTTTTAAGAACTTTGAATTTCTGGACATTGAGACATGTCTGCTCCTGGCAACACCAATCTACTTCAGAGAAGATAATGGGTGTTGAAGGAACTCATTATGGAATTTGCTTTCTTTGCGGCAAAAGTTAGCCACTGGGCAAAAAAAGTGCCCTTGCATTGACTGCTTGATAATATGTTGTATAAACTGGACTTGCAGGACCCATAGGAAGGTGAACACTGAACTTTGCATGGTTCAAAATGGTCCTTCAGGTTCCTGCTTCGCAGAAGACACTGCCAAACATTCTACAGGACACAGAAAAATGACTGAGAGACTCTAGACCTATGGGCTAAAAATGGGTGCCCCAACATTGCAGAATAACTTTAGGTGACTGTCCAGGCAGCCCCCTGTCTCTTGTCATTTCTAGATTTTTGGAAGTTGCTTACAATGCACTTCCTGTTTACTTAGGTAATATTATATCCTTCTGAGGTCTTTGATATTGTTGAAGACTTGATAATAATAATTATGGGTATGATAAGATATAAGGTAGATATAAAACCTTATACTCACAAATTTAGGATAGATTGAATATTTTCTTTAATTTTGCCAAATACAAATAGACTAGATAATATTAATACTGTAATTCTTGCTTGATATCTGTTCTACACTATGTAATTTTACTTTGTTAAAGTTAAAACCTTCCTTTTTGATTAGACAGAAAAGGGGACGTCCTGTGGGATTTTCTGTATGCTGTGATATGTGTTGCTCTGATTGGTTGATAAATAAAATGCTGATTGGTCAGTAGCCAGGCAGGAAGTATAGGTGGGATAAGCAGACAAGGAGAATTCTGGGAAGAGAAAGGCTGAGTCAGGAGACGCCAGCCTGCCATCCAGGGAGCAGCATGTAATGGCACACAGGTAAAGCCATGGAAAATGTGGCAACATGTAGATTAACAGAAATGGGCTGAGTTTAAGTGTAAGAGCTACTCAGTAGTTAGCCTGAGCTAATGGCCAAGCAGTTTTAATTAATATAAGCCTCTGTGTGTTTACTTGAGTTTTAATTAATATAAGCCTCTGTGTGTTTCTTGGCAGGACCAGAGAAAACTCCCGCTACAAATTTGGTATCACTATCCCTCAAACACAGTTTCGATTATAACTTAACACATTTGAAATGCTGAGAATACTGGGTGGTAGATAAAAAATCCAATTTGGATCCAAGATTATTATTTACCAATGAAAGGCTGTTTCCTAATATTCATTCATACATGCATTCATTTGTGGCTTCTTGTAAGAAGTGGGTCATCCTGATATTATCAACTTAAAATGGGTTGTGGATTTAGTTTGGGATATTTCTAGATAGATTTCCCATTTACTAGATTATTTTTGTGAAATTTCTGTAAGAAACAAAGTTACCATTGAGTTTATGCCCTCAAAATAAAAACACTAACATGATAAACACAAGGCATAGATATTTTACTTAGCAGAATCAATTTATTCCTAAACTAACTCAGAATGAAAACTTCACAGATTTAGTAGAAAAGTGTGGGAATGTGTATGATTAATGTAAGTGTTCTTTATCCAAAGCCATTCTGAGGACAAATGCATTGTGGTATGCAGATTTTTAAAACCTCAAAATTAATATGGTAAATATTAATATATATGTGTATATATATATATATATATATATATATATATATCCCATAAAATACCTTAATGAAAATTAATGTTACTGCAGTAACCTTCAAAGTGTGCTTTACATTAGTTTAGGTCAAGGATGTCATCAAATGAATTTGCCTCAAATTTAAAGAAAGTTCTAGAATTTCTTAACTAGTTAGTTTCAGAATCATAATTAAGAGATCATGCACATGGATAGAAATCCCTGCACCCAGTCTGCTAAGTATTGAAACAAATATAACTGAGTCTAGGCTTTACCTCCTATGGTGCTAGCTGGGACTGTTCTCAGGAACAAAAATGAAGCCAAGATTGAAATACTTGTCTTGACATACAAGTCTTCAAGAGTGGAACAAATATCAATATTAGAATAATTAGTTTAGGCCCTTATTCTTGTCTAGAATCCACTGTGGAACTTTCAAGTTGGCAAAGCATCACTATATTTCAATTTTAGTTATTTACCTAGAACTGTTATCTGGTTAGCTAAATTCCCACTTCTACTAAATTTATTTTCATATGTCATTTATTTTCAAAATGTATATTAAAGTGACTGTGAATAAATCCAACCAATGTAATACTCGATTCTGCATAGGACAAGAAGGATTAATGCATAATTTATATATCTTCATTCACCAAGGCTACATTAAAATTATTTACCACACAACATTTACTCTTATATTTAAATAGACTACATTTCTAAGGAATGCTAGTGGTTCCAATGTGTTATATTAAGATCACTATCATTTAGTATATGAAATTAATTATTTTGCATTCTGTACTCTATGACTTAAATTCTAATGGAATGTAACTTCTCAAAGGAAACACATTTGTAACAACTTCAAAGTCAACTGTTCAACCTTTTCATAGATCAGCTTTGCTACTATATTCATCAGTGAATCAACTTTCCTTAATGAAGCAAAGTCTCATTTTAATTTCAAGCTCATTCATTTTGTCTTTACAACTTCAGCCCGACTAGAAGGGAATTCAAGGCACAGGAGAGAAATCATAGCAGGTCACTGCATGTGGAATTGGGAGAGCATTAAAATGACTTCTTTAGAAAGAGTTGTCTCTGGTCTAAAGATCTCGAGAGGGCTGGAAGAAGTTGTATTCTAGACAAGAATACATTTATGGTTGTATTGACTAAACATTTCCAGAAACAACTGGGATTGAGTTGTGACGCCATAATTAATGAGTAGAGGCAAGAAAAACAAAGAGGCTGGAAACAATATAGAAGAAACTGAGACTATTTGATGGAAAGAGATTTGGGGGAAGAAAGGTGGGTGGATCATAAAATGAATGACAATATTTGAGCAAACTGAAGGTTTATCCTCTGGGAAAGGGGGTGACATGCAGAATACTCTCCAAGATAATATAGGAACAGTAATCTAGATATTTAATTGGGAATATTTCCCTTCAACATTTTTAAGGTTTTTTTTTTCCCCCCAAATATTGAAGTGAAATATTCTCTGCAAGTCAGTGACTAGGTAGCAAAACGGCCATGAAGACTATGATAGTAAGATTGCAAGTATGGGTATGGAGTAGGGTTGGATGATGTTTAGGGTATCTTCTCACTCAAAGGTTCTAATCATTTTACAACTAAAGTGTATAGGAGATTTTAAGGGAGAGTATGTACTAGTTATAGGAGAAAATATGAGAATGCATTGATTCAATTCAATCTTCTGCTTAAGACAGGTCAAAGATGATCTGCTTTCAACAGCAGTTTATCACTCATATAATTCTTATTAAACCCTAGACTACTAAAATATGTATTCCTGAAGGGCTGTTTTATGACTTAGGCTTTTCATTGATTCAGATTAACAGCTTTCAGAAAGCCAAACAATTGCATTATTGCTCTTTGAGTCTGCTCCTAATTTAACTGCAAGTTCCTTTCATAAGGAGTAAAGAAAAATTATGGATTGACCAGTTTGCTTAATCAAAGAATGTAGACATCAAAAAGAAAATTCTGGACTCTAGAATAGGTAGTATCTTTGTAGTGAGAAACATAAATAGAAAGTTTTTAGCATCATATATTTAATGTTGAAGAATTTGAAGTATAAAAATTAAACAACACATGATTTCAACATTTAGAAAACATTAACACTTCTTACCAAAACAATGTCATGAATGTCAAAATATAAGTGAAGCATAACTATAAAAACTTTAAATATATTAACAGCAAAATTGTAATTTATTTGTGTAACAAATATTAACTAAAATATTTAGTTACTTTCAAGGACCACAATGGTAGACTGATTTTTCATTACGACTGCCAAAAATTTGCATATTAATCTTTTTTGTATAACAACTTTGTAAAGCATCATCTCACAAGTATTGAAGTACTTAAAGACAGTGTTTATACTAGACTAGATTACCAAGGATCACTATCTGTAGTGGAGTTTGGAACAGTTATGTAATGAGATAAATAGAAAATTGTGACAAGAAAATCCTTGAGATACTGATATTGGGAAGAAATACCAAAAGACCCAGAACTTGACAATGACATGTAACATCAGATAAGTTTCAGGATAGACTTGCATAAAATTCTTTCTTTTAGTTGAGACTTGCAAATTTTAACATGGTCCTTTCCTAATTTTATAAGGACCACATGTCTGTCTACCAGATAATTTAGAGTACTTTTATATTTCTGTTCATAATTAAACTGTGAAGAGATCTCTATCTGATCTTTCCTCTCTTTGCCTCAAATTTTACTTTATAATTTCTTTTTCTAAATTTTAGATTATAAAACTCTGTGTTTGAGAACTATAGGAACACATTTGCTTCACTCTGTTAAGTCATTCTGAAACCTGGACCTTTTCCAGCCAGAGGCATGCGAACAAATCACTTTCTGTCCATTTCAAGAAGTATGAATCTTCCTGTGTGTCTTCCAGGCTCCCTATTCCATTTGTCCAGTGGAAAGTCTATCAAGAGCTGAAAACAATATAGAGAGTAAGCAGAAACTTACTGCATGACAGAGATAAAAGGCAGAGCAAGAGAAAATGGGACGGCCCTTAGCACCACTAAGAGACAAAATACCTTATCTGCTAATATTATCATGAGCAACAAAATATCAAGTATATTCTTTGAAAATACTCTCATACTATTGATAAGCAGTCAGTTACTGTCCATTTGTGATCTGTGTCATCTATGATACAGCTTCAATGATATAACATGAATGTACACTATTTATCTTGCTAACTGGTCCCTGTGTTTGAAATGAAGTGGGATCCGCATATATATATACTCATTCATTTTCATGAACCACTTATTTTACACTACACTTTTCAAAGCTATGAATGACGAAGAGGTCTGTGGTTGGCAAAATAACTGACTCCCAATGACATACACACCCTTATCTCTGGAGCCAGTGAATATGTTAAGTATTCAAAGGGATTTTGCATGTATCAATAAATTAAAGATCTTGAGATAAAAGATTATCCCAGGTTATCCATATGGGTCTTGTATGATCACAACCATCCTTACAAGGGAAAGAAGACTCCAGAAGAGTAGGTGAGGCTGATATAGTGTGAGAAGGATGTGATCTGCTGGCTTTGAAGATGAAGGATGTAGCAGCCTCTAAAAGCTTGGAATCACCCTCAGTTTAGAGCCACCAAGAAAACTGTAGATAGTGAATAATGCCAATAACACAAATGAGCAGGAAGCTATCTCCCTTATAGTCTTCAGAAAGGAATGCAACTCATGCCTTCATATTTGCCTTGTGAGGTTCATGACTGAGTTTTGACCTCCAGAACTGTAAGTTAACAAATTTATATTGTTTGAAGTAATTTTCTATGATACAAACTCCTAATTTGATGTAAGAAAAATTAATGCAAGATCTTAATTGTTGTCAGAAGTTTTCCTGTTTCCCAGCAGGCCGGTGGTCAGGACAAATCTCTCCTACTTGCATCCCCCAAGTAAGCACATAGAGGCTTATATTAATTAAAACTGCTTGGTCCTTAGTTCAGGCTTATTACTGAATAGCTCTTATACTTAATTTAACCCATAATTCTTATCTATGTTTAGCCACGTGGCTCGGTACCTTTTCTAAGTTCTTCCTTGTCATCTTGCTTCCTCTGTGTCTGGCTAGAGACTCCTGATTCAAATATGGATTTTCCATAATTATTTTTTCCACCTTCTTTAATTACAAAAAGTTGGCTTCTGTATGTCATTTTTTACTTCATATAGTAAAACTTAAGCTTTTGAGATAGGGTCTATGTGTGTGAGTGCACACATGAATGTGGGTGTGTGAAACCCATGTGTGCATATGTGGAGGTCAGAGATTGACACTGGGTGGCCTCCATTGCTCTCTACCTTATATTGGAAGACAGGGTCTCTCATTAAACCTGAAGTTCATTTATTTAGCTAGACTGGCTAGCCTGGGCAGGAGGCTCTAGGGAATCTCTCTACCCATCTGTGCCCCAACCTCTGCATGGTTGCCCAAACACTGGGGTTACTGGCACATACTGTGTACTATAGTCCCCAGCTTTTTATGCAGGTGTTATGGATCCAAACTCAGGTTCTTATGCTTGTATATCAAGTACTTTACTTTCTAAGCCATATTTCTAGCCTCTCTTTGTTTTCCCCCATTCCCCTTTAAGCTTTCTTTAAGCAATCACTCCTGAAGAGTCCTTATTAAACACCTGATAAGAAGGGAGTTCAGTGTGAAACATTCTTGATGCCTTTATTTGCACCAATAATTACCTAAATGTATGAGTCTTCCATTTGATGTGCCCTAAAGATTACTAATGAGGTTCAGAAACATGATGCTTCTGTCTTAACCAAAAATTTGGGTGATGACAGACTATATTGATGACTTTTTCTAGAAACAAAGTTTAATCCATAATGGCAGTGCTAGTTATGGGTACAACTTACTGAAAATGTACTCTGTACCAGGAATTGGGTTAGTCAAAATTTCCCTGCATCTCTTCTTTCAATGTGTATGCCAACATTTAGCTACCATATCTCTTCCATTTACATCTATGAATACTGATGCTCAGCACACAGCAATAACAAGATGAATAACACTTTAAATTCTTTTTTTGAGGCTATTTAAGGGCTTTAATAATTCATTTTTTAGTTTGCATACAAAATAATTGTTTTCATTATGACAATTCTGTACACATATATCATTGTACCATCCTTGTATCTGATCCTTACATCACACTCCCAAGTTCCCCAACCCCACTATCGTTAGTCCCCTGCATCATTGCCCAAAAGAATACTCCTGGTTTTATGTCATATTGATAGACAGATAGATACTTAACAGTTTCAAAGAAAAAGAAAATATAAAGACAGTGAATTCTGCCTCACCATGGTACCTAGTGAGATGTCATTGTGGAAGGTGCTGGGGAGGCTAACTAGTGTTTGCTAATGGGATATTACATCTTGAAAGCATCAATATTTGTGTGGCATTTTAATTTGTTGTGCAATTTTGAATCCACATTGACTTTTCTGCTATCACACAGAGGTGTAGGTAGAGTTTTCCTGCCTGGCCCACAGTCAGGACAAATCTCTCTCACCCGCCAGTCCCACAGCCCCCCAGACCCGACCAAGCAAACACAGAGACCTACACTGGCCACAAACTGTATGGCCGTGGCAGGCTTCCTGCTAACTGTTCTTACAGCTTAAATTAATCCATTTCCATTAATCTATACCTTGCCACGTGGCTCGTGGCTTACCGGCATCTTCATATGCTGTTTGTCATCGTGGCGGCTGGCAGTGTCTCTCTGACTCAGCCTTCCACTTCCCAGCTTTATTCTCCTCCTTGTCCCGCCTACACTTCCTGCCTAGCCAATGGCCAATCAGTGTTTTATTTATTGACTAATTAGCAACACATTTGCCATACAGAACATCCCACAGCACTTCCCCCCCCTTTTTTTTTCAAAAAGGAAGGTTTTAACCTTAACAAAGTAAAATTACATATAATTTGGGAATTTGGGCGCAGCCTCTCCTACCACTTCCTGCTGGAGGGGGGCGCTGCATCTTATGGGGAAACAAAGAAAATTCTAGGACCATGGAATAGTCCATGAGGCTGCATCGTCTGAGCCAGCTGCCCTGAAACCATTCTGGATGTCGGATCATCTGGACCATGGTGTCATCGGAGACCCTTCAGGGGGTCCTGGCTGGTCAAACCTGATGTATCCCAATCCAGAACAAATCCATAGCCTCTGGCCTTCTGTGGGAACAAAAGCAGAGTCTCCTTTCCAAAGCAACATATCCTTACATTCAAATTTTGAAGTCAAGGTACCTTCAAAATATACATTCTGGCATAACTCAACAGCTTTTACAATCAAATGTTTTTCTGCAGTTAAAAGTCCCAAAGACAACACAATGCAGAGTCTCTGTGTAATATCCATTTTTACGTGGCTTATTTTTTATACTACCTTTACTTTCTCTTTAAAGACTTTATTTTTTAAAACTATGTATTTGTTTCTATAACTCTATATATCATCTTTTTTGTCTCTTTCAAGCCTACGTATCTTTTACACACATTGTAAACTATTACATCTGAATCTGTCTTATTGTGAATCTATTGCCTTAAACTGCAGCAGCTGTGGCTGCTGGCTCCACCCACCTCAGCTTCCCAACATGGTGGTGTTACCTTTTCCACCAGCTCTGGGAGCTATCGTGGGTCTATGCTTTTATCCAAGCAGTGTGTAGTCCAGAAACCTCTTTTTTTTGTTTTGTACTAGAAAAGGCTAAATCCACCATGCAGCTTAATGTGCCACTTGCAGAGGCCTCATTCCCGCCATACTGCAGGTCGAGTGCACACGCTAGGAACCCACAAGTAGCTCAAATTGGCAGCTGCCGCTCATTTGAGAGAGACAACCAGGAACTGTTTTTAGCTCCGTTCCAGAATCCCTTTTCTCAGGTTTTAGGTGGAAACTCCTGCCACCACGTTGGACGCCACAGAGGTGGTACAATCAGACAACCTAATAGGTGGGGGAAACATGCTTGGATACTTTTTGCCTTTAGGGATCATTTGTTAACAATGGGAACAAGGGAAACAAGTTCAGCATACACTGAACCCTAAGAATCTGGTCTCCACCAAGACAATGAATGATTGGCTGACAGGTGCTACCCATAAGAAACCTAATAAAATTGGTCTTCAAGAGTCTATATACCAAAGTCAAAGCTTCCCAATAATGAATTATATTCGTTACTAATCTTAGGTGGAGTAAGTTGTGTATTTCCACTGGGTGATCTTTGTGCAGGAATCTTGCATTGTGTTTCTAGAACTGGTTTGGAGATGGAGTTCAGCTGCTTGTCAGGAGAGCCCATAAGATTCCCATTCTGGATACCATGAGAAAACACAAGGCATTCTGAGATAGCTCAGCTACTCTGGAGACAGATGCAGGTGTTTCAGCACTTCCTGTTTGGTATCGCTTCTCTTGTTGCATAGTTGGCTTAAGCTTGCTACTTCACTGGGAAGTACCAATTCCTCTTCCACTCTCTCTATACTGTTTTTCTTCTCAGATGTCTCTCAATGTCAATCTCCTTCTCAGTGTTGTTTGTTTCATGCCATGTCTGATCTGTTACCTGACATATCACAGACACTTGATTTAAAAGGCAAGCTTCTAAGGCAAGAGTTTTTATAAACTACACACTCTCTAAAATGCTTAGTGAGTTTAAGATACCCTAGAGTAAAACAGTAAAGATGTCTTCTTATAGATCTCTGGGAGGACTGTCCCCAGAAACATCCTCTACCTATGATAAGGCACTTAACCTCCCTATTGTACTATGCCCCTATGGTCCCAGTAGGATATTGTCATCACCAGATTAATAAGACCAGAATCACTTTTATTAATTATGGAGCACTTGATACTATTCTCACAATTTTACTCCACTGACTTTGCCATTTATGACATCGGATTTAATCGCCACAAGAACACTTGGAAGTAGAAGGAGCAGATATCCACCAGTTTTATCAATAAAATTCTAGAGCTTCTTAGTTATGTGGCTGAGACCCGGGAGAGGGCAAAGGGGATGCTTCCACTTTGCTACTTGGCCTAAAAATCAGTTCTACCTAGAGAAGATGAAAACAGTAAGAAATCTACTATACAATGCATCATTTTAATCATATCAAATGGTAATAGGGCTGAGTGTGGTAGCACAAGCTTTCAATCACAGCACCAGGGAGGCAGAAGCAGGCAAATCTCTGTGAGTTCAAAGACAACCTGTGCTACAAATCAAGTTCCAGGGCATCTAGCCATATAGTGGAACCCTATCTCAGAAAAGCTAATAATAAAACTTTTAAGAAGGTAACATTGGAGTCAATCCCAAATGTTTCCTTCAGTAACCCAATGAGATAAGTTGCAAGAAGTTGGTGTTGAAAATACAGAATGGCTATACTTCTTTTTGATGAGGAATATCTTGCAGTAGTTGGTTCAAAGACAAATACACAATTTCTAAAATAAAAGTCATTCACTGTCTTCACAGAATGTGTCTTCCTAATCATGTCTGAAATATATTGTAAAGATTAGTGTTGAAAGTATAAGTCAGTGGCAAAACTGCAACTTGGAAATCACCGTTTCTAGCTCCCACAAAAGAACCAGTAACACATTATGTTGCTGTGAGAAGTGAGTATTTCAGAGCCAACCTTAGTGGCTGAGGGCCTAGACTAGGCCACTAGTTCTCAAGAACAAACTGTTGCTGACTGTCCTCCTCTTGATAAAACACATAAAGATTTTGTGAACACTTACTAGTGTGACTCCCTCACTACTAGAGACTTCTTTGGGCTCAGTAACTTGGCTTGGAACTATTTGTAACTATTTGTTCTTCTAAAATTGAATCTTAATGGCACAGAAAATCTCTAACCTTTGTATTCCTCATTTCATATATGATATTCCATACATATTTTCATTCTATACTCCCTGATAGATTAAAAGCTGTACTAGTTTTCTTCTTTGACACATGACAACATACTTAATCAAGAGCTCCTTAGTTTTGGAATTGATTACATCTGTGTAGAGAGGTACATTGCTGTTCACAGTGTTGTCAGAGGCCTATCACCATCATCTTAATGCCAGGCTAATGTCCCTTTTTTCCCCAACATATCTCCCAAGTTTGTCTTCTGCCTTCCCTTCTCTTTCTTTTTCTCCTATTGGCTTTTTCTACAGTAACAGTTGTTTTTCTCCCTTCTGCTTGACTAAATCCTTATCAAGCTCAGATCCAAATAGGTCTTTGCCAGCAACTTTAATTCTCACAGATATCTCCTTCTTCTGAGATCTTTTCACTAACTACATGATAGCTGATTGCTAGGTCTCAATTTATTTAATTTCATTGGCATAGCACCAAGTATACATTACTTGATGACAGGGACCTTGTATATTCTAGGAAGACTGGCATAATGACATGTATATAACTTTATATAATGCCTCAAATGGCCTTCTTATGGATGGAAATTCAGAACAAATCTAGTTGCCTGGTAAAGAACAATATTTAACTATGACATATATAAGTATTGTTGTGTGAAGGCTGGTCCAACACAGTGCTCAAATTTTTCTGCTTCAGTTTCATCAATAAAATGAAACTTATTTAGAACAGTATTTTTCATGTAATTGGTATTTATGGTAACAGTTTTCAATAGGTCACAATGTGTACATACATTTATGAGCATGGGAAATAAATGTTATATTCCTTCCTGAAAATGAATATTAAATGCAAACAGACCATTATAATTTTAATTAAAACACAAATTCCATTATTTTACTTTGTGTGAGATGTGAGCTACTCTCACATTTTGTTATGTTAGCCAGTCTAAACTGCTGAGCCTGATAGTAACTGGTTTTCTAGTTGATGATTTTTCCAGTAGAAAATGGAGCAAAAAATATTCAATCAAGTTTTGATTAAATATGAAGTTGAAAGATTTTCACAAAAGACAGGACTACATCCTTTAGTCCACGTGCATTGCTAATTATGACACACTCATGTTAATAAAAAGAAAATGTTCCCTACCCATAATCAATTGGCTTGAAAATTCTTCCTAGCATTTACTGTAGTTCACAAAGTATATTACTAAGGAGACAGGGAAAAAACCCAACAGTTTCTGTACGAATTTCCTCCTATCTTTTGCCTAAACCTATCTATATCATTTATAACACTGACATCTTATATCTTTTGCACAAAAGTCCTGTTAGTAAAAAGCCCTGACTATTTTGAAAGAAATTCCCCAGACTTGTTATTTTGAGTGACAACAAAAGAAAGAGTGATCCTTAGTCCCCTAATACAACCTGTCTGAAAAATATACCTTCCAGCTAAAACAATCTCCCTTCTCATCAATGCTAAATTGAAAGAGGTCAGGTACAAAAGAGAGAAGGGACCATACTTTCCCTGGGCTTGAAGAGCTCATGCAATCATGTACTCAAACCACTTTTGCCATTAAGAAAAAAAATCTGTTCAAGGCCATAGGGGAAAAGAAAGCTAACTATAAACACCCTTCTTTCTTCCACAAGTGCAATGACTATGCTCACAGGTAAATCTAGATCAGTAACCACAAAAATGGCAAGACTATGTCACCAATGAATCCACACAGCCAATTCCAAGCTGACTTGAAAAGAAATGGAAGCAAATAGGCATCTGACCAGGAGCTAGTAGGAGCTTTGATAATGGCAAGGAGGATAGTAGTAATAAGGTCTGGGTGGTTAGTTATATATTTTTTTAATATTTTTATTTTATAATTGACTTAATTTCACATATCAGCCATGGATTCCCTCGTTCTCCCTCCTCCCACCCTCCAGCCTTCCCTCCACAATCCACCCACCATTCCCACCTCCTCCAAGGCAAGGTCTCCCCTGGGGAGTCAGCTCAGCCTGGTAGACTCAGCCAAGGCAGGTCCAGTCCCAATTGGCGAGAGAGGAGGGATTTTATGAGTGAGAGATATTGAGACCATGATTGGAAAAAGCACAGGGACAAATAGCCAAACTAGTGGAAATGCATGAACTGTGAACCAATGGCTGAGGAGCCCCCATGGAACTGGACCAGGCCCTCTGGATAAGTGAGACAGTTGATGAGCTTGAACTGTTTGGGAGGCCTCCAGGCAGTAGAGCCAGGACCTGTCCTTGGTTAGTTTTATTGGTAAGAATTTGTCATGCAGAGGAGTTTAAAAACTTAGCAGTTCCAAAGAATGCAGAGATTAGAACAAAAATGGATTTAAATAGGCAATTATAAACATCCTTTGAGATTAAGCAGATTATAATTGTATTTGATGACTTCATCAGAAAAAATAGGGAATCTACATGTTCTGACTGGAAGGTATATATCCTTTTCATAATGTCAACAGCAAATCAAAATGATACAGGCTCTGCACTGGCTAAATTCAACAAATGCACATTTAGGGAAGGTTCAGATGGACTGTAAATGTCCAAAAGAAGAAAATTATGCTTAATTTCAAACCTTACAAAATGTACTTTCAGTGTGATGTAAATGCTTGTAGTGTATGATTATCAAAAATCCTAGTAGGATTTCCATGAGTCCTACTCTGTTTCAGCTTCATAAGAATAAAATTTGTGTGTACTACTCTGCCAGTTGGAAACTTGGGCAACAAAATATGTGGCAAATAACTAAATGTATTCCAGAACTGTCAAGTGTTAAAATGTTCTTTTGTCTATAATTACATTGCAATATATATTTCAAATCATTCTACATAAATTTGAGGTGTTTCAGTGGAAAAGAATGTACATGTGGGTATGTGTATGTTGATGGATATATATATATATATATATATATATATATATATATATATATATATACAGGTGTGTGTGTGTGCATGTTTGTATTTGAGTGAACAAAATGTGAGGATATATATATATAGTTATTTATTGAAACCCAATAGAGATGATATCAAAGAAGTTAAGTAATTTCCACATTAGTTTTTGCTTGCTTGATTTTTCAGTGCTGGGAACTCAAATACATCCTCAGCACCTAAGTAAAGTGCTTAATAATATGATTGGCTAAGAAATAAAAATAGTTTTTAGAAAAATATCTTCAAATGAGGTGCATTATATCAATTGAAAATAATAAAAATAATATTACTATGATTTGGATAGAGCTGAAGTATTGAGTTCTGTAGCACATACTAGTCAATTAGTCGTTTAATAAAAGGAAGAATTATTGTTTTCCAGTGTTTATATTGATCCCCATTTGTGTTCTAGCCATGTCTTATTAGCATATGTAGTAATATATATTAGTCAAAAATAAATCATATTTTAATCATATAACATAAACTAGCATTAAAATTAGAATACATAAAGACAATGATAAAATTTCAAGCATGAATGTTTGGAGAGATGGTTCAGTGTTTAAGTGCACTGGCTGCTCTTCCAGAAGACATGGGTTCAATTCCCAGCACTGGTATGGTAGCTTACATCTACCTGTAACTCCAGGTCCAGAGGATCTGACACTCTTTACTAGCCTACACAGCCACCAGGAGTGCATGTGGTACACTAATATACAGGCAGGTAAAATACCATATACATAAAACATAAATAAATAAAAATAAATAAATCTATTTTTAAATTCCAGAATGGAGGGGTGAATGAGCTCATGAGGTCCCACCCCCAGCTGAAGAGTTATTGCCACTTGATGATTGCAGGAGGAGGCAGTCACTGTCCTTTTGGGGTTGGCCACTGGTAATTCATCCATACCCAATAGATGATTCCATACCCATGGGTATATGAGCCACTCTGTGGGTAAATAAATAAATAAGAAAGGCATAAAGTTGGAAGATAAATGTGATGGGGATACTACCGGGAGCTGGATGGGGAGTGAGTAATATATATTATATGTTACATATATATTATATGTTACATAGATTATATATATATATATATATATCAAGACACATTGTATAAATGTATGAAAAATATAAAGAATAAAATTTTTAAAATGCAAAATGTCTGAATGAACTGCCAATGGGATTGTGCTTGATGCTATTGATGATTCACTTCATACCAGTTAGTCACAGAGCTAAGGAACGCTAATAGGCTTCTGTTTCCTTGGTAGGACAGCAAGAAAGATGTTCGTGTGGAATTGACCCACCCTTGGTTTAGACGATCTCTTTATTCTTTTAGGCAGATTTTCATCCTTTTCTGTCTTCCTCCTGAGTCTCCCTTCCCTTTCTTCTTTTCCATTATTTCTGGTATCTTTCTCATAAAAATCTCAACACTCAATAAAACACTATTCATTGTAACGATCCTTTATTTCTGAATTACATTATAAATTGATTTGGAAAAGTCTATTTGGGGAGTTGTTTCCCTCCATGTGAATTGTTGGAATCATCATAAAGGAAGTTTTTTTTTTTTTCCCCTCCAAGTTCCCTTTCTAACTCTCTTGTACACCAATAACAAGATAGTGGTTTGGGAAATAATTCCAGAAATAAATGAGTTCAAAGTTTTAATATCTGTATTTCAAATGGTACTTAGTTAACACCTGTTTAGAATGAACAAGCAAAAAGAACCTAACCTCCTATAATTCGCATGTTATTAATGTTGTTGCAGAAGGGCAAGAAAGGGCATGACTTCAACAGCTCTAACTGAAACACAAGAGATTTTTAACCAATGCTTCACTGCCTATGCTTTTTCTTTAGAGATTCCATCTTTGAGATCTCATTATGCATTAATTATGTATCCAAATTGTACATGGATCTGCAGGAGAAAACCAAAGCAACTTTTGCTCTGTGATTTTATATTTTCCTTTAATATGATGTTTTATATACTGTTGTTTATTCGTTTATTGGTTGGATGGTTTTTGTGAGTTGTGATTCAACATAGATTCTTTTCTAGTATCATGTTTTATAAAAATATGGGGAATGTAATATAAGTCTGAGTCAAATATGGTTATGTGCCATGCAAGACAATACTGTAAATATAAGGAGAGTCTGAAAAGCTGCTTAGCAAAATGATTTTAATATACACAGCAGTGTGAAAATGTAAGAGGAATCTATAATGACAATGAAGATTAGCCATTTGCTCTCTAACCTTATTTACAGAAGCAATCAGAGGTATTCAGGTCGAGTTAATGATCCTGTCTCCAATTAATTCAATTGTCTACAAATAACACTGGTGTAGTGACTGTCTCTAAGTCTGCCTCACAGTCTCAGAGGGAATACATAAGACTCCATTAAAAGTGACAATAATAATGCATTTATTACTGAAACACTATTGTATTATAAATAAATTCCTCATGTTAAATTATGCTCCACGCTTTAACAGAAATTCAATTACTGAAATAATAAAAAGATGGTGTATTTGCCAAGTGCTTGAACTATAATTTGGCTGCTTAGTTACCAATAGTTGGCTGTTTTGCAGTTTTTTCTTCATAGACTATTGCTTTTGAATAAATGCCAGACTTTTTCATATAAATTTTATGAAGAAGTTGCAAATTGAAATTTTGAGCTCCTGAGTCCAATTATGAAAGACATAACAGAATCTATTATTGAAAAAAACCTCTAGTAAGCCCTTTCTGCCGTTGTTCAGAATGGTCTGGTAATTGAGGTAAGCACAGGTGCTGCTCATTATGGACCATTGTGCACCATCTGAATTCTGGAAACTGTGGAATTCAGATGCTTTATACTCTGTTTGTGTGAATAACAAACAGGCCTGATTCTGCACTTGTTTGTACAAACTTGTACACAGCTCATTTGGGACATCGAAGACACCTGCTTACCCCTTTGGTGCCAAAACAGTATCATTTATGTTCTGGCTATCCTTTTGATTTGCAAGAGCAACATATTTTTGTGTTTTCTCTTCATTCTCACCGTCTCTTCCACCACACAATAACTCCAATATACTCTTTTCTTCAGTGATGGGGAAATTAGTTGAATAAATCTACCATAATTTTCCAATGATGATAGAAGATACAAAGTTGTAAGATATAGCCAGGGGAATAACCAACCAATGCTTCTTGTGGAAGGATGCTTGTGACAGACAAACTGATGTTCTATGGTGGGCTGAGGATATGTTTGTGTATGTGCATGTGCATATATGATTAAGAACTAGAATTTCTTTCTTTCTTCTTCTTCTTCAGGGTTCTCACATTTGCCTTTGCAATGTCTAATACCAGTCTTTAGATGGGTCATTTGAAAACAGAGAACCTCATAATCACAAAGACTTGCTTTCTGTTTTCATAACACAGAGAAAAACCTACACAAACCTGTAGGTTTTTAAGTCCCACTCCCATCCCACAGGGCTAGAACTGGGCCAGCAGCCATCAGTGCACAGGCTTGTAAGAGGAATCTGGGGCTCAGACTGCTGTCCTGAACTTCTGAGTAAAGTCATATTATCCTGGATATGCCAACCCTATAATAGCTTCCCAGTGTCCCTGATAACTTTAATTATTCAGCAAGCTTGAATTTTCTCTGCTTCTACTAGAGGTTTTGCCTATTGGACAACCAATTCCCAGAAAACATGTGTTGATGTTCTGTTATAGAGCAAAATAGACATTTAGGTTATTCCTGCTGCCAACAGCAATTCTGGGTCTCCTCAACTGCACCTGCCCTTGCCACAGGGACTGACCATAACAAGCCAGACTTTAAAATCCTATAAGTGCAAAGCCTTATGGTTGAAGTGAAATTTCATGTAAAAATTCAGGAAGTAAGTTTAAACGTGGAGGTGTAAGGAGTGTTAAAAGCACTGGAGATAGAACAGACACTTTCTAACACTGGTTGTGGGTTAGAAAGCTCTACCAGGAGACACCATGGTTAATACCAATTCTCCTGATTCAGGTATGCTTGTAATCCAAGGTCCCAGTGAAGTCTCATACTGAAGAAGAGTGGACATGCCACACCTAGCTCGAAAATATAATGGATTCAGTATACTACTAACTTGACATCTGGTTACACTGCTGTTTGTCTTGTCAAATGAAAGTTATGGTTTTGATAGTGCCTAGTGGAGTTGGTAGAAATGGAGATCAGCCAAAGTAAAGTTCTTGAATATCAGAGAGTGAATAGGACTACTGGAGTTTGCCAGTGTTCTACACCATGTGTATTGGAATCTTGCTTTTCCCTTCTGGTGTTCAGAGACTGTAAGGCAAAGCTCTGCAGGAATATAAACAATTTGGAAGCTCCTGGACAATATTCTACTGTGTCTCATTTGCACTTAAATAAAGCTGCCCTATGGACCTTGTGTACTTTTAAGATATATCTGAAAGATACATGATAAGACTTCCAGTCAAAATTGTACATATTTAATGGAATTAGATCTCCAGGCAAGAAGATGAGAAAAGAAAAGGCAAAATATAAAAGTGAATATGAATGCTTCTCTCCACAGATGTCCTGCTTTGATAAATGTCTTCTGGGATGTCATTTACTACAAAACCATGATTTTACCGAATGAAAAAAAAACATGAAGTATAAAAATATAAACTCTTTATAATTGTTGTTTTAACATTTCTCTCCAAATTATGCTTTTGTTATCCAGGAACTTTGATATTTGCCTTTAGATTTGCCTTTTAAAATTATTCTTCTTGAAAACATGACAATTATTGCAGAACACTCATTTGCACTGAGGGGAAAAGCTGGAGAGCTATGCTTATTACGAGTCTTTATTTACCTTCTGGCCTTGAGAATGAGTAGTTTCACAAGGAATCAAAGTCTGTGGAGCTGCCTGGCTGCTGAGGGCTGAAGGCAGGTCTGCCATGTGATGGTATGGATTTGGTCATGAGAACACCAAGCACCAATAGCATTATCTCCAGAAATATGCTTTAGATGTAGAAAAGAGTGGTAAGAATATATTTGGGCTTTTACTTGTCTAAAAGTGTCCAGTGTCCAGATTCATATGTGTGTACACATGTGTGTAGGGAGAGTGTTTCCAAGTAAAAAATGTTTTTTATGCTTAGCATGTCAACAACCTGAAACTTATAAAGAGAAATTTTATATAAATATAATGACAAAATAAATTACATTTGTGTCCCCTTGGAGTTTGAGGTTCATGTGCTAAGACCCAATAAGTCATTGGGATATTACACATAGAAATTTTTTCCCGCCGGGTGGTGGTGGCGCACGCCTTTAATCCCAGCACTCGGGAGGCAGAGGCAGGTGGATCTCTTTGAGTTCAAGGCCAACCTGGTCTACAGAGCTAGTCCAGGACAGACTCCAAAGCTACAGAGAAACCCTGTCTCGAAAAATCACAAAAAAAGAAATCTTTTCCCAAACATGGTTCTTTTCACCACCTCTATACATTATATCCAATACTAACACTAAATAACACTTCATTCCACCCAGTTCATAATATATACTTTCACTTTGATCAAGGGCTCAGAGTCAGTTAGTGGCTAGGAAGAAAACAACCCCGTGTTTTGGAAGTTTCTGTTTGTTTTGCCTGACACTTTGAAGAATCCTGCTTCATTTCAACCAGTTTCCCATCCATATATGTATATTCAGACAGATCTATCAGAAAACAAGTCTTTAAACATATGTTTTCATTAAATTATCTGCAGACTTTTCAGTGCATTACATTGACAATTGAAGATACATGTTTGCTACTTATTCTTCAGTTAGTAGTGGTGTTAATAATGATGATGACCATGGCAGTATCTGCTGCTTACTAGCCTCATACTGTGTTCTATACACTATAGCCACTTTTTATGATATCTCACATAACTGTCACAATAGGTGCACATACTGTCAATGGTCTTCTTTCACATAAGAGGAGATGGCAGTTTAGAGAGGTTAAGCATCTTGCTTTAAGATGAGGATGAGTGTCATTATGAGAACAAAGGCCTTGAAAGTTTACTACTGTGTTGGGCTCAGTTGCCTCAGGATTCTGATATACAGCTTAAAGAAAATATCTATCATTGTTATTTAAGTTTCTGATTTTGTAAATGCCCAGTTTTAAGAGGCAAATGCTGCTCATATAAGGATTTCATAAGAGCATGGCAGAATCATAGAATCATGGCTATGGAGGGCCCTGGAAGTTAGCAATTTATCTCTGTACTGTCAGAAAGGAAACTGAAGCTAATCAGAGTACTCAGAGAACTGAAGGCCATTTAGGAAAATTCATCAATCTCAGAAACTGATCTCAGTAAAATAAAGTTGTGACCATTTTGCTTTGTTGGTAGACAGGCAACTTGGCAGGGAAAAATATTTTGTCTAAGATAATCACCTATTTTATTTTGAAACTTGGTTAATGACCACAAGACGGGTATTTGGTTGATTAAATAGTTTAAATACATGACATTGACAACTTGTATATATAGTTACCAAGATATACATAGCTCTGTGGTTATATATGAGTATGTATGCTTGAAGCAAAAGGCCTGATTCCATAGCTTTGTTACAGTGATTTCATATTTATATATTTTTTTTTTTTTTTTGGTTTTTCGAGACAGGGTTTCTCTGTGTAGCTTTGCGCCATTCCTGGAACTCGCTTTGGAGACCAGGCTGGCCTCGAACTCACAGAGATCCGCCTGGCTCTGCCTCCCGAGTGCTGGGATTAAAGGCGTGCGCCACCACCGCCCGGCCATATTTATATTTTTAAGTAACTCCTATATATGATTTTATGTATGTACAACTTTGATAGCCACTGGTTTGGGGCATGATAGTACATTCTTGACTTATGGAATCATATCAAAGAAATGACCAGAAAAGAATGGGGAAGTACTGGTTAGAAAAATACCCTTTTATACTTTAGATATTTTGTCCTCTGTGGTGGTATTGTGTTCCCCGAAATATTGTGTACCCTAATAAACTTATCTGGGGTCAGAGACAGAACAGCCACAATATTAAACATAGAAGTTAGGCAGTGGTAGCACACAACTTTAATCCTAGCATTCCAGAGACAGAAATCCATGTATTCAAGGATACAGCCAAGCATGGTGACTCACACCTTTAATCCCAAGAAGTGAGCCTTTAATCCCAGGGAGTGATGGCAGATATCAGAAAGGTATATAAGGCGTAAAGACCAGGAACTAGAAGCATTTGGCTGGTTAAGCTTTTAGCCTTTTGAGCAGCAGTTCAGCTGAGATTCATTCTGGATAAGGACTCAGAAGCTTCTAGTCTGAGGAAACAGGATCAGCTGAGGAACTGGTGAGGTGAGGTAGCTGTGGCTTGTTCTGCTTCTCTGATCTTCTAGAATTCACCCCAATAACTGGCCTCAGGTTTGATTTTATTAATAAGAACTTTTAAGATTCATGCTACATCTGGAGCCCAACGTTCATGGTACAAATTCTTGAAAAAGCTACTTGCCTGTGGCCTTGCAGGCCACAGCCTCAGACCCAAGCTACATGTTTCTCGTTGTGGTGGAGCACATTGGTTAGATTCACTGAGAGAGGCAGAGGCAGGAGGATCCCGCGTTTGAGGCTGACCTAGGAGGCTTGCTAAGGAGAAGTTTCTGCCCGGGACTTGGCCACAAACAGTGGCGGTGGAACCATGGAGGCAGCAGCTGCTGCTCCAAGTTGCTGGCTTCTTCTCATTGTGTTGGTGACTGAAATGATGATGCTACCTGGGACAAAGGGTTTACTGCTGCTTGTTCAGAGAAGAATTGCCAGGACCATCATGTTACAAGAAAGCATTGGCAAAGGTCAGTTTGGAAACATTTGGCAAGACAAATGGTGGGGAGAAATTGCTGTGAAGATTTTCTCTTCTAGGGAAGAATGTTCATGGTTCCGAGAGACAGATATTTATCAGACTGTGATTGCTCTAAACCACAAAGGAGGCACAAAAAAAAAAGTTTTAAAAAATCTGCAGAGAACCATGACCACGCCTAACAGCGACTTTGAAATCTTCAAAAGGAAGACGGGACTCCACAAAGATGATTCCACATGGACTATGGTAAAGCCATTAAGCTGATTAACACCACAGAAAGATTGGCTTTGGACTACAAACTACTCAGGACAATTTTGAGGTGGCTAGCTGAGATGATCCAGCCTGACCGACTACTCGAGCAAGGACTTGAGACAAGTCCTGCACTTTCCCAATATGCAGAGACTGAACAAATGATACAGGACTTGACACTTAACCTAAAAAATTTCAGGATTCCCTAAAGATGTCTTCGCCCCTAGAAAGCAGGAAGTAATATTAAGAAAATGACGCCCACATTCCCAAGAGGTGGGGTGGATGTTTTTTGGTCCTTTAATGGCTTATGTATAATTGTCATTGTTTATAATGGTTGGTTACAAGTTGTTAATTGTTAATGGTCAGGAAAAGAAGCTGAACAAGGAGATTAGATTCAGAGGTTTTGTTTTAAAAAAAAAGAAAAAGAAAAAAGAATAGCAATATAAGGTAGATCATTGAATCTACTCTGAGAAAAAAAAGATAAAGAAACAATAAGATAAATGGGTAGATCATTGAATCTACATTAAAAAGAAAAAGGGGAAGATATAAAAATGACAAAAGGTAGATTACTAAATCTATTATGAAAAGAAAAAATACTTTAAAAAAGGAACTCTTGTTTTACATAGGATATGTAATGAAAATTTTTGTCTGAGTTTATCCAATATTACTAGACTGGACGTTGTCAAAATATATAATGGAGTTTTTATCAAAATCTGTCAAATGTTAGTGGACTAGACATTGTTAATGTAATTCTTGACTGTATATATTGTATATACTTATTAGATAGTTTTTCTTGTATTAGTTATAATCTTTTTTAAATTTTAGACAAAAAAGGAAAATGTGGTGTTATTATGTTCCCCGAAATATTGTGCACCCTAATAAACTTATCTGGGGTCAGAGACAGAACAGCCACAATATTAAACATAGAGGATAGGCAGTGGTAGCACACAACTTTAATCCTAGCATTCCAGAGACAGAAATCCATGTATTCAAGGATACAGCCAAGCATGGTGACTCACACCTTTAATCTCAAGAAGTGAGCCTTTAATCCCAGGGAGTGGTGGTAGATATCAGAAAGGTAAATAAGGCGTGAAGACCAGGAACTAGAAGCATTTGGCTGGTTAAGCTTTTAGGCTTTTGAGCAGCCGTTCAGCTGAGATTCATTCTGGATAAGGACTCAGAAGCTTCTAGTCTGAGGAAACAGGATCAGCTGAGGAACTGGTGAGGTGAGGTAGCTGTGGCTTGTTCTGCTTCTCTGATCTTCTAGCATTCACCCGAATAACTGACCTCAGGTTTGATTTTATTAATAAGAACTTTTAAGATTCATGCTACAGTCCTCCATTGGTAAAATAATATAGCAAGTAGTTAATAGTTCTCTTAATCTATTTATTGTAAAAAACTATTCAAATATTTCCACATGGTCTCATTTTTAATTATCCTCTTTATAGCATTTATAATAATCTAGCCAACAGTAAATAGCATCTTTTTTTTTTAAATTTATTTTGCAATACAATTCAGTTCTACATATCAGCCACGGATTCCCTTGTTCTCCCCCCTCCCGTCCCCCTCACCTTCCCCCCAACACCCCCCCCCATTCCCATCTCCTCCAGGGCAAAGCCTTCCCCACAGACTGAGGTCAACCTGGTAGACTCAGTCCAGGTAGGTCTAGTCCCCTCCTCCCAGGCCGAGCCAAACAATCCTGCATAGGCCCCAGGTTTCAAACAGCCAACTCATGCAATGAGCACAAGATCTGGTCCCACTGCCTGGATGCCTCCCAAACAGATCAAGCCAATCAACTGTCTCACCCATTCAGAGGGCCTGATCCAGTGGGGACCCCTCAGCCATTGGTTCATAGTTCATGTGTTTCCATTCATTTGGCTATTTGTCCCTGTGCTTTATCCAACCTTGGTCTCAACAATTCTCGCTCATATAAACCCTCCTCATTCTCGCTAATTGGACTCCCAGAGATCCACCCGGGGCCTAGTCATGGATCTCTGCATCCAGATCCCTCAGTAGTTGGATGAGGTTTCTAGCACAACAATTAGGGTGTTTGGCCCTCCCATCACCAGAGTAGGTCAGTTCGGGCTGTCTCTCGACCATTGCCAGCAGTCTGTTGTGTGGGTATCTTTGTGGATTTCTGTGGGCCTCTCTAGCACTTTGCTTCTTCCTATTCTCATGTGGTCTTCATTTACCATGGTCTCCTATTCCTTGTTCTCCCTCTCTGTTGTTGATCCAGCTGGGATCTCCCACTCCCCCAAGCTCTCTTTCCCTCAACCCTCGCCTTTCATTACCCCCACTCATGTCCAGGCTGTTCATGTAGATCTCATTCCATTTCTCTGTCATTGGGTGATCCCTGTGTCTTTCTTGGGGTCCTGTTTTCCAGGTAGCCTCCCTGGTGATGTGAGTAGCAGACAAGTCATCCTTGTTTCATGTCTAGTATCCTGCTATGAGTGAGTACATACCATGTTTGTCTTTCTGAGTCTGGGTTACCTCACTCAGGATGATTTTTTCTAGATCCATCCATTTGTCTGCAAACCTCATGATGCCATTGTTTTTCTCTGCTGAGTAGTATTCCATTGTGTATATGTACCACATTTTGTTTATCCATTCTTCAGTTGAAGGGCATCTGGGTTGTTTCCATGTTCTGGCTATTACAAACTCAACTTCATATGGAAAAACAAAAAACCCAGGATAGCCAAAGGAATCCTGTACAATAACACAACTTCTGGAGCCATCACGATCCCTGACTTCAAGCTCTACTATAGAGCTACAGTAATAAAAACAGCTTGGTACTGGCATAAAAACCGACATGTGGACCAATGGAATCGAATTGAAGACCCTGACATTAATCCGCACACCTATGAACATATAATTTTTGACAAAGAAGCCAAAAGTGCACAATGGAAAAAAGAAAGCATCTTCAACAAATGGTGCTGGCAAAACTGGATATCAACATGTAGAAGGCTGCAAATAGATCCATATCTATCACCGTGCACAAAACTTAGGTCCAAGTGGATCAAGGACCTCAACATAAATCCAGCTACTCTGAACCTGCTAGAAGAGAAAGTAGGAAGTAGTCTTGAATGCATTGGCATAGGAGATCACTTCCTAAATAGAACACCAGTAGCACAGACTCTGAGAGAAACAATCAATCAACGGGACCTCTTGAAACTGAGAAGCTTTTGTAGAGCAAAGGATACGGTCAACAAGGCAAAGCGACAGCCTACAGAATGGGAAAAGATCTTCACCAACCCCACATCTGACAGAGGACTGATATCCAGAATATATAAGGAATTCAAGAAATTAGACATCAAAATGCCCAACAGTCCAATTAAGAAATGGGCTATAGAACTAAACAGAGAATTCTCAACAGAGGAAACTCAAATGGCCGAAAGACATTTAAGGAACTGCTCAACATCCCTAATCATCAGGGAAATGCAAATCAAAACAACTCTGAGATACCACCTTACGCCCATCAGAATGGCTAAGATCAAAAACACTGAAGACACCTTATGCTGGAGAGGATGTGGAGCTAGGGGAACTCTCCTCCACTGCTGGTGGGAATGCAAGCTTGTACAACCACTTTGGAAATCAATATGGTGCTTTCTTAGAAAATTGGGAATCAATCTCCCCCAAGATCCAGCTATACCACTCTTGGGCATATACCCAAGAAATGCTCAACCACAGCATAAGAGCACTTGTTCAGCTATGTTCATATCAGCATTGTTTGTAATAGTAAATAGCATCTTTAAAGGTAATTGGGCTAATCTTGGACAATACATGACTTCCCGAGTTTATTTACATCCCATTCAATTAGCTCATCAATGAATTTGAACTATTCTTCCTGGGAACACTCCTCCTCCAACCACTCTTAACTGTCCTTACTACCTTCCTTCATTGAAGGCCACTACCCATATGCCAAAACTATTGCAATAGCCTGTGGTGGTATTTTACTTATACTGAAATGTGATTTTAATTGTATGTTAATAAATAAAGTTGTGTGGGGGTCAGAGCTATTAGAGTCATAGCAAGTGCGTGGCGGCGGTGGCGCACGCCTTTAAGGACCTGGAGGGCGGTACATTCAGGCAGTGACGAGGCAGTCACATGTTTGGCTTTACAACCAATGAAAAGGCAGAACAGGAAGACTTTAAAGACAGACACACAGGAAGTAGGTCTTTTTCGGAGAGCTCTCTTGGCTGAAGAGGATCCCTGAATCAGGAAGGGTGAGGCTCTTAGCTCTAACCTCTTGGCTTTCTTCTCTGAATTGGCTCTGTGTTTCTTATTTAATAAGACCGTTGGTTACATCTACAATAGCCTGCATGCTGTTTCTTCTGTTTTTTTAAATCCCAACCTCTTCCCTCATTCTTTTTGATAGATTTAATATGATCCTATTATGAAATAAATTGGCTAATACCTTTTTTCTCCTCAAAGTTCTCTAATATCTTCCAACTCATTCAAAGCCAAAATCTTTCCAATGGCTTGCCATCTTTTCTACAATGTGATTCATAGCAGACTTTCCTATCTCTTCTCCTAGGATTCTTATCCTTGCTGAATCTGCTTCACTACATTCTTTACTATTTCTAGGGCACCTCAGGTTTGGTCTCAGGGTTTTTGCATATGCTGTTCATATTGTGGAATGATCACAAGGTCTTTTCCCAAATCACTTCAAAGCTTACCTCCTCACTTTCTTTAAGGCTTTGCTCAGTTGCCAATTCCCAGAGATGTTTTCTCTGACACCACAGCCATCTCTAGCACTCACCTGTGATTTATTTCCCTCTAATAACATTTATCACATTCTAATATATTTTATTATTACATACCTGTGTTGTTCATCATGTGTTTCCACACAAGAGAATATAAACACGGCTAGGGAAGAGATACAAATGTCTGTATCTCTAACTCCTAAGAAGATACATATCAGGGATTTGATAAATATTTACTATGCAGTCTTAAATGACAAAGGGGACAGATTCAAAATGACTGATAAAGCAAAGCACTAACAACAAATTATAAGAGTGTGCATGTATTAAGAAACTGATCTAGGCTAATGGCTAATCACTTGATATAAATTACTCCAGCCTTCGCATTAATTGTTTGGAGAGAGAGAACTTACGTTAGATCCAGTTGAACACAACTAGAGAAAGAACGTGTATGAGCTTAATGTTGTTGATCAGGTAAGAAATCATCCAGTATGTATTTAGATGAAGTTCTCAGACACCAAGGCTCAGGTAGCATAAGAAAGTTTTCCTAAAATTACACAGCTAGTTATTTTTTTTTCTCAAACCTAAAGAGGAGCAGTGGCCTCTCAACAGGACTGTAGTTTATTGTAAAGTCCCCCAAAACAAGGGGGGAGCCTTTTCTGGTAACTAATGTGAAAAATGCTTGGGAGATTGTTGTCTCAGAACATGCCAACACTGAAGTTAAATGGTACTTTTAATCTCATATGATAGAACTTTGGGGGCAAATCCAAACATATAACATTCTACATGGGAATTTTTAGCATTGTGCTTGGAGTATGTGTCACCCATTTATTACCCTACTTTAAAGAAGAATACACTGAGGCCCAAAATTGATAACAGTGACACAACAAGGTAGAGAAAGATCTGTCAGCAAAGCACCAGCTTTTAAATCTCAAAGAAGTCTGCCACATACTTGCCAGATTGAGTATGCCATTGTCCTAAAACATGCTTCATCATTGTAGCAATAGCATGAACAGAAACAAAGAACACAGAAATAAAGCACCAAGTAAACTGAAGTATCAAATAAATAGCCCATACAGTTGGCTTTCAGGCTGAGCTGACTGGGATTGCTACTCCTTTCTTACTGAAGTGAATATTTCCATAATGGCCTTCCCCTCTAGTGCTCAGTCAGTTAGAAGAAAGGACTTTCTAATGCACTTTCAGAAAGAGAAACCCATCCACTCCCAGTGTGATACAGTACCTAAAGCAGGTACATGTATCTTGGCCATTATTTACCTTGTTAATAGTCACAAGGCAAAACAAGATATTTTCCTTTCTCAGCTCTGGAAATACATTTATTTTGATAGTAGAATCATTACAGATGGTAAAGATGGTACAAGGCATGCAAATTGGAAGATTCTAGTTGGTATGATTTGTGATTATTAAGACTACTGATTGTTTGAAGAGATAGTATTTATAACTGTAGTACTCTGATATATGGTTTATAATTATTGTTGTAACTCTTACATTTTTACTCTAAAAGGCAAAAAATATTACTTTAAATATCAATGTACCACAATGAGTAGATAGTATGTCAAAAATGCACATCACAGCCATGTCTTTCATATGAATTTTATATGCCCATCTTAATAAAACCACTAGTAAAATGCTTGTAGTCTTTGATAAAATGAATCACATCTATTACTCAAGATGCATTTGTAGCTTGCAAAAAAACTGTCAGTGATCCCTTGACTCCAGTTTTGAAGTCAGGTACAGTAGCTGCTGAAATAATACTGGTTAGTGGCCAGAGAAGCAGAAAAATTCTGTTATCTAAGCCTCCATAAGCTGCAGGTCAGTGATTAGCAAGGTGATATGACACATCAAGTTCAACAGCCAGAAGTCTCAAAGAGCCCCTGCTCTATTTATCATGTATATAGGTGGTTTGGGAGCAATGTAATTGAAATTCAAAGGTCAGGATACCAGTAGTGAACAGAAATGGGGGATAAAGCACTTGGAAACAGTGGCTTGTGGGCAGGGCATATTGCAAATTCTTCCTGGCTACTGACATGCACACTGGTTTTCTACATGCAGAGGGAATTCTCGGGCACTGGTTGCCACATAGCTCAAAGTGGTGCTGGCTGATCTAGAGACACAAAGGACTCCTGTTAGACTCTGAAGAATTCTATTTCAGCATAGAGGTGGTAAATACTCTGGACCCCAGTGCTTTTACTTTGGGATATGAGGTTTTCCAGATTCACGAGACACTCTCATATGTGTACTCTAGGCCCAGGCATATTGTTACCTGATGTGATCTACCTCTTTGGCTAATGTATAGTGAGCATAGTCTTATGCTAACTTATGGCTTCAATCTATACATCATTAGAAAAAAAAGTTACTCTTTGCACCTTGACTTTGTGAGGAAACTAAGGAAGAGTATAGCTCTTATTTACCAAGCCCAATTTTCCATTGAAGAAACTGATGGCTCTTAGAAAATTTGACTAGTTCAAGGCCATGGAGTGGTCAGTGTCAGATTCAGCAGTGTCAGAATGGGTTAGGTTTGTCTGATATCTGGTTTTATATACTCCAGCTCTGCTTGAGGTTATGAAGCTCCCTGATAAATAAAGGGAATGTTGACCCACTGAAGCAGTTCCTGGCCTCCAAGTTCTATATTCTGGGGTTCAGCTCACTTTACAGTACCTTCTAGACATTGGATTTAGGTCCTAGGGAACATCCCAAAGTCTTTTGTACCACTCTTTCTTTTTCTCCATTTTTGGTTGTACAGGCCAGGAAAAGATACAAAATTGACTGGGTGGGCCTACAGATCTGGGCTGGCCTCCAGCTCCACTAACACCAGTGACCCTTCTAGTACCCCTTAGGCATGTATTCATGGGGCATAGAGATTGTGCGAACAGTTCTGTCTAGTCCCAGAGAGGCCACTTAAGCTGAAGACAAAAGGACCTGTTGTAATTTGCTTTTCCATTTGTAGAAAGCACTCCAGTGAATCCCAACCACAGCAGAAACACTATGGTTCTTCATTAGCTTCACTACAGCCTGAAGGTACTTAACAGTAGGATTTCTGATCATATTTAAAAAGGCAGCTTTATTTTTAATTTTTCTGAAGAAATCAGATTGAATACAGCAGTAGTGGAATTTTATTTCAAGTCTTCATTAACAGCAGTTTCTCAAAAAGAAATGCTAACTTAAGGGAAAACAAACTATTTTTCTAACTCAGATGGAAACAGAAACCTGTATAGCTTGGTTGTGCACATACTTGTAATCAACAGCAAATCATAAAGATTCCTGCTAAAGGAATTGCAATCTAATTACAGTTCTTACAGTTTGGTGAGATTAATTTCAAGTTAGAGCAAGAAATGAGCAATCACATGGAATCAGAAGATCCACCAGCTTCAGTCTTCATTCTGGGAGAATGTATAGACTAAATCTCAACTTTGCAATGCCAAGTGTGACCCATGGGTAAAATGTGCATTCTTTGTGTCTCTGTCACTACCTGACTCAGAAAGTGGAGAAAAGGCCTGGGAAAAAGCTAGATGGAGAACCAAGTTACTGTGAGCTTAATTCTTAACTGTAATAATAAGTAGCCTTTCTGAGCTCAGTTTCCTCTTCCGTAAGAAGATAATGAGGTCTTATAGAGCTCCTAAACCAATTAGTAATGATGGACCTGAATTTGTGGAGCCCAAAATATCCTCAATATAGATATAAATTATTACTACTATTTTTCTAAAAAGGCTGCATAGAGCATGAAATAATGGATGCACACCTCGTCTGACAGCATGGGATACCAAGTATGGCCTGCTTCTGCATGCCATTTTGGAGTCTGTATTGGAACCTGAAAGCAGTGCCACTTTTTCATCTACTCAATTTCATAACTATACATGAGTCATTCACAAAATTATTTTGAAAGGTAGAAATGAAGCATCTTTGGGTGATGGCCAAAATTGTTACTAACAAGTGGTCTTTGGTGGAAGCCTCCTGTCATGTGGCTAAATGAAGACAAGAAGCTCTAACTCCTTGGAGTCAATAAAGAATTTGTTGGCTTCAAATAATTGGTGTCTGTTTGGCTGGTATGATAACAGTTATCACATTTTGGCTACATGATGGGATCTGGCAGAAGTTTCTACCTTTTACAAGTTTTAAATACCAATAGAATTGACAGAAAAAGCTATAACCACAAATTGGTTTGCAATTTTCCTCCTCCTTCCCAGCAAATTCTGTATGGTTATATTATGAACCTTGCTTCATAAAAACTGCTTGTGAGTTTTATGGCCCTTTTGTGATCTAAATGGCTATCTCATAAGATGTTCCATTGCAGCTTCTTTTTCAATTGCTTTTACTGTGAAATGCCCTTGTGGAGAGTTCTGGGGACAATTTCACACTTATGGTATTGATTTGCTAAATCTGATGATAGGTTTATATTTAAGATACAGTATTGTATATGAGCAGAGTGGAAAAACTTATGAAAAACAGAGCTAAAGCTTCCATGAGGATATGTTGGACACCCTTTTTGTATATAAAACTACAACAAGAATTCCTCATCTCTTTACAATTTACAAATTTAAAATTTCAGAAATTCAGCATATTGAAATACTACTGAAAATGGCAGTTTGTCCTGTTGCCCCAACATCGTTCTACTCAAGTGAAGTACAATTTAATAGTGAATGTGTAAAGCCATTATAAATATCATACAACATAGTGTTATATAATATTCTATCATTTTATAATAATCTAATGTTGCTTAATATTCCCACTTATTCCACTTCTGAAAGTAGGGATTTATGTAGTGCTTTTGCTACAAATATTTTTCATGACATTCCATGAGAGAAGTCAATATGCAGCTGGAATTTTGAATTCTACATACAACTTTTCTGGTGACTGAAGTGCTATTTAGTGCTCAACATGAAAAACAGGTGGAACAGAATAGTTGGCAGCCCCTCAGTCTCTTCAGTTCAGGCCTAGTTTTCTGTACTTTCACTCTGCAGACTACACAACAAGAACTGGGCTGTTTGTGCCTTGATCTGTACAGCATGATAATGTAATATCTAAAAAGAAAAGGAAAGAGAAGAGAGAACTAGGCAGAAATGGGAAGTAGAGGGGGCAGGCATATGTAACAGAAAAATTGAGAAGATGAGAAAATAAAGAATGGGAGGAATGGACTATTGTAGAAGGCTTATTTGTTTAAGTAGGGAAATTATAAAGCTATAATTTTTTTGCTGCTGTAAGATTTGCTGGCCTACCCCAGTGATCAGACCGGTGAATGTCCTAACTGCTATCATAGAGTCTTCATCCAGTAACTGATGGAAGCAGATGCAGAGGTCCACAGCCAAGCACCAGGCCGAGCTCTGGAAGTCCAGGCAAAGAGAGGGAAGAAGGATTCTATGAGCAAGGGGCATCAAGACTATGATGGGGAAACTTACAGATACAATCGAACAAAGCTAGTGGGAAGTCATGAACTTTGAACCGACAGCTGTGGAGCCTGCATGGGACTGGACTTGGCCCTCTGCATGGGTGAGACAGTTGTGTAGCTTGGTCTGTTTGAGGGGCCCCTGGCAGTGGGATCAGGATCCATCCCTGGTGCATGAACTGGCTTTTTGGAGCCCATTGCCAATGGTGGGACACCTTGCACAGCCTTGATGCAGGGGGAGGGGCTTGGATCTGCCTCAGCTGAATGTGCCTGGGTTTGCTGACTCCCCATGAAAAGCCATACCTTTTCAGAGAAGAGAATGGGGCGTGGCCTGGGAGAGAAGGCTTGGGGGGGAGCAGAAGGATGGATGAAGGGGGATCTGTGGTTGGTATGTGGAATGAATAAAAAATTTCTTAATAAAGATTTAAAAAAAGATTTCTACCAAGAAACCTTGCACCTACCACATTCCCTTGTTTTGAAGAATTTATTGAAGAATTTTATATCCTCAGCATTAATAATTATTTTAATGTTCACATTCAAGGTCCAAATTTCTAGTTAGAATATATATTAGTTCTCTGTATATAATGCAAAATTCCCATGCATATATAGTGCTGACATTATTCAAAAAGTTAAACAAATTATTCAAACTCATAAATACTCAAACACAATCACTGGGGAAATGAGGTTTTAGGGTCTCAGGGTTAGAGAATCTTAAAATACCTGGGAAAGAATGGCTGAGCATAGGACACCAGCTGAATTCTTTGTGTGCTATTCAATTAGGTCATCAGGGAAGAATTCATAAATTCTGTTTTCCATGTGACATTGACACTTTTATTCTAATAGTTCACCATATTAAATCTACTCATACACTTCCATTTAAGTAACAAAAGTCAATAAATATAGATTGAAGTGGTGTACAAGGTTCAGTCATTAGGAAAATGGAGAGATCACTGCAATTTGGCAGTACTATGACATGGGAGGGACTAGATTACTGTGAACACCAAGCAAGATGGACTTTAATGAACATCCTCTATAATTATGAATTATAAATTCCACTCTCCATTCCCCATGTGCTCTGTCTTCATTTAGAAATCGTAGTTAGCATTGATGGCTGCCTCTGTCCTAGCTGAACAGTGAAACTGATTTCCTATGGGCCCTCAATAAGAGTGACAACTTCCTTTTCTGCTTTGAAGGAGGAAAGTGACCAGATTGGTGGTAGGAGGGTCTCCCTCATAAAATTGTACCAACAGGTGACTACTGTCTTTGATGGGGAGCTCATTGCAACTAGTGTGATGTAGAGTAAGTAAGAATCTCTGTTCATCCTTTTTATCTCAGAAGAGAAAAATTGCATAGAACTGTGAGGCTTTGATGTGGCATGGTTGTTTTGGCAAAGGTGCCAACACATACTTTGTTATTTTCTTTTATAATGTAGCAAGCTTAGAACTAAAATGGAGTCTAGTTCAGCCTTGATGCCTCTTCCCACCAGACTTATTTTTAATATAATGAGCAATGCATGAGTAGCAGCAGAGCTGCAAGATCAGACAAAAAAATACCAGGACTATCATAGTTATTGAAATACAGCTGAATTTTGTGGCTATTGCTCTGAAGACCTCTGGTAGACTCAATAGATATTTATCCAGAATTTACCACATGCAAGGATGTTTATACACATAAAAAAGTGATTCAATATTCACTGATTAGTCTGACAACAATTGTACAAGCAAACATCCCCTTTTTTTAAATAAGGAAACTAAGGGTGAAAAAAGGGGTTGAAGGCTAAAAAACTAACTGGGTATCAAACCCAGATATTCTACCATGTCTGGAGTGCTGGCCATTTAATAAACTGTAGAATTTCCACCATGGAAAGCAACATCACAGAAAACACTCATATAGCTATACTATTTTAAGTGCATTATAAAGATCAACAGATTTAATATCCATCATAATCCTATGAGGTAGGTATGTTGTAGCATAATCCTCATGTCACATTTGAGAAAAGTGAGGGGCAGGGATAGAGGTGAAGCAACTTCGTCAAACTAGCACTCCGAAAGTATCAGAGCTGGCAAAATCAGACATTGGGGCCTATACTCCTCAAAACTTCATCCTATGCCTTTTATAATCTGGATTCTTTGAAAGCCTTACCAAGGTCCTTGACTCCTGAGATCAGGACAAGTATAGTATTATGCTATGAAGGTAACTGCTTGGGAGATATCATCTACTGATGTGCATACAATATTATTATGTATTACTGAGGGTTTCTTAAAATATTTCTTAAAGTCATTCATTAAAACAAATAACAATCCCTGTTTGCTAGTCATTGAATCTTGATAAGCTAGTTTAAAAGTTCAAATTAAGTTTTCTGATTAAAAAAATATTTTCCAAGCACACATTGTTTCTCTAAGATTTGGAATAAAATAATGGAATGTCCTCAAATTTCTCCTTCTGACAGAAGGCCATACATTAAGAAATGATGATTCAAAAATCAGACATAAATAGAAATAAATAAATTCACATGGATCCTGAAAGCTCATGCAAAATCCCCCTTATTCTGATTCAGTAATGAATGGGAGCAAAAGCACAGCATCTCTTCAAACAAAATCATGAAAATAATTCAGTTTAAAATCATACAGGTCCAGTTTTTATCACTGTGTAATGGGGTGGTTAGATGTATATATGTGGGCAGTTGTCCTTTTATATGCATAGATATATTGAATAGATCTATATATAACATTTAGATATATTCAGACTACCATGAATCTTCTAGCAAATTTTGAGATAGAAGAACACTGACATTAAAATTTAACTGAAACAGAGAAAGCAGACATGTTACAATACTGCTAGAATAGACAGGATTTGTTATGGTGCTGGCTTGATTTTGACATTTTTAAAATGATCATATTTGATTTGGAATGTTTCTGAAAATAAAAGCATCTTGTGTATTTGAATAGCTTTCTTTCTATACCACATAAATTCTAATACCCCTCTAGGTCGATGCTTGGCTTCATTATTTTAGCAAATCTTACAGCATTTAGCAGAATAGAAACTCCACACATCTCCATTTGTTATACCACCTGTGGTGGTACTAACTGGCAGGATTATCTCTATTCTATAAAATGAAGCATTGTTCATCTAGTGGATAGATATAAAGGCATGAATCTCCTAAATAAATAGATTCATATTTAATGTCTGAAAATTGGTGTTTGCTAAATGTGGGGTGGAGGCAGGAAAAGAAGGAAAGAGGGGTACATTTTCTAGAAATTCTACCATAGAATTTTCCTTTTCCTATCTGGAAAATTTAATCATTATGCTTAGCCATTAAGTCCTTGACACAAATCATATGTAATGAGAGATTTTAATAGTTTGAGTTTCCATAGCTGTTTTTCCATGGACAATGCTAAGATGAGTTGAAGGCTGTCCAACAGCAATATTGAATTCACTTTGATTTTAAAAAGTAATTTGATTGTTTCAATTGTTAGTTTTATATAACCATGACTAAATACCAGAGAAGAACAACTTCAGGAGGAAAGATTTATTCAATGGCTAGCCAGCTGCTCCATTGCTGTGGGTCTTTGGCAATGCTTAAGTAGCATGCTGGAAGAGCATGTCTGAAGAAGGCTGCTTTTTCTACAGCAGGCTGCAAGAAGAGAGATGTAGGAAAAACATATTCTTCAAAGGCATGCTTCTAATGAGCTTAGGAGCTTCTTTTGACCTACTTTCTCCAACCAATGCCCTACATCCTAGTCCTTTAAATAATGCTATCAAGTTGTGAATTCATCAATGGGTTGACCCTGTGATTATGTCAGAGCCCTCATGGTCAAATCATGTACTGACTAGTTCCACCATCTGGGGATATATGTCTCCAATGTGTTCAGAGAAACATTTCATCTCCTAGCCATTCCCAATGTTATTAACAACATCAATATAAGTAAGTCTAAAATATAATTAGTTATTATATATCTTCTATCAATTGCTAGAGTCTATGCTTTAGCTCCATTTTGACAAATTCTTTTTCCATGAAAGTTATACCTCCCTAGGAAGAGCCCCCCAACTCCCCCTTTTTGTATTAAATATGGTGTGTTCCTTCTATTGGGGTTCAAATACCCACCAGGACAATGAACATATGCAATCAAATAAGGTTTTATTTGCATTTAGAGTGATTTGAGATTCTGTGGGTGGAAATATTTGGCACACTGTGGATTCCATTACAGGGAACACAATGATGCAAAAGCAAAGATTGTATCCATACTGCATGGCAAGCCATATATTTGCTTAGTACTTGAAGTATGTTTTCGATCCTCTATGCTTTATCTGAGAGACTCCATTTAGCTATACTAATATACACTGTGATTTTCACACATACTCTTACTTTGTCTATGACATGTTTAGATTTTACTTACTAGTAAACTAGGTATCATTTGCTATGGTTATGGTTTTGCATTTCTGCAAATAGTCCTTGAGTTTAATATTCATCCACTCATGCTTCACATTATAAAGCTGACTCCAGAGGAACACTGTAGGATGATTTTATTGGCAGAAACCATCTTTTACTAATTAAACTCCTTGTGTCAGGCTTATGAAATATAAAAATAAACCGTTCTTAGATCCAAATTTACAAATTCTGGTAGAAATAGTCTAATGCTATCAAAATATAATAATTCAATCTCTCTAATGTGGATCATAATAGTATAGATTCAGTTCATGTTAATAAATTTGGATTTGAGGCATAAGTTCCCCAAAGGTTTTAGTATGTGAATGATAAATGTGCTTTATTATCTTAGAAATGTCTATGTACATTATCTGTGGTACCTGTATAACAATGAATACAGCACTAGCCAAAGGACATTAACACCTGAACTATGCCAGCCAATTGCTTGCTATAGTTTAAAAAATCTGTCAGTAAAATCTGTACTTCCCATAATAAACTTATTCATCTGCCCATGATTGTTAAATCCCTGCAAGCCAATGAGCTGCTCTGAGTTGGAACCAAGAGAATATACTTTGGCAAGGAGAAAGCATTGAAATGAATAATGAATGTCATCTCCTCTTTGATGGCAGGGTGGGATAGGGATTGGGGGGATTTTTCATTAGTGACTAACTTTGAGTGTCAGGCAGAAGATTGGAGAAAAGGGATGATAGGTGGCAAATCAAATTATATGCCTTGGTTTTACTGAGGACATTCTGGTAACTGGGAAGAGAACAGAGATGTGTGAGCGCCTGTTGATCAACAGCACTGGGGTGTCTAAAACCTCTTTGCAATAGCATTCAAATGTTTGAAAATGAAAAGGTAGGAAAAAGAAGTTCCTTCCATATGAGATCATTTCCAGGTTTTTCTTTTCTTTAACAGAGAAGATAAGACAGATCAAGATGAAACAGATTCATCGAATTTCCAAAAACTAAACCACGCTCCATGAGGACCACATGGTGCTGAATTTGAATTATTTTTTAGCCACAAATTAGCACCTCTCAAGAGCTTCATGTTTCTGAGCCATTGATTTTTGATAAATCCTGATTAGCAAATGTGAGAACAGATGTAGGTGTGCCAGATGGTTTTTCCAGACATGTTCAGGTCTAACTGCCAAACTTTGGGCTAAAACTGAGAAAATTAAGCAATACTTTATTCTCTTACTCGTGGCTCTGGGGAAGGTGCTAGTCTGTGCCCACTAGTTCACGAACTGTGTGCAATGCCATCAATTTGAAAAAGAATCACTGATTCATCTTCTGGGCCAAAAGAAATACACCAATGAAAGTAGCTTCCAAAAATTAAAATATGCTGGAAAACAGGGAAAATATTCATTATCCATTATGCAAGATTTTATGAGAAATTGCCTGAATCGTTTGAACCAACAGTTTTACAGTTACTGCAATGAAAATTCTAATTTTGTGCTCTAATGAACACAAAGTGATCCATATTCAACCTTGGCAAAACTTATAATGACTATGTAATTGAAGTGACTTTCCCATATTAAAATATTTTGAAAAATTATAGGAAGCTGCCAAGATGTAACAACAAGGAGTTTGAAGCCTTAGATATGTGGTATGATAGCCCCCATCCTTCATATCTTGCCAGTAGGAGGAACAGTCAACAAAATAGAAAACACCATTCACACTTAATACCATCTTACTAAGATGTGATGAAATACATCAGATGCTTTTGACAATGAGCCATGTAATTATTTTAAGCATTAAAATATCTCAAGGTACTATTTACTTTTGTTTCAATATACTTAAAATGCTATCAAATTCTTCCTACTTGTACAGCTGAAACGTAGTGAAGCAAAGCCTTTTCCTGTCCTGTGATATTCCCTTGTTAGAAGTGGCTAGTATTTATCACTCATGATAAAACATGGAAAATAACTTGCCAAGTGAAAGAAGGCATGCACTATATGTTATATGATTCCAATCCTGTGAAATATCCAGAAACGGCAAGTCCATGTAGATAGCAAGCATATTAATAGTCAGAGCATACTAGAGAGGAGTGTCTGTTTAAATGGCTAGACCTTTCCCTCTGGGAGTGATGGGTGTTCTAAAAACAATTGTGATTATTGTCATAATCTGTGAATATACTATATGCTGTTGAATTGTATATTTCAAATCTGCAAATTGTTTGGCATGTGAATTTTATCTGAGTTAAGATGTTTTAAAACTCTAGGTTTGTAGTGAATAAAATTTTGAGATAGGGATAGAAACTACAGGGTATCTACAGGGATAGACATTAAAGAATCTCCAATACCAATGTATTCACCTAACTAAGCCATAATGCTTCACTCTAATAGCCCACTTTACCTTCTTATAATGAGCCTATGTTTTAATCACACACACACACACACACACACACACACACACACACACACACACACACACACACATCACTGGCTCATGCACATGTGAGCACATGCATTTGTTTTATCTTCTGAAAAACATTTATTAACTACTAACATACTTCCAAGCATTATTTGTAGACCGTACTGGCTAAAAGGCTGAATTAACTAATAAAATTCACTGAATTAAAAGATAGCCATGATTAATATTGTGTGAGTCCTTTAGTCTTTTATCTTCCTTAACAAAATTTTAATCTTAGCCAAATTAACATGTATGCACATTACTCAAACATATAATTCTATTTCCTAACTCTCTACACATAAGGGAGGACTGGAGTATTATACCAGGATAAGTAAACAAGGTGATTTTCAGTCAAAAGGCTTTAGGGTTCCTAGATCACATCATCCAAAGAGGTTTTTTTCTTTCATTTTGAAATTTATTCCTTTCTCATATATTATATCCTGACTGTAGTTTCCTTTCCCTCCTCTCCTTCCAGTGCCTTCCCACTCCACATCCCCCAGATCCATTCCTCCTCCATTTCCCTTCAGGAAAGAGAAGGCATCCCAGGGACATCCACAAAACATGACATAAGAAGATGAAATAATACTAGGCACAAACCCTCATATTAAAGATGGACAAGGTAACCAAGTAGGAGGAAATAGATACCAAGAGCAGGAAAAAGAGTCAGAGACACCCCCACTTCCACTGTTAAGAGTCCTACAAGAGGACCAAGATACACAACCATAACATATATGCAGAGGAGCTAGCTCAGACTCATGCAGGCTCCCTGATTGTTGCTTCAGTCTCTGTGAGCCCCTATGAGCCCTGGTTAGCTGATTCTATGGGCCATGTTCTTGTGGCGTCCTTGATCCCTCTGTCTGGCTCCTATAATCCTTCCTCCTCCTATTCTGTGGACTTCTCTAAACTCTACCTACTGTTTGTTTGTGGGTCTCTGCATCTGCTCCCATCAGTTGCTGGATGAAACCTCTCTCTGGTGATGATTATGATAGACTCCAGTCTACAAATATAACAGAATCATTTCATTGACTTTTTTCTTTTCTCTACTCTTCTTTTCTTTTCTTTCCTCTTCTTTTTTTTTTCTTTTTGTCCAGTCATGTCTGGATCTACCCTGGGTCTCTGGTTTCCAGCCATTCAAACAGTTTCAGGCATGGACTCCCTCTTGTGGTATGGGCCTCAAGTTAAATCAGACATTGGCTGGCCACTCCCACAAGTTCTGCACCACCATTACCCCAGCACTTTTGTATAATATTAAAGGTCCAGCCTTAATATTATACTATCCCAGGGGGCCCGAAGGGACACTACCAACCGGTGCGGGAATGAATCTAGATACACTGAGTTCCCTAGTCCATTCACTTTATTCCTCTAAGCCAATTCTTTCTATACAGTTTTACTCACCACTCACAAGGTATGAAGATACCCGGGTCTGTATCACCTTTGGTGAGATCTGCAACAAAGCTGAAACCTTCAGGGATCACCTCTGTGACATCCTGGGAAACTGCCTCTCTCTCTCTGGATAGCCTCTTCCTAGTGACATCTCTCCCTGGATGTACTTGGTGACCTATTCCCCTGGTCCTTTGAATATCCTGTTTAGGCCCCAGATATGGTTTTCCCAGAGTCTGGGGAAGATGCTATGTCCAGTGTGGGCTATCTGAGGAAAAAAATCTATGTATACTAGGCTCTTATGTCTGTTACCTTTATTCCTCTGAGAAAAAAATTCTGTCTATACAGCTACAGCTCTGTCAGGCATTCAGGACAGGAATAAATCTAGATGCACAAAGCTCTTTGTCAATCTACTTTATTTCTCTGGGATGAAATCCTGTCTACATAGCTTCAGTTCCATCCTGACACTCAGTTCCTCTTTGTCTCCTCTTTTACTGCCATCTCATAGTCCTGCTAACAACTAAGCTCTTATGCTTCCAGCCTCATCTTTGTTCTCCGTTTCTTCACCTCCATCTCTACTTATTCTCTACTCCTGGCTCTAATGAACTCTACAAGAGTTCTGCCTTACTATCCATGAAACCTCTGAGTTCTTCCCTTCTCCCTGCAAGCCATTCTGTCTGCATCTACAGAAAATGCCTGTCCCTTCTTCCCCTCACCATGGGGTTCTCTGTCTCCTCAGGAATGTTGCTCCACCCAACCTTCCACCTTGATATATAAAAACCTCTTTTGTTTTCAGTCAATTGCTCTGGAGAGCCACTAGGCCTCAAGGCAAGGGGATGGTCTGAGTTTCATTTGCACAAGAAACAAAGCTATACATCTACCTCTATGCCTGCTTGGCTTTGCCAGACTTTAGGTCAAAGTTTATGTGACTGGGTTAGTGTCCCAGTCCCTCCACTGGAAGTCTTGCCTGGTTATAGAAAATGGCCGGTTCAGACTCCATATCCTCCATTACTAAGAGTCTTCCCTAGGATTACTCTTGTAGATTGTAGGACATTTTCATTCCACTAGGTTTCTACCTCACTTCCAAAATGCCCCTCATTCTAGTCATCTCTCCTAGTATTCTCTCCCTCCATCCCGCCAACCAAACCCCTCCTGTTCCCATCCTTGATCCCCACCTGCATGCAGTTCATTCATGATATCTATTCTGTTTCCCCCTTCTCAGGGAGATACATATGTCCCCCATTGAGTCCTCTTTGTTACTTAGCCTCTTAGAGTTGTAAAGATCAATAAATCTGCATTTCTGTAATGTATACTAGTAAAAAGCCTTAGAGAACTTCTGCTCTCAACAGTATGTTGAAAAATTCCCCATGATTCAATTATTTTTCATGAGGGTGGATTACCAAAGGGGTGATTTAATACCTACCTACCAAATCAAGGAACACAACTGGATACTTTTAAGAATTAGGCTTAGCATGATTGTGTCTAAGTCCTTAGAACTTTTGAGCACCTAATATTTGTACAAATAGCATAATGAAAATGCATCATCACATTCATAATTTTGTCTGAGCTACTTGATCATCAAAGAGATTAGAATATGCATCACATTGCTTCATCTTAAGAATATTTGGCATCTTTTAATTCCTTGGAAAGAATTATCTCTACATGTGGTAACTCCATTAATTAAATTATGTTGATTAACAAGAGAAGTTCTTTCCATAGACCCCTCAAACATCAAAGACAAAAACACAAAATTTCAAATATAACAATTTTGTCTTTATTACTCTTTGGTCATATTTTTCTTATTTGAAAGAACTATATGTATGTATGATTTTTTTCTAGAAGAAAATGTATTTCATGGATCAGATTTCTGAGTGTTTCATATTATGCTTTCACTTGAAAGACAAATTCAGTTTGACATGAAGTTTCATTATGAAGAAACTGTTACACGTAGTGATACTGGTTATTGAAAATTTAAATGAAGTGGAGAGGAAGCTAACACCAATGTATATGAGAGTTTTCTTTCTTCAAATGATGCAAAGAATTCAATATATCTAATCATCTCTGTTATATCTGCTGGGAACTGAGCTCAAGTAGCTTCTTGATTGCTTGCAACCCAATTATTAAGCCATATGCCATTTATATCAGTAGGTAAAAACCTTTGTGTGACTGCTATATCTTGGGAATTGATTTTTCTTTCTCTCTTGCTTAAAGTAAATAATATTAGTAATCTAGGCATGAAATTCATAATATAAAAGTACAAACCATTCACTATAGACTGGCATTTTGGCTTTTACATCAACAGCTGAACTACTACAAACCTAGAAGTAGGCATCAGCCACATCATCTCTGAACATATTTTCTTAGGCTCTGAATAGCATAAGCAGAGAGTTTTTTTTAACAGAAATTCAATAGGGATTTTTTTTATCCTCTTATTGTAACCTTTGTGTGAGAAGCTCAAGGGTTAGATTCAATTTATGTTTCTATGAGTTCTGTAGTGTTTTCCTCTCTTATCCACAAAACTATGACTTCTGGTTCCCTTGGCAGATGATTGTCCCAAGCTTGTAAAATGAATCATCTTTTGACTACCCATTCTTCAGCTGCTAGAGCTAATGTTACCCAAAGATTATCAGAACCCCTACCCCCATGTGAAGCTTCTTTATCGCTTCTTGCCTCCCCTTGAAGGTGCTCAATATACTCTTTAGATAGTCTATGCTTACAGCTGGATTTTCAGAGGTAGAGTATGCTTCTTAATTTTGGTCTCTTGATGAGGTGTGATACACAATGCCGTCATGATGTCTCTGGGTTCCTTTTATAATAAAAACTCCAATATAAGCTGGGCTTTGTGGCACCAGCATTTAGGAGACTGACTCTGGAAAAAATCACAATTCTTATACAGCTTGGGCTGTATAAAAAGGCTGGTCTAAAAAACAAAAACAGCATAAAACAAATCCCAGTTGGTGGACAATGACTGATGGGTGAGCCATGCCTACATTAGAGTGAGGGCTTCATCACTACATATGAACAATCATCCTATCCTCTCTTGGACTTTTACTATAATTTCCCTCTGTTATTTATGATCATTTAGAGTAGTAGGTCATTATGCAAAAACAATTTTATGCTAAGCATTTGGAGTAAAAGTTACAGTGAGCCCCATCGTTAAAATATTTAATGTGCATGATTAGAGCTACACTTTGAATTGTTTGGAGAACTTATTGGTTTAGTAGGTCAACAATCAAAGTAAATTTTCCTGATGTAACTAGTTTTTAACACCCTGCTTGAAGGAATGTTAATGAATGAGCTGCCTGAATGAAAATAAAGATTGGGAACCCAAACAGTTCTGGCTTGGATAATATGCTACTGACACCAGAAATGAGTTCATCCCCATACCAAGTTTTCTCTGGAGTTATGTTCCTCACCCAGAGGTGATTTTCCAATAAAATCAACTTTCATTATTGCAAACATAAGGGCATTCCTTGAGGGAAGAAATCAGGCAATCCAAATCTAAAAATTGCTGTGTGAAGCAAAATTTACATTGTAGGAGGTTTATTTTCTAAAACAGTCTTGCTTTTTAGTATCCCTTTGTATACATCAGTGTTAAGTGTAAACATTTTACCCCTTCATTGACATATGACCAAAGCTTTGAATTGCTTACATATTCATGAAAAATGAAATTCTACAGAGTTATTTCTTAAACTCGTGTAACTAGAAACATCTACAACCTGATGAGTCAAGTCTAGATTAATAGCAACTCCATTTGTACTGGTTACTTTGGAATTATACAACTTCTGTGACTACCAGAAAAAGAAAAGCATTACCAAATGTCTCTTCACACTGTGATAGTAAAGTATGACAGGAAGAAAATAGGGAAGAACAAATATCTCTCATGCTTCTCAACTCCCAGAAAGAAGGCATCAGTGTGTCTGTGTTGGCCTTTGCTTTTTTGTGTTCAATCCTGTTCATTTCTGAGCATAAGGATGGCCTTTCAGACACAGGATATATCATGTATCATCTATATCTTCATGATTTCTCTTTTGTTTCCTTACCGTGTATGATAAAAATTTTCCTTGACTTTATAGGGAATATCTAATGATATCAAACAAAACTGAAACTGCCCATGTATAACTTCCATTCTTCAGAGTAAGAAAGTGGGGACAGAGCAATGAATCACTTAAAAATTGTTACAGAAGTAATTAAAAGTACTTACTTGTATGACACTTGAAGTTTTATGGAAGGAGAATACAGCAGTGTAAATGAAAAATGTCTTCCATAGACACAGATACTTGAACTCTAAGTCCTAGTTGGTGGTGCTATTTGGGGAGCTTTTGGAACTTTTAGGACAGGAGCCTTGTTGGAGGAAGTATGTCAGTGTTGGCAGGCTTTAAGAATGTATACCTTGTGCCACTTTCATCCTATGCAGTTGAGGCTTTAAGAGTTGTATACCTTGTATATTTTTAAGAGTTGTATATCTTGTATACTTTTAAGAGTTGAGGCTTTAAGAGTGTATACCTTGTGCCACTTTCATCCTATGCAGTTGAGATGTGATCTCTTAGCTTCCTACTCCTGTTACCAAGTCTTTCCTATGGACACGTCTCCCTCTGGAACCTTAACACAATACATTCTTAAGTTTCTTTAGGCTGTGATATTTTTAAAACAGCTAGTTATCTAGGACCACTTATGTATGTTGAAGGAATTATTTTAACAATGCTATTGCTCAGACTCAGTGCCCCTATAAAATTCCCTTTTTAAGTAGTCTTTCTTATAACAGGAGAGACTCACTCTTATTTTGAACTAATAACCACATTACTCACTTTGATCACACATTTCAACATTCATTGTTATGATTCACCATCTTGGACTAGTTTCAAGATGTTGAAGCCACATTCTAAAATCTACCACCTATCATTAAAGACCAGCAGAAAATTAACAGACACGGTTTGATTGTGCTTTCCAAGGGGCTTCCTCAGCAAGAGCTGTACCAGAACAACATCACTGCAGGGAGGGCACAGTTACTCTCTGTGCTGTCATTGCAGAGCAGCTCTCATTTGGGGGTTAATTGAAAACAGATACCATGCTATATTTTTATCACTATATAAGCAGGTTTTTCTGCAGTGCTTAGGAGTGATAGTTCTTTTACTTTTTTAAAATGTTCTCCTATACAAACTTGTTCTGGTCACATTAAATCCCTTTTTGAAAATTGGTAGGTTTTAAATGATATATAAGTATATTGTGTGTGAAGTACATATACATATCCATATACCTAAAGCAAGTGCATTAACAAGTCTGATTTTCTTATTACTACCCTTGCATCATTGTTTAAGTACCACATGCTAATCAACTGCATGACTGGAACTCCAAATCACTGTGTAAGTAAGTTCAATTTTAACTTAATTCATGTTGGAAGTAATTCACATCCCAAGGTAGCATAGAAGAGATGTATAACACAAGTTTCTACATAGAGATGCAGTATTCACAGGTTCCCAGTAACTCATGGTGGAGTGTGTGATGCAAAATGAAAACACTATGAATCAATTCCATGGCTGCCTTAAGTGTCATAGTACTTTCATGTAGGAGTATTGTCACATACATTATGAACCTGTTCAAAGATAAGCAAAGAAACTCACTTAAATTTTCTGGAATATTCCTCAAAGTATGTCGAATCTACTTGTACGAACATGGTACAGAGTAGAAGCAAAAAGTATGTAAGACTTTGGTAAGGGTGACAACTCAGAACAAGATTTCAGGGGGGCTGGGGAGATGACTTATTTTCTGCATAAATGTGAGGACTGGAGTTTGAATCCCCTACACCAGCATGACAGCCAGGTAGGCATGGCAGCTTGCCTATGATTCCAGTGCTTGAGAGGTGGTGACAATGTTGCAGGAATCTTAAAGGGGTTTATCAATAAAAACAAACCTGGAGCCAGGTATTGGGGTGAATGCTGGAAGATCAGAGAAGCAGAACAAGCCACAGCCACCTCACCTTGCCAATTCCTCAGCTGATCCTGTTTTCTCAGACTAGAAGCCTCTGACTCCTTATCCAGAATGAATCTCAGCTGAACTGCTTCTTGAAAGCCTGAAAGCTTAATCAGCCAAAAGCTTCTAGTTTCTGGTCTTTATGCCTTAAATACCTTTCTGCTTTCTGCCCTCACTTCCTGGGATTAAAGGCTCACTTCGTGGGATTAAAGGCGTGAGTCATCATGCCTGGCTATTTCCAGTGTGGCCTTGCACTCACAGAGATCCATGCCTCCAGAAGGCTAGAATTAAAGGTGTGAGTGCCACCATTTTCTAGCCTCTGTATCTAGTGGCTGTTCTGTTCTCTGACCCCAGATAAGTATATTAGGGTGCACAATATTTTGGAGAACACAATACCACCACAGGACAAAGATCCCATGCCAAGCTGGTGAGTTGAAAAGTCAAATCAGCAAGCTTTGAGCTCAAGTGAGAATCGCTGCCTCAAATATAGAGAGTGATTGAGGAAGATACATAATATCAACTTCTGGCTTCCACATGCCCCTGTACACATTTGCACATACTCTCACTCATACACATGTGAACTTACATACATGTAAGTATGCATAGCACACACACACACACAACACACACATACATACATACACACAAAAATACCTGAAAATTTATTTTAGTCACAACGATCTCTTCCTTCCTCATCCTCAACAAAATTCTCTCAGATTTAAGTCACCATCCATACAAACATATGTAAACATTGAATTGTAATGACATGCAGTTTGCCACTGTTGTAAATTCTACAAATGAAAATGCTTTCCTGTGAAAGAATTATTTACTTTTATTCCCTCCAAATATTGGCTTTATAAATAACTATTAGTTTAGGTCAGAATTTTTTTTATATTTATTAGATTTTATTTAAGTAGACATAATGACTTACATTGCTAGAAACCTTGCTCACACCATTACAGAAATTCAAATTTCCATACAAGAGCTTTCATTAGAAATGTACACAGGCTCAAGTCACCTCCAGTGGAAGTGGAGCAGTTGAGCTGTAGAGCAGACTTGTTCTTCTACCTGAGCGATGCAGATCGACTCCTGAATACCTGGACTTGCCTGAGGGGGCTAACAACTATAGGAGGGGCCACCAGAATGCACACTTCACTCCTCTGTCAGCAATATGTAATGGATAAAGATGTGCTTTACCCATCTCTGCCATCTCAGGAACACTTTGTGAAGGTTAGGAGAAACTACACCTAAACTGTGTAATAAGATATGTGTGTATACATGCACACTTTTCTGCCTCAAATCTATCCCCAGTTTTCTCTTGAAGGGCTCTTGATAATTAGATTTTATGTCCCAACCAGATCATCCAGGAGGATCTTGCTTTGAGATCCATAACTCAATCAAATCTTCTAATCTACTTTTTCTAAATAGGATCATTGTCACAGGATCCGAGAATGAGAGCACATATTTTGCATTGGGCTTACTATTCAGTCTTCACTCATATACATCCAGATAAATATCTGTGTATATAGTTATAGGTCAGAATTTTAAGAAAGCAAAAACTATTTGTTTTCTATTTTAGTTTCTGGCTAAAATGAACCATGGCTATAGTTCTCAGGGCTGCAAAGAGTAGTCAACTACATAAGAAGATATTACTGCAGGCTTTTGACTGTGAACATACTTTGTGGTTGTTGGATTACTGATTTTCTGTTTGGAGGCTTTTGCATAGCAATCATAGAGATAGACATCATTTCCATAATAATAAAATAGCCCTACTATGCTTATGTTTCTTTTCTAAAGAAAATATACTCTGAAGAAAAAAAATATGTCTGTGGAAAAATTGTTTTCAAAAGCTAAAATAACAGTGTTATATGTCATGACTAATATACCACATTTGAGCAATATGAGATGAAATGTGTGGAAGTCAAGAGATTAAATGCTAAAAAAAAATCAAGAATGCATGAAGCTATACAAGATCAGCTGGATGCTTGGAAAAATTCTACATGAGCTGAAATTTACCCAAAAGTCTTCAGAGAAGGATTAGACAGATAAAATCAGAATTGATGTCTATTTCTTTGGAAGCCATTTAAAAGGGTTACCGTATAACACCTTCTTAATTCTAACCTGTAACTTTGTACAATAAATGAATTATTTCCAAATCTTCTTAGTTTTATCCACATTTCATTATTCTTCAGTTAAACATCCAAAGTGGGGTGAACATTTTTGGGTTCCTGTACTTGGTTACTTGCAACTACTCTTGTTTTCCCTTTCCTCTACCTCACAAATGGTATTTTCTGCCACTGTAAAAGAAAAAAAAATGGCCTTTCTCATAAGCAGTCTCTGAGTACCAGGCATTGCTTACAGCACAGCACCTGCTTTCTTCTTTTAGTGCCCTTTGAAAGCCTTATTCTGCTCTCTTGAATGGCTTGTACTCCCACAGTTTATCAGGGGACACCTGCTGTGAAACAGAGAGCTGCTTCCAAGCAGTTGCTCAGCCCTTCATCTGTACCCCCACAGGATGCTGCATGAACTTCAATCACAAACCCAGCTTGTTTACATTTCAGTGTAATGATTTGGGAATTTTCCTACCAGACTGTGAGGATCACCTGGGTCATGATCATGTCTGACTCATCCCTCTAGAAACTGAGTTAGGCATATGATAGATACATAAATAACATTTGTTAGAAGAACAAAGATCAGCTATGTGACTCTGGATTTTTGACAGTTTTCTCAAAGATTACTGAACAGGATCTTGAGAGATAGCTTTGTGGTTATGAGTATTTGCTTCACAATCATGAGAAGTGGAATTCAGATCCCAGTATTCATGTAATAAGCCAAGCATCCTACATATGTCTGTAACTACAGCTCTATGGGAACCAATGTCTTCTTCTGTTGTCTGCCTGCATAGACACACACGCATATGATTATGCAGGTACACACAAATAGATAAAAAACATTTTAAAAGAAAAGATGACATAATGGCAATGTTAAAATAATATAATTCTTGGTGTAACTGATGCATACCCAAACTAGAACTGATTTATGTGAATAACAGTACACAGAATTATTGATTCCTGTCTGTGAAGAAAACACTAACAAGCATGGCAAGAAACTAGTATATGGATCAGGACCTATTATCACCAAGGAAAACTCTAAATAAACCCTTTAGCTGCGCTTGCCTTTTGTTGCCTTTAAACATCATTAATTCTGGGGACCATGCTATTAGTGTCCTACTAGCATTACTGTAGATAACACCTCTACAGTATGGGCTATGGTGATAACAATTGCCCAGGTTACTTTTCAAACACTTGAAGACCACTCTTGCTGAAAGCACTGATTCTTCATTTGGTGTTCCAGATGTTCAACAGTGACTAAAATAGACTGAAAAAACTTAACATCTCAGACATTACCTTTTTTTTTTGGATCAGATGCTGTCTGCCTGACTCTACACATAAGCATATTAAATAAATTTGTTCAAAATTTCCCTAATCTCTTACCTTTCTTTTCAAGGTTAAAGATGTCAAGATAATATTAACTAAGATATTTTTAAAATTTCCAAGGGTAAAAATGATAATCAGATTGACAACCATTCTGTATATTTGTGATATGTATGTATGCAAAAGCATACAAAATGAATATCTGAAAACTTAAAGGATCATTGCAGAGTATCAGCCCAACATACTTAGAGCCACACTTACCTTCAACTGAATAGAGCTCTTTAAACATATAATTATTTGTGTTCTTATTCTCCAATTCTAAAATGTAGAATGTAGAAATGATGTATGGGGGATATACTCCTGTGTGTGCAAACAAACCAAATGGACCTCTATAAAACTATAATTTACATGAGTTATTGTTCTCCAATTCTCAAATGTAAAATTTAGAAATGATGGGTAAGGATATACGTGTGTGTGTGTGTGTGTGTGTGTGTGTGTGTGTGTGTGTGTGTGTGTGTAAAAACAGTTGATATACGGAAATATATATATTTATAATATATATATTGGGGTCCAGCCCCTCGATAGCCCTCTCCAGGGTCTGTAAAAGAATCTACAACCAGCTGAAAATCTAATCTTAGAAAATACCAAATGAATCTATATGCACAATACTCTATAGTCCATTCACTTTATTTTTCTGAGTCAGTTCTCTGTCTATACAGCTTCTATTTTGCTCTTTTACTTAGCTCTTTTCTTCCCTGATTTCTCTCTACATTTCTATGCTGTTCCCTGTAAGTGCTATCTTAATTCCTTCATCTTAGTTCTGCCCCATCTTGGTCTTTCTCATCTTGTTCTTACCCACCTAGTTCTTCCCCACCTGGCTCTTCCTTATCTTCCATCTCATCCTTCTAGTTCTGTCTTCTAGTCCTCCAATCTAGTTCTCCTCCAATCTAGTTCTCTTCTAATCTAGTTCTCTCAAGTCTCTGAGGTTTACAATTATATACTCATGTAATAGCAATGCTTTGGCTAAGGCAAGGTCACCAGGCTTGAATTCCCTCAAGGTTAAAAGGAGGGACAATATGATCTACACAAAAGAGCAGTAACTGTCTGCTATCATTTGTAACCCAAAATGTAAGTGACTAATGAGATTAATCGACTGAGGGCAAAATTCGGTTAATATCTAAGCAAAGGGGGTTTATGTATTCAAACTATATTCTTAGAAGTGGTTAGTTGAAATGTTAAGAACCTATAGAACCTATAAGTCACTCAGTCATGGCTGAAAATGAAGCTGCCTTCTTTGATCCTTTGGCACCCTTATCTTTCCAAGCTATCTCACCTCCTGCCATTTTCTGGCAGGGTGGGGGAGTGCACTTGGTGGCTAGGCAACTTGGCTAGGCAACTTCTGTCATAGCTAGATGCACCTGATAATTGTTAAAGGAGATCTAAAACTAGATTTAAGATTTAGAAAGGGAGAAAGTTAAGCTTAATTAGCACATCTGCTGGGCCTTCTCAAACAGATAGTTTGGATGCTCAAGTCTGTTCTAAAGATTCTGTGAGGTATCTCAGATAAGATACTTTCATCCATCCAAAATGGTCCTGGCCAGATGCTGTTAATGAAGATTAATCACAGAAAGGCCTGAAATTAGGGATTTTGACTATGTCTGTTGTTAGCACAGTTGGAGAAAGTTATATAAATACTTTAATTGTATAGGGGAAATTGTGCCCAATGAATGATGGAAAAGGTACAATAACACATGAGAAAATTCATAGCAGGAAATGGCTAATAATCAAAAGCTAATATCACCAAAACTCCTTGAGCCTTGGCTTTTATCCTCTGGAAGAGTTCTTAACTCCTCCAAGCTTTGTCATAATCAGCTGAATTCCTAATTCATATATTTTTTGTGGCCTGCAGCACATATATAATGGTTGTAGCATATGTGCATGCTGAGCTTCTGTTTTTAAGATGTTAAGGACCATATAAATAACCTTGCTGAGATTTGGATCAAGGAAGGACAAGTTCAATTTCATACATTAAGCTAATGTCAGCCTCAGGACTTAAACCCTTGTATATTAATATTTTTTAGTGTCTAAATGACTAAAATACTGATTGATGGTTCATGTTCATCACAAGATAAGAGCTCTTCAGTGTTATTTGACTCTACCAAGCTAATTTCTTTCACTTCAGTTTTCAACTTGGCCCTTCACTGCCTACACACCACTAGGCAGCCAGAACTTCTTCTACCCCTGCCACACCTCAGGCCAGTATCTCAAACCAGTAGTTTTCTTAATGCAAATGTTTCTACTTCCCCCTTTCCACTCCAGACTCTAACAGTGCTAGCTCTCCTGAGAACTTCTTCCTTGCTTTATTACTTCCTGTATAACAGAGCCATCAATCACTCTCTCTCCTTCTTCTATTTAGTTCTTTCCAAAAGGATTTTTGTTATTGCTACAGGATGCTCTACTCCTCAAGGGTAGGAGTTATGTCAGATTTACTATTAGATCTCTCAGCATCCACCACACTTCCTGGAACTCTGTAGGACTTAAAGAAATAGCCCTATATTGCACAAATTAATGGACAATATGCGAACAATAGTCAGGAAAATCTTTCTAGCCATTTACCATTTTTCAGTAATGAAACCACCATATCTACAAGATACATCAGTTCCCAAATAAAACTAATTTTATCATCACCGTTGATTCTGACTCTGATTTGCGAAAGACCACCACCATATTCTGCAATGTGGTTGAAGTGTAAAAGCAGGAGAGAATTTTATTCTTTCTCTCTCTTTTTCTCTCTCAACAGATGTCAACCTGAGTTAGATTCAAGTCAACTTATTAGTGCATGGATTTTAGCCGAAAGCAATTCACATTTTCAGGAGTAAAATATCACATATTTCTTAATAACAAAAATGTAGATCTTCTTTTTTTCAAAAATGTATGTGATAAGTCACATATAGTAGGAGAAATATGTACATCTCCCAGGCCTTGTTATTACAATGACAGTCTTGGGGATGATAGTTACAGCACTGTAATATACAAGTGAAATTCTCTTCCTCTAACACATTACAGAGCTCTAGTTTTACTATCCATCAAGCCTTGTTGCCACTGTGGTTCCATTATATAGATAAGTAAACTAGCATCTCTTGCCCTGATTGTTGATCTTAGGAACAATCACTTTGTGTCTTACCCTAGAGGTAATATTTAATGGTCAAAATAAGGTCATTGGTATATATGGAGATATTATATGTTTACATTCCTTAGACATGTATATATTTTTTACTTTTATATGGAATATCTACTATTGTGTACCATAGTGATGAAAGGAGCTTACACCCAGGAAGGTATTGAAAATAAATTGAATGAGTAGCTGAGAAATGTATAGGAGGTGAGCTTTTAAAGAAGAAATTGAGCAAAGTTAGTGGACCTAGTAAATAATTTATTAGCACCCTAACAATCATTTATGTAGCCTTAGTTAGACCTAAAGGTAACATAATTTCATAAAACCCATATGATCTTTAAAATGTAAAAGACTAGCAGTATGTTGTAGGTAAATGTTCATTGTTTTTTGAAATACCATTGTCCTATCATTGGATGCTAAAAGACAGTGAATAAAGAGTGAGTGATTTTGTTTGTAATAAGAACTAGGTGATATATCAATTACAGGAAATCCTGAGCATCCAATAATGGCTACTCCTTGTTTTAACATCCCCAAAGTAAAAGGCTTGAGAGTTTAATCTGTAGTGTCATGAGAAGTTGTTCTGTCTTTTCCTACCTGGCCAATTAGATCAGGAAATTGTAGCAGGAATCTTAAGAGTTCTTATTAATAAAATCAAACCTGGGGCCAGTTATTAGGGTGAAATGGTCAGATGGATGCTGGATGGTCAGAGAGACAGAACAAGCCACAGCTAACCTCACCTGGCCAACTTCTCAGCTGGTCTTGTTTCCTCAGACTGGAAGCCTCTGTGTCCTCATATCCAAATGGCTCTCAGCTGAACTGTGCTGCTCGAAAACTTGAAGCTTAACCAGGTAAAGTACTTCTAGTTCCTGGTCTTCACGCCTTATATATCTTTTCTTTCTGCCATCACTCCCTGTGATTAAAGGCTCACTTCTTGGGATTAAAGGCGTGTGTCACCATGCCTGGCTGTATCCTTGAACAGATGGATTTCTGCCTCTGGAATGCTAGGATAAAGGCATGTGCTACCACTGCCTAACTTCTATGTTTAATATTGTGGCTGTTCTGTCTCTGACTCCAGATAAGTTTATTAGGGTACACAATATTTTGGGCAACACAATACCACCACAGGAAATAGTGAACTTTTACTATGTAGAGTTACATGGTATGCATGTGTGGCTCTATGTAGTATGGTCTTTGTTGTAACTATTCAACTCTGCCACTGCATCATAAAAACTACTACAAATAATATGCAAATGTAGAAATGAATCTACATGTAATTATAATTTCATATGTAGATACTGACATTGAAAATTAATGTTAATTTTCACATGTCATGAAATATCCTTATCGTATTTTGCATTTTTCTAAATGTTTACTAAATTATACACAAAAGTACTATACAAAAATCTCATCAAATGGTCACCTTCACAACTTTGTGTTTATACTTCATTTGTAACTGATGTCAGTAGACCTCAACTTTCCATTAAGCATGCATATAAACTTTCTAAGTCTTGTTCCAAAAATGTAACCAAATGCTCATTCTAGCTAGAGACCAAAAGACAAGTACTAAGAGCTGGAAGGAAGGAGAGCAATGTGGGAAAATTTTTACACATGCCGCAAATAAGAGTAACAGAAAGTGGATAAGGATAATTACAGCATACCAGTTCTTATGACCTAATGGTGGCAACCTACTAGACCAGAGCTAACAGGTTTGTTAAGCCTCCAGGTAAGCTTCCCAGAAAGACCATTTTCTTAATTATGTCCAATCTACTCATTCATTCAGAAAATGTAGCTCATTTTTTTTTACTCTATTCAAGGTTCCAATGCACTGTGTATAACCAAAATTCATCGACAGAATAATCTGTGGAATAATCCTCTTGTACAATGTAAAGATTTGTTACTCAAATTGGTTTAATAAAACACTGATTGGCCAGCATCCAGGCAAGAAGTATAGGTGGGGTGACTGATGTGGGATGGTCTATATGTCAAATGTGTTGCTGATTGGTCAATGAATAAATCACTGATTGGCAGTGGCCAGGCAGGAAGTATAGGTGGGACAAGGAGGAGAATAGAGCTGGGAAGTGGAAGGCTGAGTCAGAGAGACACTGCCAGCCTCCATGATGAGAAACAGCATGTGAAGATACCGGTAAGCCACGAGCCATGTGGCAAGGTATAGATTAATGGAAATGGATTAATTTAAGCTATAAGAACAGTTAGCAAGAAGCCTGTCATGGCCATACAGTTTGTAACCAGTATAAGTCTCTGTGTTTACTTGGTCGGGTTTGAGTGGCTGTGGGACTGGCGGGTGTCAGCAACGAATGGTGCCCAACGTGTTGGCAAGAGTTTCCACCTAAAACCTGAGAAAAAAGATTCTAAAACGGAGCTAAAAACAGCTTCCTAATTGTCTCTCTCAAATGAGTGGCAGCTGCCGGTTTGAGCTACTGGCGGGTTCCTAGCGTGTGCACTCGACCTGCGGTATGGCAGGAATGAGGCCTCTGCAAGTGGCACATTAAGCTGCTTGGTGGATTTAGCCTTTGCTAGTACAAAACAAAAAAAAGAGGTTTCTGGGCTACATGCTGCTTGGATAAAAGCATAGACCCACGATGGCTCCCAGAGCTGGCGGTAAGCATACCGCCGCCATGTTGGGAAGCTGAGGTGGGCGGAGCCAGCAGCCACAGCTGCTGCACCTTAAAGCAATAGATTCACAATAAGACAGATTCAGATGTAATAGTTTAAAATGTGTGTAAAATATACGTAGGCTTGAAAGAGACAAAAAAGGTGATATATACATTTATAGAAACAAATACATAGTTTTAAAAAATAAAGTCTTTAAAGAGACAGTAAAATTAATATAAAAAATAAGCCACGTAGAGATGACTATTACACAGAGAGTCTGGATTGTGTTGTCTTTGGGATTCTTAACTACAGAGAGATATTTGATTGTAAAGGAAGCTGAGTTAAACCAGTATGTATATTTTAAAGATACTTTGACTTCAAAATTTGGATGTAAGGATATGTTGCTTTGGAAAAGAGTCTCTTTTGTTTCCACAGAAAGCAAGAGGCTATGGATTTGTTCCAGAGTAAGATACATCAGGTTTGACCAGCCAAGACCACCTGAAAGGTCTCTGATGACACCATGGCTCAGATGATCCAACATCCAGAATCGTTTCAAGGCAACTGGCTCAGATGATACAGCCTCACGGACTACTCCATGATCCTAAAATTTTCTTTGTTTCCCCAGAAGATACAGCGCCTCCCTCCAGCAGGAAGTAGTAGGAGAAGCTACGCCCAAATTCCCAAATATACCAAGCTGACTTTGGAGATGTGTAAAGGTTAAAACCTTCCTTTTTAAGAAAAGAAAAGGGGAAGTGATGTGGGATGGTCTATATGTCAAATGTGTTGCTGATTGGTCAATGAATAAATCACTGATTGGCAGTGGCCAGGCAGGAAGTATAGGTGGGACAAGGAGGAGAATAGAGCTGGGAAGTGGAAGGCTGAGTCAGAGAGACACTGCCAGCCTCCATGATGAGAAACAGCATGTGAAGATACCGGTAAGCCACGAGCCATGTGGCAAGGTATAGATTAATGGAAATGGATTAATTTAAGCTGTAAGAACAGTTAGCAAGAAGCCTGTCACGGCCATACAGTTTGTAACCAGTATAAGTCTCTGTGTTTACTTGGTCGGGTTTGAGTGGCTGTGGGACTGGCGGGTGTCAGAGATTTGTCCTGACTGTGGGCCAGGCAGGAAAACTCTAGAAACAGGTGACAAAACTAAGGATGATGGGCAGGAGAAGGGCATAGTCAGGTCAGGGGTGGCCAGCCAGATGCAGAGGGAGCAGGAGATGAACATGCCATGCTAATAAAGGTACTTCCACATGGCAAAGCATAAGTATAAATATGGGTTAACTTAAAATGTAAGAGCTAATTAGCCTGAGCTATTGACTGAGCATTTATAAGTAATATTAAGCCTCTGTGTCAGTTATTTGGGAGCAGACAGTAGGGACAGGAAACGTCCATCTATGGGCATCAGAAATAACAAGAGGACCACTGTATATCAAACTTTTACAGAGAAACCCTGTCTCGAAAAACCAAAAAAAAAAAAAAAAAAAAAAAAAAAAAAAAAAACCATTTGTTGTTCTTCTGCCAGACAGTGCAAATAAATAATGCTGTAGAGTTTCTGCCCTGGAACTGCACTTAGGAAGGTGACCTTCTCCTTGAAGTGTCCATACAGCTGTATTTGGTATCATTATTCCAAGTACAACAAGTTACCCTTAACTAACACTGAGTTATTTAACTAGAAGACATTTCCAAATACTTATCACTTTAACTTATCTGTTTTTTCTCTTTTTTTAATTTTTTTATTTTAATTTTTTATTTCTATTTTGCAATACAATTCAGTTCTACATATCAGCCATGGATTCCCTTGTTCTCCCCCCTCCCACCCCCCTTTACCTTCCCCCCAGCCCACCCCCCATTCCCACCTCCTCCAGGGAAAAACCTCCCCTGAGGACTGAGATCAATGTGGTAGACTCAGTCCAGGTAGGTCCAGTCTCCTCCTCCCAGGCCGAGCCAAGCAATCCTGCATAGGCCCCAGGTTTCAAACAGCTGACTCATGCAATGAGCACAGGACCTGGTCCCACTGCCTGGATGCCTCCCAAACAGATCAGGCCAATCAACTGTCTCACCCACTCAGAGGGCCTGATCCAGTTGGTGACCCCTCAGCCATTGGTTCATAGCATCACCAGGGAGGCTACCTGAAAAACAGGACCCCAAGAAAGACACAGGGATCGCCCAATGACAGAGAAATGGAATGAGATCTACATGAACAACCTGGACATGAAGGGTACTGGGGGTAGTGAAGGGCGAGGGTCGAGGGAAAGAGAGCTTGGAGGAGTGGGAGATCCCAGCTGGATCAAGAACAGAGAGGGAGAACAAGAAATAGGAGACCATGGTAAATGAAGACCACATGAGAATAGGAAGAAGCAAAGTGCTAGAGAGGCCCACAGAAATCCACAAAGATACCCCTACAACAGACTGCTGGCAATGGTCGAGAGACAGCCCGAACTGACCTACTCTGGTGATGGGAGGGCCAAACACCCTAATTGTCATGCTAGAAACCTCATCCAACTACTGAGGGATCTGGATGCAGAGATCCATGACTAGGCCCCAGGTGGATCTCTGGGAGTCCAATTAGCGAGAATGAGGAGGGTTTATATGAGCAAGAATTGTTGAGACCAAGGTTGGATAAAGCACAGGGAAATATAGCCAAACGAATGGTAACTTATCTTTAATACTGAGTATATTTTTTAATGTAGTTAAAAGTAGGAAGATTCACAACTTTGACCCTTCAAAGGATACGGTCAACAAGGCAAAGCGACAGCCTACAGAATGGGAAAAGATCTTCACCAACCCCACATCTGACAGAGGACTGATATCCAGAATATATAAGGAACTCAAGAAATTAGACATCAAAATGTCCAACAGTCCAATTAAGAAATGGGCTATAGAGCTAAACAGAGAATTCTCAACAGAGGAAACTCAAATGGCTGAAAGAAATTTAAGGAATTGCTCAACATCCCTAATCATCAGGGAAATGCAAATCAGAACAACTCTGAGATACCACCTTATGCCTGTCAGAATGGCTAAGATCAAAGACACTGAAGACACCTTATGCTGGAGAGGATGTGGAGCTAGGGGAACTTTCCTCCACTGCTGGTGGGAATGCAAGCTTGTACAACCACTTTGGAAATCAATATGGCGCTTTCTTAGAAAATTGGGTATCCATCTCCCCCAAGATCCAGCTATACCACTCTTGGGCATATACCCAAGGAATGCTCAACCACACCACAAGAGCACTTGTTTAACTATGTTCATATCAGCATTGTTTGTAATAGGCAGAACATAGAAACAACCTAGATGCCCTTCAACTGAAGAATGGATAAACAAAATGTGGTACATATACACAATGGAATACTACTCAGCAGAGAAAAACAATGACATCATGAGGTTTGCAGGCAAATGGATGGATCTAGAAAAAAATCATCCTGAGTGAGATAACCCAGACTCAGAAAGACAAACATGGTATGTACTCACTCATAGGAGGATACTAGATGTGGAACAAGGATGACTGGACTGTTACTCACATCACCAGGGAGGCTACCTGGAAAACAGGACCTCTATCTTCTTTCAAACACAGTTTAAAGAGCCAAATATTAGATATTTGTGGTGTTAGATATCTGCATTGTCAATTAATAAGAATTCACAAAATGTATAATTACAAGAAGGGCCAAATTAGGCTGGAGCGATGGCTCACAGGTTAAGAGCACTGGGTGATGTTCCCAAGGATCTGAGTTCAATTCACAGCAACTACATGGTGGCTCACAACCATCTATAATGAGATCTGGTGCCCTCTTCTGGCCTGCAGCGATACATGCAGGCAGGACACTCTATATCTAATAAATAAAATAAACCTTAGGAAAAAAAGGGTGGGAATAAATCTTTTTTTTAAAAAAAGAAGGGTCATTTTTTTTTATAATAATCAGACAGAAAATTGGCCTCACTTCCAGGTTATTACAATGTAATGCAGCCAGCCTCACATAGAGACAACATGCTGTCCTCTACATGCAATGACGAACCTTCCATTTCCTATAGGAAGAGCTTAAACAAATTGGAGCAACTTGCCACATCGAGGGCAAGATTTATACTCTCCCAGGCCTTTCCCTACCCCTTATGACCTGAAGCACACATGTGTATGTAACTGTACTGGAGGGAGGGATGTAGTCTGACTGTGGGAAAGAACATTACTAATGGACCACCCAGGGATTAAGCCCTGGCCCTGCCCTCATTAGTTTCATCTTCTAATCCTTGTAGCTGTCCAGACACAGGCTCACAGTGGAAGAGCTGTCAGATAAACAGATGGAAAAGAAGCCAGGGTTCAGAGAAGATTCTAACCTCAACCAAACAAGATTAAAAACTCAGAGGATGAGTACAACATAATACACTTCCCAACTGTAGAGGGCCCTGCAAAGTTTATGTACAGAGAAGATTCTATTGGCTAAGAAAAATAAGGCATAAAAGCACAGTATTTAGTACCTTTGGAAAATGTGTCAGAGTTTGGAATTGATGGTATGCTAAACAACACCTGTATGTTCTGGAAAAACTAGTTCTCTCACACTACAGAAACAACTTTCTTATTCTTGACATAGCCGACTCATTCTCCAAGAACTATAAAAAAAATCAATGTACTTCCCATTTATGTATTTTGCATTAGCTACAATGTAAGTTTTCTGTCATAAATTAATGTGTACTTTCTAGGCACATGATATTCCAAGACCTATAATAACCTAGTAAGTAGAGCAAGTCCTTCTTTGGCCATGTTGCTGATAAAAAAATGGTATGCATCATAATATTGCAATCAGATGTCACAAACCCAAATGGCAAGACAGCCATTCCTTTTAATTTAAAAATCTCCCTTCTAGAAAAGACAGGATGCTTAACATGTACTATATTTAAAATAACACTGTGTGGCTTGTTTACAATTTACATGTCTTAAAAAATGACTTAGTAGTCCCATCTTGCTCCAGACTTCCCTTTTGCAACACTGGTGAGTACCCTTCCTTGCCCCAGACCCCATCCCTGGGCACCAGCCACTCCAGGGAAGACCTGCCCAACTTGGCCCCAGGTTCTGGCCACCGGGCAGGTTCCCTGCTAGCCCCACCGGGAAGGATCCCCTTCTCCAAGACCCCTGGCAGACCCTACAGTCTCCACGCCCTGCCCCCACGCCCATCCGCCTGAGCCCCAAGCCTCTTCCTGAGACTTAGAGGCCGGCCCCAGCTCCCATCTTGCTCCAGACTTCCCTTTTGCAACACTGGTGAGTACCCTTCCTTGCCCCAGACCCCATCCCTGGGCACCAGCCACTCCAGGGAAGACCTGCCCAACTTGGCCCCAGGTTCTGGCCACCGGGCAGGTTCCCTGTTAGCCCCACCGGGAAGGATCCCCTTCTCCAAGACCCCTGGCAGACCCTGCAGTCTCCACGCCCTGTCCCCACGCCCATCCGCCTGAGCCCCAAGCCTCTTCCTGAGACTTAGAGGCCGGCCCCCAGCTCCCATCTTGCTCCAGACTTCCCTTTTGCAACACTGGTGAGTGCCCTTCCTTGCCCCGGACCCCATCCCTGGGCACCAGCCACTCCAGGGAAGACCTGCCCAACTTGGCCCCAGGTTCTGGCCACTGGGCAGGTTCCCTGCTAGCCCCACTGGGAAGGATCCCCTTCTCCAAGACCCTTGGCAGACCCTGCAGTCTCCACGCCCTGCCCCCACGCCCATCCGCCTGAGCCCCAAGCCTCTTCCTGAGACTTAGAGGCCGGCCCCCAGCTCCCATCTTGCTCCAGACTTCCCTTTTGGAACACTGGTCTGTCTGAACCAAGTGTGCGGATAAGGCCAAGAACGAACCACAAGGAGATGGGCAGACGTCAAGGCAGAAACATATACAACAAAATGAATAGCAATACAGCATCACCAGGCCCTAGCCCTCCTCCAACACCTAGACCTGAACATCAGAAATTGGAAGAAGCAGAAGAAAACAGCCTTATGAATGACATCATGAAGAAGCTAGAGGCTTGTGTAGAGGAAAAGACAAAAAAATGTGAAGAACGCTGTAAACAACTAGAAGAAAGGGCAAACAAATTAGAAGAAATCAATAAAGTCCTGGAAGAAAACAATAAAATACTGAGAGAAAATCAAGAAAAATCAATGAAACAAATGAAGGAAACAGTCCAAGACATGAAAAGGGAAATAGAAAAAATGAAGAAGACACAAACAGAGGGAATGCTGGAAATAGAAAATCTGAGAAAACGATTGGGAACTTCAGATGCAAGTATAATCAACAGAATGCAAGAGATGGAAGAGAGGATCTCTAGCGTTGAAGATACAGTAGAAGAAATACATTCATCAGTCAAAGAAAACACTAAAGCCAACAAAGTCATGAACCAAAATGTCCAAGAAATTTGGGACACCATGAAAGGACCAAACCTAAGAATAATAGGGGTCAAAGAAGGAGAAGAATACCAATTCAAGGGCACAGAAAATATATTCAACAAGATCATAGAAGAAAACTTTCCCAACTTAAAGAAGGAAATGCCTATGAAGATACAAGAAGCTTATAGAACACCAAACAGACTAGACCCCCCAAAAAAGTCCCCTCGCCACATAATAGTTAAACAACTAAACGTACAGAATAAAGAAAGAATATTAAGAGCAGCAAAGGAAAAAGGCCAAGTGACATATAAAGGCAAACCCATCAGAATAACACCCGATTTCTCAATGGAGACTTTGAAAGCCAGAAGAACCTGGACAGATGTAATGCAGACACTAAGAGACCATGGATGTCAGCCTAGACTAATATACCCAGCAAAACTTTCAATCACCATAGATGGAGTGAACAAGACATTCCATGACAAAGCCAGATTTAAACAATACTTATCCACAAACCCAGCCCTACAGAAAGCACTAGAAGGAAAATTCCAACCTAAGGAAGTCAGATACACCCTCGAAAACACAGGCAACAGATAAAGCCACAGCAGTAAACCCCAACGTATAGAAGTACCCACACATCACCACCAAAAAATAACAGGAATGAACAATCACTGGTCATTAATTTCCCTCAATATCAATGGACTTAATTCACCTATAAAAAGACATAGGCTTACAGAATGGATATGAAAGCAGGACCCATCTTTCTGCTGCATACAAGAAACACATCTCAAATTCAAAGATAGACACTACCTAAAAATAAAAGACTGGGAAAAGACTTTCCAATCAAACGGTCTTAAGAAACAAGCGGGTGTAGCCATCCTGATATCCAGCAAAATAGACTTCAAACTAAAATCAATCAAAAGAGATCAAGAAGGGCATTACATACTCATCACAGGAAAGATCCACCAAGATGAAGTCTCAATTCTGAATATTTATGCCCCAAACACAAGGGCACCCACATATGTAAAAGAAACATTACTAAAGCTTGAATCACATATAAAACCCCACACATTAATAGTGGGAGACCTCAACACCCCACTTTCACCACTGGACAGATCTCCCAAATTGAAACTTAACAGAGAAATAAAGGACTTAACTGATGTCATGACTCAAATGGTCTTAATCGATATCTACAGAACATTCCATCCTAACAAAAAAGGATATACCTTCTTCTCAGCACCCCATGGAACCTTCTCTAAAACTGACCACATACTTGGTCACAAAACAAATCTAAACAGATACAAAACAATTGGAATAACCTCCTGTGTTCTATCAGACCACCATGGTCTAAAGTTGGATTTCAACAATAACAAAAACTACAGAAAACCTGCAATCTCATGGAAACTGAATAATACCCAACTGAATCACCAATGGGTTAAGGAAGAAATAAAAGAAATTAAAGACTTCCTAGAGATCAATGAAAATGAAGACACCACATATCCAAATTTATGGGACACTATGAAAGCAGTACTAAGAGGGAAATTCATAGCACTAAATGCCCACATAAATAAGTTGGAAAAATCTCACACTAGAGACTTAACAGCATACCTGAAAGCTCTAGAACAAGAAGAAGCACAGTCTCCCAGGAAAAATAGACGCCAGGAAATTATCAAAGTGAGAGCTGAAATCAATAAAATAGAAACAAAGAGAACAATACAAAAAATTAATGAAACAAAGAGTTGGTTCTTTGAGAAAATCAACAAAATAGACAAGCCCTTATCCAAACTAACCAAAAGACAGAGAGAGAGCATCCAAATCAACAAAATCAGAAATGAAAAGGGGGACATAACAACAGACATTGAGGAAATCCAGAGAATCATCAGGTCATACTTCAAAAACCTCTATTTGACAAAACTGGAAAACCTAAAAGAAATGGATAACTTTCTGGATAGGTACCACATACCTAAGTTAAATCAAGACCAGATAAACTATTTAAATAGTCCAATAACCCCTAACGAAATAGAAACAGTCATTAAAAGTCTCCCAACCAAAAAAAGCCCAGGACCAGATGGTTTCAGCGCAGAATTCTACCAGATCTTCAAAGAAGAGTTAATACCAATACTCTCTAAATTGTTCCACACAATAGAAACAGAAGGAACATTACCAGACTCCTTCTATGAGGCTACAATTACCCTAATTCCTAAACCAAACAAGGATACAACAAAGAAAGAGAACTACAGACCGATCTCCCTCATGAACATTGATGCAAAAATACTCAATAAAATACTGGCAAACAGACTCCAAGAACACATCAAAACAATTATCCACCATGATCAAGTAGGATTCATTCCAGGGATGCAAGGGTGGTTCAACATACGAAAGTCCGTCAATGTAATACACCATATAAACAAACTCAAAGAAAAAAACCATATGATCATCTCACTGGATGCAGAAAAGGCATTTGACAAAATCCAACACCCCTTCATGATAAAGGTCTTGGAGCGATCAGGAATACAGGGAACATACCTAAACATAATAAAGGCAATTTACAGCAAGCCAACAGCCAACATCAAATTAAATGGAGAGAAACTCAAAGCAATTCCACTAAAATCAGGAACGAGGCAAGGCTGTCCACTCTCCCCATACTTATTCAATATAGTACTTGTAGTTCTAGCCAGAGCAATAAGACAACATAAGGAGATTAAGGGGATACAAATTGGAAAGGAAGAAGTCAAGCTTTCCTATTTGCAGATGACATGATAGTATACTTGAGCGACCCCGAAGATTCTACCAAGGAACTGATACAGCTTATAAACACCTTCAGCAACATAGCAGGATACAAGATCAACTCAAAAAAATCAGTAGCCCTCCTATATACAATGGACAAAGAAGCGGAGAAGGAAATCAGAGATACATCACCCTTTACTATAGCCACAAATGACATAAAATACCTTGGGGTAACACTAACCAAGCAAGTGAAGGATCTATATGACAAGAACTTTAAGTCCCTGAAAAAAGAAATTGAAGAAGATGTCAGAAAATGGAAAGATCTCCCATGCTCATGGATAGGCAGGACTAACATAGTAAAAATGGCAATCTTACCAAAAGCAATCTACAGATTCAATGCAATCCCCATCAAAATACCAACACAATTCTTCACAGACCTGGAAAGAATAATACTCAACTTCATATGGAAAAACAAAAAACCCAGGATAGCCAAAGGAATCCTGTACAATAACACAACTTCTGGAGGCATCACGATCCCTGACTTCAAGCTCTATTATAGAGCTACAGTAATAAAAACAGCTTGGTACTGGCATAAAAACCGACATGTGGACCAATGGAATCGAATTGAAGACCCTGACATTAATCCGCACACCTATGAACATATAATTTTTGACAAAGAAGCCAAAAGTGCACAATGGAAAAAAGAAAGCATCTTCAACAAATGGTGCTGGCAAAACTGGATATCAACATGTAGAAGGCTGCAAATAGATCCATATCTATCACCATGCACAAAACTTAAGTCCAAGTGGATCAACGACCTCAACATAAATCCAGCTACTCTGAACCTGCTAGAAGAGAAAGTAGGAAGTAGTCTTGAACGCATTGGCATAGGAGACTGCTTCCTAAGTAGAACACCAGTAGCACAGACTCTGAGAGAAACAATCAATCAATGGGACCTCTTGAAACTGAGAAGCTTTTGTAGAGCAAAGGATACAGTCAACAAGGCAAAGCGACAGCCTACAGAATGGGAAAAGATCTTCACCAACCCCACATCTGACAGAGGACTGATATCCAGAATATATAAGGAATTCAAGAAATTAGACATCAAAATGCCCAACAGTCCAATTAAGAAATGGGCTATAGAACTAAACAGAGAATTCTCAACAGAGGAAACTCAAATGGCCGAAAGACATTTAAGGAACTGCTCAACATCCCTAATCATCTGGGAAATGCAAATCAAAACAACTCTGAGATACCACCTTACGCCTGTCAGAATGGCTAAGATCAAAAACACTGAAGACACCTTATGCTGGAGAGGATGTGGAGCTAGGGGAACTCTCCTCCACTGCTGGTGGGAATGCAAGCTTGTACAACCACTTTGGAAATCAATATGGTGCTTTCTTAGAAAATTGGGAATCAATCTCCCCCAAGATCCAGCTATACCACTCTTGGGCATATACCCAAGAAATGCTCAACCACAGCATAAGAGCACTTGTTCAGCTATGTTCATATCAGCATTGTTTGTAATAGTAAATAGCATCTTTAAAGGTAATTGGGCTAATCTTGGACAATACATGACTTCCCGAGTTTATTTACATCCCATTCAATTAGCTCATCAATGAATTTGAACTATTCTTCCTGGGAACACTCCTCCTCCAACCACTCTTAACTGTCCTTACTACCTTCCTTCATTGAAGGCCACTACCCATATGCCAAAACTATTGCAATAGCCTGTGGTGGTATTTTACTTATACTGAAATGTGATTTTAATTGTATGTTAATAAATAAAGTTGTGTGGGGGTCAGAGCTATTAGAGTCATAGCAAGTGCGTGGCGGCGGTGGCGCACGCCTTTAAGGACCTGGAGGGCGGTACATTCAGGTAGTGACGAGGCTGAGTAGTATTCCATTGTGTACATGTACCACATTTTGTTTATCCATTCTTCAGTTGAAGGGCATCTGGGTTGTTTCCATGTTCTGGCTATTACAAACAATGCTGAGGGAAAGAGAGCTTGGGGGAGTGGGAGATCCCAGCTGGATCAACAATAGAGAGGGAGAACAAGGAATAGGAGACCATGGTAAATGAAGACCACATGAGAATAGGAAGAAGCAAAGTGCTAGAGAGGCCCACAGAAATCCACAAAGATACCCCTACAACAGACTGCTGGCAATGGTCGAGAGACAGCCCGAACTGACCTACTCTGGTGATGGGATGGCCAAACACCCTAATTGTTGTGCTAGAAACCTCATCCAACTACTGAGGGATCTGGATGCAGAGATCCATGACTAGGCCCCGGGTGGATCTCTGGGAGTCCAATTAGCGAGAATGAGGAGGGTTTATATGAGCGAGAATTGTTGAGACCAAGGTTGGATAAAGCACAGGGACAAATAGCCAAATGAATGGAAACACATGAACTATGAACCAATGGCTGAGGGGTCCCCACTGGATCAGGCCCTCCAAATGGGTGAGACAGTTGATTGGCTTGATCTGTTTGGGAGGCATCCAGGCAGTGGGACCAGATCTTGTGCTCATTGCATGAGTTGGCTGTTTGAAACCTGGGGCCTATGCAGGATTGTTTGGCTCGGCCTGGGAGGAGGGGACTAGACCTACCTGGACTGAGTCTACCAGGTTGACCTCAGTCTGTGGGGAAGGCTTTGCCCTGGAGGAGATGGGAATGGGGGGGGTTGGGGGGAAGGTGAGGGGGACGGGAGGGGGGAGAACAAGGGAATCCGTGGCTGATATGTAGAACTGAATTGTATTGCAAAATAAATTAAAATAAATTTAAAAAAAAATGACTTAGTAACTGGTCTTTGTTAGCACCACCCCCCATTCAGTTAAATGTATTTTTATGAGCTTTTCATTAACAGAATACTGAAGCCTTGGTGCCAAGGTGCAAACTTCCCCATGTGACTGGAGATCACTTGGCACATGTTCAGGCATTTATGTCTCTGTCATATGTCTAGGGTTTGCAATTAAAAATGTAATCATTTTAGCGTGAGAAAAAACCCAAAGGCTTGAAGTAGTATGCATTGAATGTGATTATAATAGTATTCGGCAGCTGTTCATGATGGCACATATTAATTTATGTAAACTGTGTAAACTTGGGGCATTTCCTCATCAGGGACACATGGAAAAAAAATAAGCTGATGCTGTGGGATGTTCTGTATGGCAAATGTGTTGCTAATTAGTCAATAAATAAAACACTGATTGGCCATTGGCTAGGCAGGAAGTGTAGGCGCAACAAGGAGGAGAATAAAGCTGGGAAGTGGAAGGATGAGTCAGAGAGACACTGCCAGCCGCAATGATGAGAAACAGCATGTGAAGATGCGGGTAAGCCACGAGCCATGTGGCAAGGTGTAGATTAATGGAAATGGATTAATTTAAGCAAGTTAGCAAGAAGCCTGCCACGGCCATACAGTTTGTAACCAATATAAGTCTCTGTGTTTACTTGGTTGGGTCTGACGGCTGTGGGACTGGCAGGTGAGAGAGATTTGTCCTGACTGTGGGCCAGGCAGGAAAACTTTAGCAACAAGCTGATCCTTTTTCATTGGAGGATGTTTTTCCTCTGTGTTTTGTTTTTGTCTTTAAACTGTCATGAATAGAGATTAATGCAAAATACACATCTTTTATGACCTTAGTTTCCCCCATGCACAGAGTTCATTAAAATTAACATCTTATACTAGCAAAAATAACTTACTTCACAGGATTATTCTTAGGTTTTGCCTTTTCAACAGCCTGTAAACAGAGAGAAAAATGCAATTAGACAATGTTAACAGGCGTAATCTTTGCAACTAGTAATCAAAACACTAAGCAGTAAAAAGTTAGTGAATGCTTTTTAGAAACATTAGGAGTGAACTGAAACAAGCTCCCATGAATAAGCAGTGACATAGAAAACAATCTTCTTCCCCAGAGAATGCATTTACTTGTCCAAGTGCTCAAACACAGATAGGCATTGTCAGAGCACCTGGCAAAGTTCAACAGGAGCCATGAAAGCAGGCTCCTGGGTGCACAAGCAGATCCTCTCTTCCCTACCTTTTACTCCAATTTTACCCAATATAGGCCTGATGAGATTGGAATGACAGCACCGAGAGGGGGCTGCAACACATGATGGTTCTGTGGCAGGGGAGCATTAACCTTAACTTTCTTCCCAACACCTAACCACACCTGCACCATGAGAGAAAGGACAAAAAAATGTTCATTTCCAAAATTGCTTTTAGTAGCAGACAGTACAAAAGGGCAAGGGATGCCCAAATACTGAGAACAATTTCTTCCCCTGGAACCTTTAGGAAAATACACACCAAATCTCAAAATGAGGAAATTTCTGGGCCTCATGGCCTGAGTAACCTTAGACATGGAGACTGGTTCCAGTTTATTGCTGAACCCATTGATCTGTGTACAGTCCATTTATCATTCATTAAAATAGCTAGTGATCTTCACAGTATATTAGAAGAAACAACTCATATCATCTGTCAACGGTCCTCTTATATCTCTTTCCTTCTCCATGGGGATTTCATCTCCTTTGATTGGTCTGGAATTAAAATGTTGCTAAGTAACAGAGCTGGGGGCACTGATGGCAGAATGGCCACAGTCTATCAAAATGTTTAAGTACCTGGAGGGCTTGAATGATGATTTTTTTTCCATATATCTGTAGCATAACTATGTAATGAGAACTTGCACTCTATTAGATTTTCTCAGGTTACCAGAATAACATTTAACATGGAGAGCAATGAAGCAGCAGTTTGGCCACCTACAGACTTCTTCAGACACTTTTAAACAATATCCATTAGGGGACCTTGTTTGTGAATCTTGAAGTGGGTAGAGTCTAAGAGAGAAGAGCAGTGCTGTAAATTAGAATACTGAGACAATCATTTTCAACAGTGCCACTCTCACACTGTACTTGACGTTGTAGCTAATCATCAGTGAGATTCAATATGTTCAACTCTGCTATGCCAAATTCATGCATTTGATAGCCATATATAGTTCCCAACTTTCAAACATTAGTGTTGGAAATCTAAGCTCTTCTTATGTATTGTCTCAGGATCTGTCACTAGATAAACATCTGTTAATATTGAGCACTTACTTTGCCTTGATAGGGAAAATTCATTTTCTCACCACCTGTGCCTTAATTTGAATTTTGACAAGTTCTAGAATAAGAAGACAGGAAATGAGGCAACAGGTAAAAATGAGAAAACAACAACTATGTGTCTGGCTTCTCCAAATCACCTTTTATGTCTATCTAGGACATGTGAGACCATTCCTATGCAACCCATGTAGATCAAAGGTGTTAACACTGTTCACCATCAATTCTTCCAGGTCAGATAGACAAAGAAAGAGAAAGATGCTTGTAAGAAGTACAGTGCAGACCTTTGATCTTTCCTATGAGTCTAACACTTTCTCTGCATAGGCATGAGCACTCCCCTCTGCCCTAAATTCCATTCCCTTCCCTTCCCTTCCCTTCCCTTCCCTTTCCTTCCCTTCCCTTCCCTTTCCTTCCCTTCCCTTCCCTTCCCTTCCCTTCCCTTCTTCCCTTCCCTTCCCTTCCCTTCCCTTCCCTTCCCTTCCCTTCCCTCCCTTCCCTTCCCTTCCCTTCCCTTCCCTTCCCTTCCCTTCCCTTCCCTTCTTCCCTTCCCTTCCCTTCCCTTCCCTTCCCTTCCCTTCCCTTCCCTTCCCTTCCCTTCCCTTCCCTTCCCTTCCCTTCCCTTCCCTTCCCTTCCCTTCCCTTCCCTTCCCTTCCCTTCCCTTCCCTTCCCTTCCCTTCCCTTCCCTTCCCTTCCCTTCCCTTCCCTTCCCTTCCCTTCCCTTCCCTTCCCTTCCCTTCCCTTCCCTTCCCTTCCCTTCCCTTCCCTTCCCTTCCTTCCCTTATTCCCTTTCCTTCTTCTCTCCCGTCCCTTCCCTTCTTTTCCCCTCCCCTTGCTGTCCCTTTCCTTTATGCCTTCTCTCTCCCCCTTCTCTCTCTTGCCCTTACTTTTTTCCCTTCTTTTTCTCTCACTCTCTGTCATACCTCCCTCCCCCTCCCTCCTCCTGCTGTCTCCAGTTTTCTCCCCTCAAGTCTGTCTGTTTGGGAATAAGGTATGGTAGTCAGCTAAAATACATCACTGTGGAAATCATATTAATTTATTTTTTACAATTAAAATGCAAGCAAGTCTGTTCTAGAAGTTGTAAGTTATCATCACATAGTAGGCCCTGTTCCAGTAGTTTCTCTTGATTGATGTGATAAAGTGAGCATGGCACTGGCAGAAGATGTAGAAGGGAGAAATCAAATTGACATTGCTAAACCCAGCTTTGATTCAGAGACATAATTATATCCAGTTATTTTTCTCTGATCAAAAGCCTTATCCTGTTACAGGCCAGGTTCTTTGAAACATATGCCATTGTATACAGCTATTATAAAAATATAACTTCATTCAAGTTATTTTTCCTAGATTGCTTGGCTATCAGTTGGAAATGTCTATGCTTAGAGGTTCTGTTTTCCTTTAGAAATGAACTTACAGTCATTGCAATGTCTCACAGTTATAGCCAAATATACTCATGTCATCCTGTGTGATCATCTTGTGGAATTTCTAAACTAAATGGTGACAGGGAACCTAAGTCAGATGATACATGGCTTGCAATTTATATTCTCCACATTTGCTGTAATTTGACTTTGTTAGAGGCATGCTGTGGGGGATTGTAATACTAAGGAGCTGTGGAAGAAAAATTTAAGCAGATTTTTTGGATGCAAATTATACATGTCATTAAGGCATAAAGGAATTACTCTACAAAATTTACAAGGAGAAAATTTCCTCCTTTGAAATAAGCAAATATAGGAAGACAATCTCACATTCCAGATACATGTGGCAGGATGTGAGACATGATGAAAAGTTAAATTAAAAGGAAATGACACAGTATAAATTCACCAAGCATTAATAAAGTAATAGCTAAATTTAAGTTTAAAAACATGCATTAAGCTAATTTAAATTGATTGGAAAAATGAATAGACAACAGTTAAGAGTTACGTTGCTTTAATTTATAAATGTCTGTATGCCTTTAAAAACCTATATTCTCCTATTTTGCATCATATTTCTGTAACATGACATATATCTCACCAAGGAGGACATTCTCATGTAAGGAAGAATAATGAAAGAAAATTTTAAGGATTATGTTCTAGTATGACATGATGAGAGTTAATATGCTGTACAAAAGTGCCCCAATCTTTTGACATTGTCATGTACAAACGTGTTAGGCTTCATTCATAGCCACCTTGGAGTACATGCAGCCTGTGGGCCACAGGTTGGACCTACCTGTTAGTAGAAGAGTAGGGTACTGGAAATGTTAATAAGCTGGGTTGTGGTTCTGGTTTTGCTACTTATGGTACTAGCAAGAGAAAAAAAAAAACAGTATGCCCCAGTTTGCTTATTTTGAAAATGAAGACAATCATTCTTGCCCTTTCTATGTCAGTGGGCACATTGTTAACATTCCACATTGATGGCTGTGCTCAGAACTTCAATATGCTAAACAAATATCATTTGTGAGTGTTTTATACAAATGTGTTGGTGTATTGAGTTTAATGGTAAGCGATTGTTCGTGGATTTACCAAGTAGTGGTCAGGTCTCAGTATCAAACATATGCAGTTTACTGCAATAATGATAAGAAATACCATAATGCTGCTTTCTCCATATCAAGAATAGCTTGGAGGCCAGCCTGGGCTATAGAATATGACCCCATCTCAAAAATAACCCAAACAAAAAAAGCAAGCCACAGCCTCAGGCTTGGGGTTGTCTCTAGTTCTCTCTTGGGCTGGTGGTTTGGCAGATGACCCTTACCTCAATGGCTCTGTTGTCTGTTAACTTGACTTTAATTGAAATGGAGGCATAACATATCCTAGAAAAATAAAGATTTACGATACAAACTAGAAAAAAAAAAGAATAGCTCTGAGGTGAATGTAATACCACTGTCTGGAAAGCAGTATTAACAGAAGACTCTGAGGTACTGAAGAGACATAATGAAACAAGTGAGGGCCATCTACCATTTCATAGGTATGAATCCTCTATGATTCTTGGAACTTGATGGTAGAACACTCTGGGAACTGGAGGGAGAAGTATGGGTCACAAGCATGTTACCATTCAAATCTTTCTCTCCTTCACTTTTCCTTCCTTTCTGACCCTTCTGTCTCTGAGTGAAGCCTAGGATGATTAACAGATCTTTCTTGTTCTTTGAGATAGACTCTTGATGCACAGCCCAGTCTAGCATCAAACAAATGATCTCCCTGCTTCTGCCATCCAAATTCTGCAATTACAGGTGTGTGCTGCCATACCTAGCTGGCTGAACCCTCATTTTCAGGTTATCAATCCTTTAGAAACCCATCCTGCAACTTACACTTTAGGGATGCTCTTCACTTTCTCACTAACGTTCTATGACAAGCATATTGAAAAAGAACTGTATTCCAGGGGGAGGGCACTTCTCTTATTCTAAGGAGTGTTTATGAGCTGAGCCATATCTCATTATCATCATTTTACTATCCAAAGTATCCTGCTAAGCAACAAATTCATTTCCTCAGAATGGATGATGTGGATAGGCTCATAGCTGCTTGTTCATTAAATCTTCCTTTTTTTTTTTTTGGTTTTTCGAGACAGGGTTTCTCTGTGTAGCTTTGCGCCTTTCCTGGAACTCGCTTTGGAGACCAGGCTGGCCTCGAACTCACAGAGATCCGCCTGGCTCTGCCTCCCGAGTGCTGGGATTAAAGGCGTGCGCCACCACCCACCGCCCGGCCTTAAATCTTCCTTCTTAAAACTAAGAACTTAGTCTTTGTTTTATATAGAGAATCCATGTATTGCACTGAAGCTAAAATGGTTCATGGACAAGCATATGATGTAGAGTTCTCACCACAGAAAGGAAGAAATGAAGGAGAGTAAGTGGCTACCTACAGAACTCCATCTACTAGGGCATATATAACATTTGGGAAAGAAAGTGCTACATATAAGAAACTTAGAAAATATATTAGTCATCTTCTCTGTAATGTTTATAATTTTTCCAAAATTCTTTTGGGTAATTTTGACCCTCTGGTTATGATGAATTACTGTCCTTGTCCATTAAACCATAGAAAATTTAGAGAGTTGAGGTGGGGGACTTTCTAGAAGGAAAGCCTGAATAGTTACATCCAGGCTCACACATTATCCATCTATGATTTATAGAAAACAAATGTAATGCTATATATTTCCTTTATGTTGAGGTTGTCAAAGTGAGCACTCAGATGGCCTGGAGATATTGTACCAGTGAACTCATTTTGCAAGGATATGTGTTCAGGTACTGCTTGTTTTCTGTAATAAATAACAACATTGTCAGTCAAAACTAAAATATTATTTTATTAGTATTTCTGTGAATAACTTTTACTTTCCCACTTATATGCTTTTCTCTGTCATTCTCCAAGCATGTATGCCTAAGCTGAATCTTTACACTTCTTGGTAAAAAGAGAAAATTCAATCATTCAGATAATTTCAAATAACTGCACATTAGACAATGCAGCACTAAGACAGAGAATCAATTATTATATTGATTTTTATTCTTTTTTGCCACATATTTCTCTTTTATGTTTAACTATTCACATAGTTGTGCTGCATGACACAGCTGTGTCCCTACATAGTGACATGCCTTGGTAAATTTCAATGATTATCTTAGCTCAAGAAAGAACTTCCCTATTGACAAATGAACTCATCAGCAAGGTCTTCAAGTAGCTTCAAATCAATACCTACAGAACTAGCTAAATCAACTAAAAAGATATATACTGAGAGCACTTATCCAAATATAAAAATGATTTTTTTTTCAAAACAGCGTTTCCCTGTGTTGCCTTGCCTATCCTGGAACTCACACTGTAGGCCAGGCTGGCCTGGAGATCATAGAGATCCACCTGCCTTTGCCTACCAAGTGCTGGGATTAAAGCTGTGTACCACCAGAGACTAGCATAAAAATGAATTTCTTAATTACAGTACTTACATGCATTTCACTTGCATGAGTAAAATAAAAAAGAGACATTGTATCCTGGAGACTGGGGTTTCAACTAGCATAAAGTATATACACAGCCAGGAGGAAAGAGTAAGACAACTGTTACTCAACTTGTATAAAACCTAAATTCCTGGCTATATTTCTGATTTTACATCCAAGGACTAGGAAGATGCCACTTATCATTGTACTTTTAGTGGTACCTGGAAGAGTACACAGAAGTAGTACTATACATATAAGAGGCAGGGATAGAATTTTGGCAGGAGAGATTAGGGTAAATTTGTTTTGGGTTTAAAGAACCATGTCTTGCATCCAATCGTCAATAAACATTTACTATAGAAATGAATCAAGGATCTTGGCAGTTTGAGAGGCATGACTATTGAATTACAGAGTATCCTAAATGAATACAGGTCCATACAGGTGGAAATAGAAGACTCTGGTAGGAGAGATTAGTTCAAGGCTCATGTGTATGTGGGTCCATCCTACTATTAAAAAGAGGGCTCTTATTAACATTGCAAAGAGGAGGAGCTCTCACTAGTACTTCCATCCCACTTGGTGTCAAAAAATGTTTTCCATACTCTTCTGGATTTACTTCCAAGCTTGATGCTTATTACCTCACATTAGCCTGTGGTCCCTGCCTTCTTACTGTTCCATTATTTCTTTATTCTTACCCTGCTTTATGCTCTTTGCTAGAGTAATCTTTTTTTTTAAATTTTTTTTTCGGTTTTTTTGAGACAGGGTTTCTCTGTGTAGCTTTGCGCCTTTCCTGGAACTCACTTGGTAGTCCAGGCTGGCCTCGAACTCACAGAGATCCGCCTGGCTCTGCCTCCCAAGTTAGAGTAATCTTTTGAGATTCCAATTTGATCACATTGCTCTCATTTTCAGACTCTGGGGTGGGGCTGTAGCTTAGTATTAAGCATAAGCAAATTCATTTCTATTTGCCACTGAAGAGCCAGCCAACCAACAAACAAAAATACCATGTTTCTAGATTCCCATTGCTCAGTAAATTACACATGAACCTCATCTACCCTTGTGCTTACATAGGACTCTACTATGATCATTGCTGATTGAACAGCTGCCATGTGGCAGGTCCCACTTATTCTTATGCATATTTTATTATATGACAACCAGTTTTTTTAGTGCCTGTCCAAAGATAATTGACAATAGGATTCAGAAGTATATGCTTTCATAAAGGCTTACTCCCTTATGCTGTCTCTCATGAAAGACAGAAAGTCCTTTCTAATGACTTTGATTTGTCAGCTAATGATTTCTTCCAGAGTTTATGTTTTGGCTTATTGTAACTTAGTAGAAAGTGTACTATTTAATTGGTAAAGAACTATCTCACATATAAAAGTCACTTTTGACAGTAATTTTCCTCTAAGGAAGCACAGAGACACTAGGAAAGAACATCTCAGTATGGCCTGGACATTTTCATTTTCCCATTAGAGGAGCCAATGAAAGTGACTCTTGGTCACTATTCTCCTGCTGTTTGTGGATTTAAAAACTCAAGTTTTCTTTCTCCCAACCAATTTGTGCCCTCTTTCCCTTCACACTAAAATAATACCCAAACAGTGTTGTGTGGTCTTTCCATAGAAGACTGTCAATACAATAACAAAAACTCTCTCTCCCTACCGTGTAAGAAGAAAAAAAATGGGCAATGTACTTATAGTAGACAGCAGATACTTAGTGCTTCTTATTTTCCAAAACATACATCAGTACACTTGCTGCTGATCAAATAACTTTATCATTAGCACACTAGTGTTATCAGTTTTTCTGTCCCTTCAGATCACATTATGTTCAGGATGAAGAAGGAACAACAATTTTTAATCCATATGGCAAATATTGAGTGAATTATACTCAGTTTCCATATTGGAAAAATGAGGCAACTGAAGTGAAATATCTCTTTGTCATTTTCAGCTCCAGCATCCTATATTTTAATATACATATGTATGACTAGGGGCTAAATATGAAACTTGTCTACCTCCATTAGCAAAATAATAAGTTTGAGCAAATTTATACATTTTTAGTGAAACAGTCTACTCATTTTAAATATATATTTGATAAAAGACGGTATGGTTGTTTACATTTAGTAAGTTCTGCTTTAAAAAAAACCTACTAAGCCACTTTTATTCTGAATGGCTAATGTTAGAGTTGTAGCTATCTGGAATTTGGACAACTCTTTTGCTCTTTATTCTTGTTATAAATAGAAAAGTAAACATGGAAGCCCAAGAATAAGATAAACTCTGTTCCATTCAGAACATGATCCTTGGTGTTTAAATCTTGTCTAGTGGCTTTTCTATCTGAAGGTCAATAATTGGTGAGGGTATAGGATAAAAGCATGCTTGACACCTAGACCAAAACCTCAGTTACTTTTGTTTCAAAGTCAGCATATCAAATTAAACATCTTACATTTTTAATTTAGAAGTATTTTATTACCAGAATTTATGAGATACATTCATGTATCTGTATTTTAGTCTAGAATTCTGATTAAAATCAAAGCTTGGAAGCTTCCCATAAACTCATGCACACATGGTACATTTCCCTGAGCTTGCTTACTAATGACTACAAGTCACAACCTCCATGCTTCACCCATGCATTAAGACAGAAGTTAGGGAGATAAAGGGATTTAAGAAAAGTAACACAATTGAATAAAACAGGGAATAGATTGAGAGCAGAGATAGGGACACTGCTCTTTGGCCACTTCAGCTCAAGGTCAGTGACAAGAGCAATATGGTCATGCCTCTTTCTTCTGACACTTCAATTCAGATGTGCATATAGTGATCTGTAGCTTCTCAGAGGTAGCTGATGCTTCTACTGCCATAATCTTTATAGAGGCAACTTGTGCTATATGCCCTTGTGGATGGAAAGTCTATGACCATCTTCTCATACATGAGTGTTATCTATTCAGACATTTAAAATATACTTAATACTTCTGTTTGAATCTAACACAAGCACTTTACCATTACAAGTGTCTGATTTAAGTTCACTACGAAAAAAGTGTCAAGCTTAGTGAAAGAGACATTGGATTTGCAATAAAAAATTCCCATATACGGATAATTTATGAAGTATAATAAACATTACCTAGCATATGGTCCCTACCAACCACATGACAAGCCCAACATACAAAAGCATTGTGCTTCTATGCATCTTTGCATGCTCAAGGCATTCCATTATAGAGAGACTGCAAGCCAAAATATTTGGTACTAAAAGTGCAAAAAACATAATTACAATGAACAAATTCAAGACATGGGTTTCTGACTTGCGAGAAGCATATGAAAAATCGTATCATACAAACCTTAAGCAGTTTTTTTTCATTAATCAAGTCTCTATGCTAATACAGCCAAATGGAAAATGCAATCTTGGGACCATGAAGACCAATGCTATTCTATTAACCTTATACGTTATTCTATTTATTTTCTTGTCTTAAATGAATAAATTAAAATGCCCTCTCTTTCTTTAATTGCTGGGTCATCTGAGTATGACAATGTATGGATTTTATTCAGTTACATTCTGTACTCAACAGTCCCAACGCTATCATTTTGTGGAGGATTTCAATGAAAGACAATGACAGATAAACTGTTTACATTAAGAGACGCTATTAAAGTTATTTTGCAGCCAGTTTCAACCTAATCTGCTGTTTCTCTATTTCTGAGAGGCTGACCTCTCTTGCTGTGTATTCCATATTGATGTCATTACCAAAGAGGCCTTCCCTAGCCTTTCTGCTGATAACAAAGTAAATGGAAATGTGGTGAAACCTTGGGGAGGCAACAACTTGTTCAGCGTGATGAGGTAGAGCTGTGGTCACAAAACAGGAATGATTACAGCAGGGAAGAGTATCTGTTGTCACAACTAATATATTCACTACAGCATATCAACTCTAAAAGAACCAGCTGATAGCATGAGTAAAATTCATTTCATCTTTTTCACTAGCAATTTTTTCCTCATTAAATCAGGCTTTCAGTTTAAGTTGGCTAATGTATTTGGGAAGTTCAGTATAGGTATAAGCAGCTCATCTAAAACCTGTCAGAATGCCCAAGGTTTCCACTATTAGGAATTTTGTGTCATTTGAAATGATTAAATAGCAACTTAGTCAGAAAGTAACCCACCAGCAAACAAGAAATGTTTCATATATAAAACCAAAATCAAGAGTAAGTATTGAAATTGAGTTTTTATATGTGTGAGGTTGTTCTAAATCTACAGAGAAAGCATGAATTAAAATAATGAAGTGGAGGGCAAGAGCTAAAAAAGCATTTTTTCTATAATTCTAATATGTTTGAGATACCTCAGCTTCTAATTGAAAAGTACACATGATCGCTACTAACTTTGAATTAGGTGTATGTTTCAAAGGGTGTTAGACTAATTCTTATGCAGCTAAACAAATTTGGGTACATTGAAACTACTTAGGTAATATATCCAGAAACAAGACATTAGAATGTGTTGATCTCAAAGAAATTTTAAATTGTTTGACTATTTTTTTAGGAATTTAAATGCATTAATATAAACATATTTTCAGAATATAGACCAATTTCTATCAGCCCTTATGGAGAATATTTTAAAAGTATGCACCATCTAATTTATTATAGACTATATGATTTTAAAACACTAAAAAACATAGAACCCCAAGGTTTAGTTACAATTCTTTGGCTGAACCCAGTCATTAACTGAACATTTCCAATCATATTAAAAGTTTTTTGAATTTCTAAGTGGGCTAAATGAAGTCTATGTTTTCAGTCTGATTCATATTAATAAAAAGATAACATTACTGTTAAAATGTCCTAATGGCAATTTCTAGAAATGTGTGTGTGTGTGTGTGTGTGTGTGTGTGTCCTTTATATTTATATTTCTGAAATATGCTGTCTGTCTATACAATCAGTCTGAGGTGAGTTGGGTTATAAGAAAGCTATGTCCTTATCTGAGAAAGTTTCAGATACCGAGCATCACAGAGCATCCTGCCTCCAGAAGACAGCATACTACAAGCTTGGATCTAGGTTAGTCAAATACTGTGCTATCATTTGGTAAAATAATAAGCAAAGGTTTACCTGGTTCTATACATGTACTGGATGAGTTTTGGAGGCTGGCCACTATACATTTGAAAAGTCTTTGGAATTGACCAAATTCTAGAGTGCTTAAAACTTTAAAGACAGAAATTTTAATAATCCTGTCAATATAATTCTGTTGTTAAAAAAAAAAAGCAGTTGAGACCGATTAGCCTGCTTCTATTGAAAGAGAAGCACAAAGTCTACATCTTTAGATCTTTCATTGAACTGCAAGCACAGCATCAATAACTGCTTTTCAGCTGTAAATGAAAATTGATTCCAGGTTTAAATTTCCATTTTCATGGGTTCCTTTAATCCTAAGAAGCATAAGAAGAAAAATTTGAGAAAAAGGGAAACAGAGGGTTCAGTCAAATGAGGCAAGGCTATGCAGAGAATGTGATATATCCCCACTAAGGAGATCATCATCTTGTATCCAGCTACTGATCCCCAGTGAAATGATCATAGCACTATTGCCTGCTCTGGATGACTGACTTGAAATTGGTAATTCAATAATTTTGCAAGGGGAAGTCTAGAGATGGAAATATATCTGAAATGTCAAAAATCCCAGATGACAAGTCAAAATTCAATCAGCTAGTGATAGACATCATGTGACTCCCCCAGTCAAAACCATTCCATTGAAATCCACCTGTTTTTTTCTTTCTTTTAAACACAATATTGCAACAGAAATCGTCACACAAACACTAAATACAAAGCATTATTTCTTATTCCAACACTGTTCTCAAACTTTGTAGTATCTTCTGTGAACTTAAAGTGGTGTTTCTGTCTTATTTGGGGTTAGCTTCTACAGGGGAAACAAAGGGAATACAGCATTACAGGAGAGCCTTTAATCCTTTTTCTGGAGCAGAGCAAGAGCTATCTCAGAAAAAGAAGAGACCAACTGAATTCAAAGTGTATGATTCAACTGTCTGTCTACACCAGTCCTTTTAAGAAGAACTTCCAGAGGCATGTAATTTTCTGAGGACTTGATACAGTGTCATTGGTGACCTAGCTTTTATTCCTGAAGATGCTGACTTAAAATTGCCAGGGCCCAGAGAAGTTAATGTCATCCATACCTGACTGATACCCTTAAATGACAGTTAAAACATTCAATCCAATTCTTAGTAAATACTATGGACACCTAAGCCAAAATGAAGAATAATGTCTATTCCCTTGTATATCTAAGAGAGAATTTCAGTTAACACTAAATGGGCTACAAGGAAGGATAACCACATATTTATCATGGTTAAAGTTTTCCACATACTTCCTCATAACTAATTTTTCCTTTCAACACTCCTATGAATTAGACAAGATTGTTTTATCCTAATTCACTCATGAGAAATCTGAGACATCAGGATGTTTGGCAATTTCTCCAAATGTGATATAATTAGTATGTATGAAGTAGGCCTTATTACCAGGCATCTCCAGTCCAGAAACTACACTTTTAATGTTATACTTTTAATTTCTGATGGTTAGGAATACACGACTAATAAACATTAAGACAAGATGGATTCTTTTCATTCAAGTTTGTCAACATGCTGGCTATTTTTCTGTACCTAATTTAGTAGTTCTCTTTAGCTTCCCATTCTTTACAGGAAAAGGGAAAGTGGACAGAACTATATTTCAAAGAATACTAGAATTTTTATTTTATCAGACATAGCCATAACAATGATGAATATCATATAAAGTGATGTGTAACTGTTATGCCCTAAGCTTTAGTCTGTCATGTCCTTTGATATGTATTGGTCCACTTCATCATTGAACCTACTATGACTCAATGGGTAGGTGCTACTGTTATCTTTACATTATAGAAACTAGAACTTTTGCTAAAATTCATTCAGTTTGAAATTACTAAGACTAGGATTAAAACTCAGATCTGTTTGACTATATGTCTGTTCTCATACTTATTGTTCAATAGTGTCTTAGCATGGGTACACCATCTTAGAGCACACCAAATCCATGTCATCATTTCTCAAAGTCCTTAATAGGATGCAAACTACACTAGGAATGTGGAAAAACACTTGTGTTTTCATTTTCTTTCTGCATATGTGACTTGTATGTTCTTGATGTTTCTGGAAATAGAATGGTCCCAATAATAAGACAAATTAATAATGCCATATTATTTACATGGCCCCTTATTACCCAGATGAAAACAATGTCAAGTATTAAATTACTTAGTAAGACAAACATAAAAAACTATACAGTGATTATACTTATTTTTCTATGCTAAAAAGTGTCAATACAAATGTCCATGAAAATATTTGCTCTTAGGTATACAAAACAGCACTAAATAGTAGCCAAAAGGCAGAAATGCCTGAAATATCAATAGGTGAACAGATAAACAAAATGTGCTTCATCCAAACAATGGAATATTATTTAACCATAAATCTGAATAAAGTGTTAGTATATGGTACAACCTTAAATAACTTAGGAAACAAATCATTATGGTAAGTGAAGCCAAATATTAAAAGGGTCACACATTGTGCCATCCCATTATAGAAAATAGGCAAATCCATGAGGATAAAAAAAATTGATTCGTGAGCTATCAAGACCAAATAAACTATTTAAATAGACCAATAGCCCCTAAGGAAATAGAAACAATCACGAAAAGTCTCCCAAACAAAAAAAGCCCCAGACGAGATGATTTCAGTGCAGAATTCTATCAGATTTTTAAGGAAGAGGTAACACCAATACTCTTCAAATTGGGCTACAGAGCTTAACAGAGGATTCTCAACAGAAGAATTTCAAATGACTGAAAGACATTTAAGGAATTGCTCAACATTCTTAGTCATCAGGGAAATACAAATCAAAACAACTCTGAGATACCATCTTAAACACCTGTCAGAATGGCTATGATCAAAAACACTGAAGACAGCTTATGTTGGAGAGGATATGGAGCAAGAGGAACACTCCTCCACTGTTGGTGGGAATGCAAACTTGTGCAACCACTCTGGAAATAAGTATGGCAGTTTCTCAGAAAATTGGGAATCAATCCACCTCAGGACCCAGCTACACCACTCTTGGGCATATACCCAAGAAATGCTCAATCACACCACAGAGACACTTGCTCAACTATTTTCATAGCAGCATTATTGATAATAGCCAGAACCTGGAAACAACATTGATGCCCTTTAGCTGAAGAATGGATAAAGAAAATATGGCATGTATACACAGTGGAGTACTAATCAGCAGTAAAAAGACAATGATATCATGAAATTTGAAGGCAAATGGATAGAACTAGAAAATATCACCCTGAGTGAGGTAACCCAGACTGAGAAGGACAAACATGGTATGTCACTCACTCATAAGTGAATATTAGATGTAATACAAAGTATAACCAGACTATAACCCACAGCTCCAGAGAAGCTAGTTAGCAAAGAGGACCCTAAGAGGGACACATAGATAGCCCATCAAAGGAGAAATAGATGAGTCCTACATGAGCAAATTGGGAGTGGGGAGTAATAGAGGGCAAAGAATGGGGCATGAGAACATAAGGAAATGGGAGGGTCAAGCTGGAACAGGGACAGCGTGGGAGAACAAGGAAAGAAATACCATGATAAATGAAGACATCATGGGAATATAGGAAGGGGCAGGATGCCAGGGAAGTTCTCAGGAATCCACAAGAATGACCCTACCTTGGACTACTGGCAGTGGTCGAGAGGATGCCTGGACTGGTCTACTCTGGTGACTGGACTAGTGAATACCCTAACTGTCATCATAGAGTCTTTATCCAGTGACTGATGGAAGCAGATGCAGAGATCCATGGCTGGGCACCAGGCTGAGCTCCAGGAATCCAATCGATGAGAGAGAGGAGGGATTCTGTGAGCAGTGGATGTTGAGATCATGATGGGAAAACATGCAGAGATGACCAGCCACAGTAGTGGAAACCCATGAACTATGGACTAATAGCTGTGGAGCCACCATAGGACTTGACTAGGCTCTCTGGATATGTGAGACAGTTGTTTAGCTTGGACTGTGTGTGGGGCCCCCAGTCAGGGGGATTGGGATCCATCCCTGGTGCATGGGTGGGCTTTTTCGAGCCCAGTGCCTAGGATGTGACACCTTGCACAGCCTTGGTGCAGGGGGAAGGGGCTTGGACCTGCCTCAGCTCAGTGTGCCAGGCTCTGCTGACTCCCCATGGGAGACCTTGACTTGGAAAATGTGGGGATGGGGAGTGGGTTGGGGGGAAGGCTGGGTTGGGAAGAGGGAAGGGGGGGAATCTGTGGTTAGTGTGTAAAGTAAATAGAAAATTTCTTAATAATAAAAAGAATAGATTAGTGAGCTACCCTCAGGGATTAAGGGAAAGGATGAATGAGTATATTTCATGGGTATAGAGTTTCCATTTGGGATAATGAAAATATTTTGGGATTGGTGATGGATGTACAAGTCTGTCAATATATTGAATGTCACTAAACTATGAATTTATAAATACTTAATTTTATGTTATATAATATTTAATAATAAAAGAAAAAAGAGTTTTAAATCATATACTCTTGTAAAAGTGTGCTAAGTCTCATAAATCCACTGTTCACCAAATGTTGTCATTACTACCAAATGACTATAGCCTTCTAAATTTCTTAACTTGTCCTCAAAACTCTCTATAGTGGCTTCTCTGTGAATGCCTGAAACCTTGTGAGCACTTCCTGCTTCCTGAACTCTATCATTTTGCTATACTGTGGCCATTTCAGATTCTCTATTGAATGAAGGAACTTTAGCTATGTCTGGTCAGAAGGCAGCAGGCTATAGATGCTTCCAACTCATCATTCTGTATCAGTACTTTAAATGCTATCAGCAAAGTTATCTTAAAATCTCAGATGATTCAGGTCAATGAGTCTGATACCACTTTTTAACTTAATACCAAAAAAATGATACTATGAATTATAAAGCAGAGTACATTTATATATTCACATAGAGAGAAAATCAATGTTCAAAATTTACTCTCAGTTATTACTACAATCTGATCTAAACATTTACATTAAAATTTAAGGTCGCAGCTACAAAAATCAATGATGTAGAATTTTTGCTTTGTTTTTGTTTTATCTACAAATGTGATGCTCTTGTTATTGGCATATTAAATGCAGAAAGCAGAAATGACAGACATTGCAAATGAAGTGTGTGTTTCACATTTGTTATGAAGCCCACAAGTCAAGGAAGAGAGGGACTGATTGCATTTGGTAAATGCACAGCCAGAACCTTGGAAACAGCTGTGAGGTTGTGAGGGTGGAGGTAGTACTCTACTTGTGCTTGTTCTTGATAGTTCACTAAACTTGCAAATATGCAAGATTTATATATAATCAAAACTGCCTTGTGTACTCCATATTTGGTGGCATAACCAGAACCCTACATTTGGAAAACTGTACAGGGATCATTGATATTATACACCATTGCTGGTACTTATAATGCTATTTTACTTTTTAAAACCAAGAAGTGCAATCTCATCAGAAATGATTAAAAAAAAAACATTACAATCATCTCATTTGGGGAGAAAGTACTGAGAATACTAATAGTACAGAACAGAAGAAATCAAGGACAATTAAAAGCTTTTGATGAATGCATGTTGCTGCAACATTCATTCTCAGTTCCATTGTGCATCTTGAAGAAGAAATGGAGCAGTCACATTTACACCAAAATTAATGGGTGTAAATGCTAAGCTTCACACTGGAATCATCCTAGTGGACATGACATGTCACCTAAATACAGCAAGTTGTTCAAAAGACAGAAAGACAGTACTCTCTATGGCTTATTGATGAGCAGTATTTGTGTACAGAAAACAGAGAGATGGAAGGAAGTGAAATTGGTTTTAAAGAGCACAGCATCTACTTGCTGTAGCTTTAATGAAAGTGAAAGTTGATTTCACCTGTTCCTAAATACGATCATCTTTATTTCTTTCTCTCCCTGAAAAAGGAATAGGCTGTGTTTATGAAAGCCATTGTATTTCTTTGTGTCCACCCACTTCAGGCCCAATGCAAAGATCTTAGATCCTCCTACCTGGTAGAGCTCATTGGCTGTGCATTGAGTTGTCAAGGTCTTCACAGGCTCAAGGTCATCTTCATCACTGCTCAGCTTCAGGTCATCCTCAAGTATCCTGAAAGAAATCAGAGTGGTATTTGTGTTACAAAACATCTTGTCTAATTATTCTCAGATACATCTTGCAATGAGAATAAAACTATTGTTACTGTAATCTGACAGCTGCAATTCTGTCAAAAGTGCAGAGGGAACCAAGATTCTTACAGCTAATTAGATATTTGAGCTCTTTTAGTTATGTCATACACTGCACACATATCTTCTCTCTCTAACTTACCCTAAATCAAGAGAGCAATAGATGATTTCATCATCTCCAGAGACAGCAGGAATCTATGTATTTTGACTATTAAAAGGATAATAAATGTTCTGGTCAAGCACTATCAGGTTATGGGGGATTGCATCTCTATAGGAAGTTTCTTTGACTCTTCCAGGCAGGAAGACAGGCATGATAACAGTGCCAGGCTGCTCTGGGGGCTATTGGGGTAGACTGCTGAGGCTCTCTGCATGATAGAGGTCAAGTGAACTTTCACTGCCTCTCTGTGCTGGGCAGCTCAGTGACCACAGAATTGCTGAGCGAGAAATGGCTAGGCATTAACCTTTTGATATATGATCCATTTCTTGCAGTAAAATTTGATCCATCAAGGTATCTGAAAAATATGAGAGTTTTAGCTTTTGGTGATGAACTGGCACTTTCAAGACTGTTAGGTGGCCAGATAATACCATTAGTTTTGACAAGTGTTAATTTGAGTGCTATCTATCTTTAGAGTCTAGGTTGGAGTTAGAACAGGAAGAACAGCTTATTACCTTGAAGTTCCAGTTACATAGCCTTCAATGACCAATTTGTTTTCATCGTTTAATTGATTCAATATGAATTTAGAGCTCTTTAGGATGCAAGTGGAGGGATTCTCAACTATTCTGTACCATTTCCTAACTCCCAGGCACAATGCTCTGCTCTTCTGTTCTTTTTTTTTTTTTTTTTTTCTTCCTGGGTTAACATCAAGCTCAACTCTAAAGCCAAAATTCTATTCCTTAACTCTAGCTATCATATACTATGCCCTCCCATGGCTCAGTCAAACTTAATTCCTTTACAAAAGTTTTCTAGAAAGAATAATCTCTACAAAGACTCTCTCCTTCCTATATAAGTTCCCTAAACTGTGGCTGGATCACAGCACAGTTTTCCACAGTGCTTCCCTCATTGCCATGTGGGCGACAGGACACATTTGATTCACTTCCATCTTCTTTTTAGCATCTTTCCAAAAAGGATAGAGTCTACCAACTTCATTTTCTATACAAGAAAGGAAAGGTTCGGATAGGTGTACTACTTTACTCAAGGTCATACAATAGCACAATATCAGTGCTAAAATTCCCATTTCTGGAGTTCCATTTGTATTATTCATCTATAAGAAGGAAGGGAGAAGAGGAAATGAGGCTTCTAATTTGTTTTAACATGGAATTTTATTTTAGAGGTCTTGTTCAATTATTGGAAAGGGCTTCATGTCATAGTGGGTACATAATAATTCTCCAAAGAAAGCTTAGCTCCCCTATTCCCATACTCAGCCATAGAAGCCCAGGATACAGATATTAAGGTCTAAACAACAACAAATGATGCAAAGGGTGATGAGAAGGACACGTATTTGAGTTGGTTTTAGATCAACTAATTTGGCAGGATTTATGACTGTCCTGAAAACAACTAATGACTGTCTTGGAGATCTTAGAGGAGAAGAATATGTATCTTGACATTTCAAGTTTTGGGTTTGTGGCTCTAAAGAAGCAGTTCTTTATAATTTGTCCCCGGAAATGAAGACTGTATACTGTATCATTTTTACAAGCTGTAGAATCAAATATTTTAAAACTATCTGTGCTTATAATTGTAAAATGTTTTGCTCTGTGTGTGCATTTGTATATGTTAATATCTGTCAAAGTGGCCAGCACAATAAATGACACAAGATTCATCCATTTGTAGTGGTTAATTTCCTGAGTCAGGTAAAGTGCTACACATGTGGTATATATTGTGTACCCTAGTAAACTTGCCTGAGGACCAGAGGACAGAGCCAGTCACTAGATTAGACATAGAGGTCAGGCAGTGGTGGCACACACTCTTAATCCTATCACTTGGGAGGCAGAGATCTGTCTGGATCTCTGTGAGTTCAAGGTCACACTGGAAACAGAGCCAGGCAGCAGTGGCACACACCCTTAATCATACCACTTGGGAGGCAGAGATCTGTCTGAATCTCTGTGAGTTCAAGGTCACACTAGAAACAGAGCCAGGCAGTGGTGGCACACACCTTTAATCCTATTACTGGGAAGCACACATGCCTTTAATCCCAGGAAGTCATGTCTTGCCAGAGAAAGATATATAAGGTGTGATGAAACAGGAACTCACTATCATTAGACTGAGGATTTCATAGAGGTAAGAACTAGTGCCTGGCTGTTCTGCTTCTCTGATCTTTCAGCTTTCACCCTGATATCTGGCTCTGGGATTTTTATTAAAAGATCATCTAAGACTCAAATGACATCTGGCATCCAACTTGTGGGGCATGAACTCACAAAAAAACTGCTTGCCTGTGGCCTTGTAGGCCCCATCTCAGACCTGAGCTGCATGTGGCCAGAGTCTCCACCCCATGTGGGCTGGAGTCCCTAACCCCTGGCTAAGGTTTTGTTGCAGCCTCTCTGCAGCAAACTCCCTAGGCCCAGGCTCCAAACATGCCAGAATTAGTTGCTTTTGCATGTTCTCCCTGGCTCTTTGGCTTCTCCCCTCTCCCAGTGGGTTGTGGCTTTCTCTGGACCCCCTCCTCAGGCTGCTTCCACACCATCATCTGAACTGTCACTGTCAGCAGACTTGGTGAGTCAATTGGGATTTCTTTAAGGGAGGAATTAGTTAAAAGAAAGTTTTTTCCCACATTAAAAAATGGGAAACATTTTTACCATGGAGGGTGTTTGGTCTCTGTTTGATAACACATTAGGTGGTCTAAAAATGGAACAATTAAATGAGAGGATAATTAATGTAGATGGGATTATGTAATGTCAATTTGAAATATTATCTGTTTGGTATTTTTTGTTATATCATTAAAAAAGTTTGTTAATATGAGTGCCAAGATAAAAATTTTAGAAAAATTTGTTAAAAAAGATCATAGAGAAATTCAGACCCAGACAGAAGAATTTAAAGGTGAACCAATCTCAGCACTGAATTATACAGTTACAGAGAAAAAGCCTAAGGCTTTCAAATAGCCAATCTTAATCTATCCAGTAACCTTACAGGAACTGCCCACTGCTCAAGGCTATGTAAGAGCTAAATGGACTCCTGTGCAGATGTTATATTTGAGGAGATTCAATGAAGCTATTGTGTCTTATGGTTTGCATTCTCCATTTGTGAAGCAGATGTTAAACTCGTGATCAAATTGTAATAGAATTATTCCTCAAGACTGGAGAGATTTGGTTACAGCTGTCTTGGAAGCTGGTCCCGAATTACAATGGAGGACCTGGTAGAAGGACGAGGCTAAGACCATTGAGCAATGAAGTAGGGCTAGAGGTATGGAAATCTCCCAAGATCAACTTCTTAGAGAGAGATATTATGCTAATTTATAAAGGCAATCTCTATATGATGACCACACCCTGGTTTTATGCTGAATGGCAGCCTTGAATACTTGGGGCAGAATTGAAGAAGTAGGAAAGAAAATTGAGTCATTTACGAAAGTTATACAGGGCCCAAAAGAAACCTTCAATGATTTTCTACAAAGGCTATCTTCAGCAGTAAATAGAATGATACCAAATTTAGAAGCTAGACAGATAATAATTGAATCTCTCAACTTTGAAAATGCTAACATACAATGCAAAAGAATAATTAAGCCATTAAAGGCAAGTTCAGCATCCTTGGAGGTATAGATCTGAGATACAAATAAATATTGACTCTCATGACCATGATGATACTTGGATAGGAGAGGTGATTTCCAGAGGTTTGAAGGAAAATAGTAATGTCAGATGTTTCAATTGTAGTAAACAAGGTCACCTAAAAAGGTATTATAAACAGGGCATTCCTAGAAACAATGTTTTTTCAAGGAACAATGGCAACAGAATGCCCCTCCCTTCTGGATTATACAGAAGGTGTGACAAAGACAAACACTGAACTAAGGAATGTAGATCAACAAGGGACAGACAAGGTAATCCTTTGTCTTTGCTGTTGGGAAACCCTCTGAGGTGTCTCTCACAGGCCCCTGTGACAAATTTAGTTCAGTCGTCTCCTGCCATCATGGAAGAAACCCCTTCCCAGAGCAATTAAAGAACCTAATAATGCCTATTGTAAAAACTCATACTGCTCTGGATAATAGAACAGCTTTAGAAAATAAAACAGAAATTTAAGGAGAAATTATAAATCAAAATTGATAAATATTAGATTTGGGAACTCCCCAAAGTTAGGGTTGTAGAAGGGTTTTGTTTTTGTCTTTCAGGGGAACAAAAGTATCCACCTAAGGAATCTGAAAAACACTGGACAAATGAGATATCTGAAGACAAAGGGCAAATCATCCAGAAAAAAAATGTCCCATGAAAAAGATTTTCTGCAGTGAACCATGACCATGCCTAACAGCAACTTTGAAGTCTCCAAAAAGATGATAGAGCCTCACAATGATGACTCCTTCAGGACAATGATAATGCCATTAAGCTGACAAATATCACCAAAAGTTTGTCTTTGGACTACAAACTACTCAGGATAATATCAAGATGGCTAGCTGAGATGATACAGCCTCACAGACTACTCCAATTAGGACTTGAGCATAATCCTAAATTTTCTTTGTGTCCCCATAAGATAACAAGCACCCCCAATCATCAGGAAGTAGCCTAGAAAACTATGCCCACATTCCCCAAAAAGTGTATTATGGATGTTTGTATTTGTTTAGAGGTTGGTTAAAAATTGTTATTGGTCATGGTCAATCTCTTTCTAAAAGAAGAAAGGGACATATGATATAGATATGTATTATACAGAAATGATAGGCTGAAAGGGTAGACTATTGGATCTACTCTGAAAAAAAAAAGATATAGACATAATAGGATAAAAGGGTATATTATTGAATCCACTTTTCAAAAACAACTACTAGTTTTAAATATTTTACTTTGGATTGGATTTTTGTATATTGCATACAAATTTTGTATGTTGATACAAATTTTGTATGTTGATACAAATTTGAGATTATATTTGTTAGGTCATACTGTGCATACGTTTCTAATCTTGTTCAAGTTATTGTACCTATACAACTCATTTAACAATATAATGCAATTTTCTAATTCTTGAGAGTTATTACCAACTAACTAGGATATAAAGAAATGCAAGTTAGTATTTAGTCACCTATTACAATCGAATTGTAGTCATATTAGGTAAGTTTTCAAGTTCAAACAGAGATATATTTTAGATAGACAGGTCATCTTTAAACACTAGAGATCTACAGGATATGGCATTTAAGATGTTTTAATAATATAGATTCTTTTTTATGACTATAAGACATGTCTGCTCTTGGCAACACCAATTTGCTTCAGAGAAGATAATGGGCATCAAAGAAACTCCATATGGAGCTTACTTTCTTTGTGGCAAAAGTCACTGGGCAAGAAAGTTCACTTGCCTCAATTGCTGACAGTGTGCTGTCCAAACGGACAAGAAGGACACACATAAAAAAGGACTGCTAAACCTTGCCAAGATGAGGTAGGAAGGCCCTTTAGAAAATTCCACTTCACAGACGAATCTGTCAGATATACTAGGCCTGTAGGCTGAAGATTGATGCCTCAATGTTGCAGAGGAGCCTTGGGTGAGTAGTGTCCAGGCAGCCAGCTGTTTTTATCATTTTTCACATTTTTTGGAAGTCACTTGCTTGCACTTCCTGCTTACTTAGGTAATATTGTTTCCTACTAAGGTCTCTGAGGGAGTTGAAGATTAGGTAGTTATAGTTTTCCTTGTTAACAAATTCAGAAAAGAAACTCACTAAAGAGGTGTAAAGTGTATAAGTTTGAAAGACATCAAAAGATAGTTTTTGATTGGTAATACATGCTGTGGATATCACTTGATATAAATAAAGCACTGATTGGCCAGTGATCAGGCAGGAAGTATAGGTGGGACAAGGAGAGAGGAGAATTGAGGAAGGAGGAAGGAAAGGGAGACCGGCTGGAGCCACCGCCAAGACAAGGAAGATGTAAAGTACCAGTAAGCCACGAGCCATGTGGCAAAGTAAAGATTAATAGAAATGGGCTGAATATAAGAGTGAGAGCTAGACAATGATAGGCCTGAGCTAATGGCCAAGCAGTTTAAATAATGTAAGAGTCTGTGTGTTTGTTTTATAAGTGGGCTCTGGGACTGGCGGGACTTGGTGGTGGGAGCTGGAGAAAAATTCTCCAGCTACAAATACAAGTTAGGATAGAAAGTGAGTTAGGTACAACATTTTGGACTCACCAAAATAGGATAAATAATGGAGTATTTTCTCTTAATCTGTCAAATATTAATGGACTAGACATTGTTAATATAATTTTTGACTATATATATTGTATATATTTATTTTACTTATTGTATATAGTTTTTCATATATTAGTTATAACCTTTTGTATTATTTTAGACAAAAATGGGGAAATGTGGTGATACATTGTTTACCCTAATATACTTGCCTGAAGATCAGAGGACAGAGACAGCCACTAGATTAGACATAGAGGTCAGGCAGTGGCAGCACACACCCCTAATACTATCACTTGGGAGGCAGATATCTGTTTGGATCTCTGTGAGTTCAAGGCCATACTGGAACAAAGCCAGGCAGTGGTGACAAACACCTTTAATCCCATTACTGGGAAGCACACATGTCTTTAATCCCAGGAAGTGATGTCTGGGCAGAGAAAGGTATATAAGGCATAAACAAACAGGAACTCACTCTCTTTAGACTGAAGAGTTTATAGAGGTAAGAAATTGTAGCTGGCTGTTCTGCTTCTCTGATCTTTCAGCTTTTCGCCTTGGCTCTGGGTTTTTTTATTAAAAGACCATGTAAGATTTGAACAACAGGTAAGTATTGGATCTGGGGCACAAAATGTAATACCCACAAGGAGTTTGTGATAGAAATCTGTTGCTAGTGACACTTCCTAAATGAGGTTTAAGGATGTTATAAAATGTTCTTATGACTACACAAATAGAAGTCATGGAGACAAACTTGGGACCCAAACTATCTGCAGACACAATTTAAGAGTACATGTTCTACTAGAGGACACAAATCATAAAGTATGGTACATGAAATCGTATCAGCAACAAGAACAAAATGAGCTCACAAATTACATTAACATGAAATAACCACTGGCTCATCATAGGCTCTGACATCGTCTGAATCATTATGATCTCTGAGCTATATGTGCATCCCTCATTTTTCAGTGGGCTCAGATTTTGGTTGTGAATAGTGGGAACCACAACTGGAGCTAATAGTGAAAATATTCCATGAAATCATAAAATAGATCCAGGCAATCATTCATTTAGAAAGATGTTATCTTGGTGAAAAAAATAGTAGGGATTATTAATTCTGTTAAGTCACTACAAAGGAAAGTGTCTGTGTTCCTGTGCTTCTACCATTTTAATTTCCTGAGTAATCTGTGGACAAACAATGGTCATTCAGGATATGTCTAATAGTATCTAAAAGTTGGATCTAGAAATGAGATAATGGTTTTTAGGGTTGTTTTCCTTCATGTAAAATGAACCCCAGGGCAGAGGTCCAAATTTGGTTTTTTTTACTCCCCAGATAACTATCTATGATTTTACCATGGAAATGAAATATTCTCTAATTTACCATTCTAAAAATGGGCAGCTACTGATATCATTCCGTTCCTTAGGACTTTTTTAGAAAATTCTGCCATCTTAAAATTATCTTATGCATTTCAGTGACTTCTACCTGCTTGTCTTAGGGATGTGGGATATTCTTATATTTAAGTAAGGCTGGTCACTCAGCACCCCTCCCCCAAGTGGGGCTGTTCCACTCAGGTTTCAGGTTTCAGAAGCCATAGCTTCTGGTCCATCTACTTATTTGGGGGTCTTCTGATTACTTAGATTGTCATTTACATCCTGAGTATGCAGACCCAATGGCAATCAGAGCAAGATCCTGATAGCTTCAGTTGCATTCTACAGCTGGGCTTGGGTGTAATTGTATAATTGAAAGAGTCAGGGGATACTTGAAGATTTATGCCTTCTCATCAGAGTCTTACTGTGCACCATCTTCTACAACAGTAATTTGGCTCCATATAGCTCTATTTCTTAAAGGACCTTTCTTCATAATAAGTAAACTGGAAGGAATGTAATATAAGAAATTTCATATTATTCATGGAATTGTATATTTGTCTTACTTACTGGTCTGTATTATATGTAGCACTTACTCATTGGTTGGTAGAAAGGTAGGTAACTAATTAAGAAGTGCTGATATTTTTTAGAACATCAAGTTTCCCAGGGTAATGGTTCTGAGGCTTCCCCCATATCTTATGAGGAGTTTCATCTAATTTCTGAAATTTTAAATTATGCTTTAATTCAATGATTATCTCATGGTGAATCTTCATAACAATTGGCCATTGGTTTGAAAAACTTGTATTATATTCTATGGGAATCTCCAAGATTTAACAAGTGAGGTCCTAGGGCCAAGTGCCTCAAACTAGACCCATACATAGCCTGTGTCTGTCCTAGATCTTGGACCTATCATGTACATGTAGACCCAGGAAAGACTGTATTCAATAGCTGATAGCTTGCTACAAATTGCAGAAAATAAACATCTTCAATATTTTGGTGGCTTAGCATGAGAACAAAGAGCTTTCTCCTTGGAGCTGTCTAGTCCAGACCTCTCAATGTTTCTGCACTGCTCATGAGTCATAAAAAGTTGTTAAATGGGTAGAAGAAAAAATAGGATTTCATGGCACAGGACAATTATATGGAAATCAGAATTCAGTTTTTACAAGTCAAGTTTTATTGGCACACAGCCATCCCCATTTGTTATGTATTGGCTCTAGCTGCTTCCATGTCATAATGGTCAAGTTGACTAGTTGCAACAGAGATGAAAGCAAGTAATATTTGCCACTGTTGAAAAAATATTTTCTGATCTTCCATGTTAAGTGAATGTTTTTCAAATTTTTAAGGGAAAAAAATTCTTCCTATGCCAAATGAATCTCCCAAAGAATCGCAAATAAAAATAAATAAAACAGTACTTCCTTAGATAGTATCAGAGATAAGTGGAATATGGTTGAAACAAAGTCATTTAGTAAAGTCTCATTTTATGGAGATAATTATGGTTTCAGAGATACTGCATAGGATTTACTCAGAAAGCCCAACTTGGTAACTTCACTTCTCTGAACCTCAGTTGATTCCTTTGCTCAGTGGAGATAAAAACATGTCTCAGAGATTCAGTTACCATTGATAATGTTTATGTTGGGGTGTCTGAAAAGCAGTAGTGGGGTGTATTCATCCTTTTCTAAGCATAGGTGTGCCACATAGAAACTTTGTCTATCCTGCTTACATAAGCCAAAGTTAGTAATATGAAATCTCTCTTGTATGACTGCTGATGTGCACCAACATGCCATTTCATGAACCTTGAGTTTTCTTAAATCTGATTACATAAATTCAGAAAAAGTTCAAATTTTCAGCTCTATGGTCATTATTTAAAATTTGATTTTCATCTTAGTGCTGTTTTCCTTTGGGTTGCATAATTTTCTACCAGTTACTATGCAAATATAAACTGCCCCCAAACCATGCAGATTGCTTTAAGATTTTTCAGGGCTCGTTCTTCTCTTCCCTCTCTCCTCTCCTTTAGTTGTCTTCTCCTTCTTCCTTTTCTCCTTTTTCTCCTTCTATTTTTTCTTCTTGCTCCTTCTCCTCATCATCCTCCTGTCCCCACTCTCTGAGAAAGCATCTAAACTGGGATTTTCTGAGAGAAGATCTATTAGATCTGTGTAGATCTGAAAAAAAAATATTCTGGGATAATTTCTGAATGTAACAAATAATCTCTTTTCTTAATTTTTCTTTGAGAATTTCATATGATTACTTCTTTATATCACCTCCCTTTCCAACTCCTTCCATGCTCCCGACTGCCTCTAAAATCTATGACCTCTTTTTCTTTAATTAGTATTGTTACATACACACACACACACACACACACACACACAACTTACTGAGTCCTTTTAATGTTGTTTATATGTATATGTGTTTAGAACTGACCACTTGGTATTGGATAAATGAATAGGGAAATCATCCCTGAGGAAGATGGATTTTCCTTCTCTCAGAAGCCATTAATTGCCCGTAGGTCTTCATCTAGCGGTGAGCTTTATGAGATTTCCTCATCCATGTTGACATGTCAAACATTGGGTTTATAGGCATGAATCATTGTATTCAACATCACTGCTATTAGTGTCAGATATCTCTTCTAGGAGCTTTGATTCCAAGCACTGTGCTGTTTGTAGTACTCACTTGTCTGTTTGGAAACAGACCTGGGTAGCTTTATTCTCAATTAGAAAGACAAATTTCATGCCAAGAGTCCATCACTTTGTGGTTGTCCTTCTCAGCCTTTCTTAAGTTTCCAAGAGCCCCCAAAGCTGATTAGAGAGAAGAAACCTCCAAAGTACCTCATGATCAGAAGGTACTTCATTACTTATCTCTCCAGATCAGCTTCTAATTATTAAAGGATTAACTAAAGAGCTCCTTTATGGAGCTGGTCCATTAATCTCCACCTAACACACTCCTTAAAACAACTGAAGTATTCAGGTGCTGTTAAGGGCACTACAGCTCATGTCTGCTGAAAGCCACGACACCTCAATACTTTAGCCGTATCTGCAAATTCAAAGACACTGATAACTGAGCACTTTAACTTGGACTGTTTTTAGAGAAAGGCTACAGATAATAGCTGTTTACCTGCATTGATATAGCAGATAGGATATATTTTATGCTGATGCACAAATAATTTACATTTCATTTCTGATTGTTTAAGCAAAATGCTCAGACTTGACTATGTAGGTCCAACTAAATGTTAATAGCAGTGTTGCTCAGTTGTTTATAAAATTCTGCCTGATTTGTATGCTCAGCTCTTTCTGCTGCCAATGAAAGTGACTCTTTACATTTCAAAGTAGAGGGAGGTAAATTGCCTCATAACCCCCATCGACAGTGTTGCAGCTCTACACAATGCTACAGCTGGTATATGTTGCCTATGCCATGTATACATTTCAGCAATGAATATTTTTTAATGTACATACTACTTTTAATGTGCATGCATACAAGACAGGTCAAGGTCAAGAAAGATAATTTGCTGATCAACCTGGTAAAGCCAAAAAGAATATTTTCACATTTAGACTAGTTACTACTTACATGATGAAAGATAGGAAGAACTGCCAAAGTTTCCTTCTCCTTTTGGATTCTTAGTTCTACACACAAAAATGGGTGCACCAAAATCCAAGTGGCTGTGAGAAAACTTCAGAGCGAGTAATAAGACAGTCTGTAGCTAGGCTCTTATGAACATGAGCTCAGCAGACTTTTATGCTACATTTCTTCTATTCTACAAGGACAGAACAGGTTTTGTAACTCCAGAGAACCTGGGAAGCAATAGAAAACTGTCTTATGACAACCTCCCACAGGAGATAAGAAGGTAACTGGGAGATAGCCTTGAAGTACGTATCATTCCCGCTGTCTGGGAAGGGAGGAATCACTAGGTATTCCAATGAAATTCAGATTAGCTGCTGACTATGTGGCCGGTTCATATACCTGCAGTCTTCATGGGAACCTTATAGGCTTGTTGCAAGTATTAAATGAGATATCCAATGTCACATCCTTACCACAAAAGAAACAGACAATCCTTATCACTTATTGTGATTATTGACTCACAGTTTTTTTGCTCTAAATTATAGTGAACACATCAAACACATATTTAGAAACATAGAAAATTAGAAAAATAAGTTTCATGTTAAAATAAACCTGAATTGAGAAGAACTGTACCTTTCATACTATTGAATGCCAGAAAACTATACAAATCATTATTCATACAAAAGGAAACTTTATAATATTATTTTCTTAACTCTTTCAGTTTTAAAAAGTTTAAGTCTACTCAAAATGCAACTGAATTTTATATCACAAAATATTAATCAAACAGATTCCAGAAATACATAGTTTGATATTTTTTGTTTTGTTTTATTTTTTAAAAGGAAAATGTGCATTTAATTAAAATTTTCTCAACATATTATTGAACATTTGGAAATTTCACACCATGAACCCTGATAACACTTACTTCCCAGTCCTCCCAGGTCTGCCACTTCACCCTTATGACCCCCTCAAACAAACAAAAAGTCTAATTTGTATTGCCCATATACTCACTGGTGCATGGTCAGACTCCAAGTGGCCATCCCCTTAAAGAAAAAAGTGAGTCTTTCTGCACCCACACCCCAGCCAAAAGCCATCAACTGTGGTCTGTACTGCCACCAGAGATCATGCTGAGGTCCATGGTACATGCTGACACTAGAGACAGTGTGGATGTCCGTGGTCTGTGCTATTGCCAGAAGTCATGGTTTTATTCCTTTTCTTGTAAATTTTCAATACATCCCAACTGCATCTTCCCTTCCCTCCACTCTTTCCAAAACCCCCTACCTCCCCTTTCTCTGATATCCACTCCTCCTCTGTTTTCTTCAGAAAAGAGAAGGCCTCCAGAGATATCAACTGAACATGGCATAATAAGATACAGTAAGACTAGGCACATACCCTCATATCAAGACTGGATAAGGTAACCGAGTAGGAGGAAAAGGGTTCCAAGAGCACATAAAAGAGTAAGAGTCAACCTCACTCCCACTGTTAGGGTTCCCACAAAGCAACAACAATAACATATATGCAGAGGACCTAGTGAAGACCCATGTAGGCTCTTAATGTTTATTTTCATGATACATCATGCCATCAACAAACAAAGTGATGAAAACCATGCAGTCACATCAAGAGATAGTAAACTTACTTAATAAAGCTCCAGAACTCTTTCTGATCCCTATTTTCTTAAAAAATGAGGTCAAAAAGGAAAGTTTCATTCTAAGCAAGGAATTTGTAACAGTAAAGTATGAATCTAAGCATAGGTTTTCATTAATTATATCCATACTTACGTTAATGCTTGAATGTATATTTTAAAACAGAATTGAAAATCCAAGTGTTTTGAAAAGTATAAATAATACTGATTCATTGGCTACAACAGAAGAACACATACTAATATAATCCATTGGTACTATTTTTCTAATAATTACATCAGTTTATATTTTTATGCTTTGTATAGTCCAGAGAATGGTCTACCACAGCCATGTTTTTTATTTCAAATGAGTGGAAGCAGCAGACAGTGAAAATAAGAACACAAGGTAAAACATTACCAAATTAATGTTTACAACCTCTAGCACAACTCAACTAAGGGAGCTCTATTAAAATTGTTGAGTTGCTATTGTGAGACATTTTTTAAGCATAAGGTCCTCTGTATCCTCTCTATGGAGTTACTGTCAATAGTATTTTACTTATTATTATTACTTACTTATTATTATTACTATTAGTATCATCGTTGTCATCATCATTATCATTATTTAGTACCTATAATCTAGAGAATATGGAATACATAAAATAATAACATCTAAAAGGAACAGAAAGGGGGATCATATTAGTGTGTGGTTATTTTTTTCCTTAGTCTCTCTATATCACTGTAACTGGAAAGTAACAACAAAATCAAGTATACCCAGAGCTCAGTAGGGCAGAAATAAATGCAAGTAGCAAGCATAGAGCAAAGGAGTCTGAAGAAGAAAAGGAATATTCTATCTTATTTAGAGAAAAATGGGCTAGGAGATGCTGGGCAGACACAGCAGGCATTAAGATCCAGCATAGCCCACATCTTCTGTCTGTGGAAAACAAGGTCTTCCCTCTATAATAACAAATTCAAGAGAGAATAGTGAAAATGAAGCAGTTCTTGCTATACACTGAAAGGGACATCATTGTAGAGAAAAGGCAAAACGCCTAGTGTGTTGATTTGGTGCAAGATAGTGTTTTTTTAAATCCCCTGATTATGAGGAATCCCTGACCTCTTTCTGCTGATCTTTGCCCCATTCCAAAATTCTCCATCTTGTTGGTTTAGGATGCAACACTTTTTTAAATGAATAATTTGGCCTTGAGACTGCTACTTTTTCTGACCATGGGCTCAGTCACTTAGCATGCTGCCTGGAATTTTCCAACAATTAAAGTTCTAAGACCAGCAGGTGCCAGCTCACAGCTAGGTGAAAGGGATAGCCCTAGTGCCTCCTGCTCATCTGTAACTCTAAAGAACTCTAAAAGCACCTCATACTGAAAATGGACCACAATAATTTATTTTTTACATGACCAAGCAAGCTTATACTCTTTGTTTCTAGCTATTGCTTCTTCACAATGCATATTGTCTACCACCCAGCAATCCATCCTTTGTTTTCAAGATGGGATCTGTGTTTTCCCAAGATTTGTCCCTGGGATGCTGCAAATTCAGATGAGTCTTAACTTGGGTCAGGTCAACCACTTAGTCAAGGGACCCCCCCCATCCAGGTAGGCAACCTCACCTGAATCCATGCTAAAGAGAAAAATGAAATAAAAAATTCCTTGAATTAGGGGTCCAAAGGTTTATGGAGACCATCCCTTGGTCACTTATTATAACAATAATTTACTGCTACTAGAGACTTTAGAAAGTCCACATATGTTGGGTGAGTTTGAAGGGAAAAAAATGGGAATGTATAATAAAGAGAGAAGAACTATCAGAATTTTTTTCCAATCAAAGGTAGCTTGTTCCATAACACCACCTTTAATTTGCCCATCTTACAAATATTTTTGCAAATATTTTAATCTCTCTGACCCAGTACAAATTTATTTACAAAAAGGCCCTGATACTTTCTCCAGCCCTGGGGTATCTGGTACCTTCTCCTCTCCCTTCATTTCCTTTGCACCTATTTTTTTTAAAACTCACCAATCATGGAAGACTGTGAGGTTAGGCCACAGCCAATGGTGAAAAGACACATTCACCACTATCATTAGAATAAAAGCCAATGAATTTCCCTATCCTAGTGTGCTTGCTAGCCTAGTTTGAGCCATGGCACACTGTTTTTGCAAAAAGAAAAGTGATGCTAAGCTTAAAATGGTAAACGAGTTTAAACAGTTTTGAATATGAATTCAAAAAATCTTAATGGCGTGAGAAGCCATAGTTTCCATTTCCATTTTCAAAAACAATCAAGTATTAAACCACTCCCCTATTCTATTGACACTCATGATTATCTACAATATTTATAAATACAGAGATGCTGGGTAATGTAATTGAAAATTTGATCACACTGTTTTAACAATGTAAGAATGGTCATATAAGGGGCTCCACAATGTCTACACATGCATTTCCCTAAGTAACAATCTAAGGCGCTCCCCCAAGAGAATTCAACACTTATGTTGAAGCTCTTGGCTTCAAGGCAAATCTTGCAAAGGCTGCAATACAGAAGAATTTTCTGAACATTTTGAGTAATGGAACTGAAATAATTTAATGGCTCCTTCTGTGCATGTTAAGTGAGTTGCATGATATAGTAAGCTTTTGCAGAAGACTTGTTTACACTCTGAATTGTAGTACATAAGATTAGAACCTTATTTATACAAAAAAGGGGAAATGTGGTATTTGCTCTGCCCAGTGACCTTGGACTATACAGCCCAAAGGAGGCAGTGCTTCCTGCTGTTGTAGGTGACCTCTGATAAGGAGTTGGAGAAGGGTCACAAGACCCTTATCCCTGTTATTGTCTGCGAGGTGGATTCACTCTCAATCCGATCAGAGGATTACTTCTGCTGTCTACTCCATTCTGTAATCATGAATGTATCTCCTCAATTTATATCTTAATAAATTCTGTTACCCACTTAACAGACTCACGTAGATTGATAGTAATACATGGCACAATCACATTGAAGTGGAAAACAGCCATGTTGAGTCATTCTGGCCATCTCTCTCTAAATTTCACCTCAGTGTACATGAATACTCTGTGACTCATCAACACAACCTAAGTTTTTCTTATCCAAATGGCTCTACTATGCTGAATGTAAGGCTAACATCCTAGTACTGTCACTAAGCCCTAAAGAAGGACTGACCAGGTGATCCAAGAAAACATTCTGTCCATCATGTAAGCAATCCAGAATAGTCCCTTATCAGGACCCAAGCACATTGGTTACTTAAAAGTTAAACTTGGATGTCCTGACCTCCAAAACTGTAAGAAATAAATATTTATTATTTAAACCATCCAGTCTATCGTCATTTTTATTGGCATGAATTAAGACTGACTGATAAAAACCTAGGACAACTAAAAGAATCCTGTATAATAAAGCAACCTCTAGAAGCATTGTGATCCCCAACCTGAAGCTCTACTATAGAGCTATAGTAATAAAAACAGCTTATACTGGAATAAAAACTGACATGTGGACCAGTGGAATCGAATTGAAGACCGTGACATTAATCCACACACCTATGAACATACGATTTTCAACAAAGAAGCCAAAACTGTACCATGGAAAAAAGAAAGCATTTCAACAAATGGTGCTGGCATAACTGGATGTCAACATGCAAAAGATTGCAAATAGATCTATATCTGTTGCCATGCACAAAACTCAAGTCCAAGTGGATCAAAGTCTGAAACGTAAGTCCAGTTACACTGAACTTGATAGAAGAGAAAGTAGGAAGTAGCCTTGAACGAATTGGCACAGGAGACCACTTCCTGAATATAACACCAGTAGCACAGACACTGAGAGCGACAATTAATAAATGGGACCTCCTGAAACTGAGAAGCTTTTGTAGAGTGAAAGACACAGTCAATAAGACCAAACGACAGCTTACAGAATGGGAAAAGATCTTCACCAACCCCACATCTGACAGAGGGCTGATCTCCAAAATATATAAAGAACTCAAAAAGATAGACATCAAAATACTGAACAATCCAATTAAAAAATGGGCTACAGAACTTAACAGAGAATTCTCAACAGAAGAATTTCAAATGGCTGAAAGACATTTAAGGAATTGCTCAACATCTTTAGTCATCAGGGAAATGCAAATCAAAACAACTCTGAGATACTATCTTACACCTGTCAGAATGGCTAAGATCAAAAACACTGAAGACAGCTTATGTTGGAGAGGATGTGGAGCAAGGGGAACACTCCTCCACTGTTGGTGGGAATGCAAACTTGTACAGCCAATCTGGAAATCAGTATGGCGGTTTCTCAGAAAGATGGGAATAATTCTTCCTCAAGACCCAGTTATACCACTCTTGGGCATATACCCAAGGAATGCTCAATCTTACCACAAGGACACATGCTCAACTATGTTCATATCAGCATTATTCATAATAGGAAGAACGTGGAAACAACCTAGATGCCCCTCAACTGAAGAATGTATAAAGAAAATGTGGCACATATACACAATGGAGTACTACTCAGCGGTAAAAAAACAATGATATCATGAAATTTGCAGGCAAATGGATGGATCTAGAAAATGTCTTCTTGAATGTGGTAACCCAGATTCAGAAGGAAAAACATAGTATCTACTCACTCATAAGTGGATACTAAATGGGAGGGAAGGGGTGGCCAGACTGCAACCCACAACTCCAGAGAGGCTTGCTAACAGGAAAAGACCCTAGGAGGGACACATGGATGACCCCATGAAGGAGAAGTAGATGAGATCTACATGAGTGGACTGGGTGTGGATGGTGGCAGAGGGCGAGTAGTGGGGGGTGAGAACATAGGGAAATGGGAGGGTCAAGCTGGAACAGGGATAGAGTGGGACGGCAGGGAGGAAGATACCATGATAGATGAGGGCATCATGGGAATAGGAAGAGGCAGGGTGCTGGGGAGGCTCTCAGGAATCCACAAGGATGACCCCACCTTGGTCTACTGGCAGTGGTCCAGAGGGTGCCTGGACCAGTCTACTCTGGTGACCAGTCTAGCAAATAACCTAACTGTCATCATAGAGCCTTTGTCCAGTGACAGATGGAGGCAGATACAGAGATCCACAGCCAGGCACCAGGTTGAGTTCTGGGAATCCAATTGATGAGAGAGAGGAGAGATACTGCAGGTGAGGGATGTCGAGATCATGATGGGAGGATGTGCAGTGATAACAGACCACACTAGTGGAAGCCCATGAACTGTGGACTGGTGGCTGTGGAGCCCCCATGGGACTGGACTAGGCCCTCTGGACATGGAAGATGGTTATTTGGCTCGAACTGTTTGGGGGGCACCCAGGCAGGGGGATCGGGATCTGTCCCTGGTGCACGGACAGGCCTCTGGGAATCTGGTGCCTGTGGTGTGACACCTTGCACAACCTTGGTGCAGTTTGAAGGGGATTGGACCTACCTAGGCTCAGTGAGCTGGGCTCTGCTGACTCCCCATGGGAGAACTCGATTTGGGGGATGTGGGGATGCGAGGTAGCTTGGGAAAGAGGGCTGGAGGGTGGGAGGAGGGAGGAGGGGAATCTGTGCATAGCATGAGGAGTGAGTAGAAAATTTCTTAATAAAGAAAAAAAAAGAACACCAAAGCACAAACAATTAAAAAATAAAAATTAAACTTATGTCAAACTAAAAAAAAAAAAACAAAAACAAACAAACAAACAAAATTATTGGCACTGAAAAATTCTCTCAGATCTGTGCAGTCATCTTGATGAATCAGGTCCTTACTCATGTCACACCTTAAAACCACATTCCATTAAGGACCACTGTATTATAGGTTACATATTGTTGAAGTTAATTTATGATCTAAAAGCAGCTTTAACCAGACACAGGTGACATTAACTAACTGGAAAGAACTCTAATAAAGCAGTACTGTGTGTATTTCCCTTCCACTGAATCTGTCTGAGTGGCACCTTATCCAGGTTAGCCTGTAAACAGGAGTCCAGTGCTAGGTTTATCAGCTCAGGACTAAATCCTGGGCAACATCTTACGCTTACTACACTTCAATCCAAAGTAATCGTGTTCTTAAACTACCAACTACCAAGTTAATAGAATAGTGATAGAGGTAGTCCCTTGGTTGCCAAGGATGGCATTAAGCTGGATTACATCTGAAACTCATAGCTATATGGTCCTATACAGTCCTCAGTCAAATGAGGAGGGCTGGTGTTCCCTGCATCTTGTCCAATCCTGAAATTGATGCTGACTGAAACTGGAAACTTCCCAAAAGATCTCAGGTTTCGTCTTTCAAAGTTGTTCTACAGTCTCTGTCTATAAGCTCTGGTATATGTGCAGAACCTTCAGAATCTAGAGAAATGTTGGGTCACAGTGCATCAATAGAGTCTAGCACTTAGTTTAAAGCCAAAGTTGTGTCTCTTTCTACCCTACCTCCTCATTCTACTCCCAGTGCTAGAGAAGTAGTTTAAAGACAGCTTAGCACTGTCCTTAGCTATTGACCTGGTTGGGGGAAGGAGTAGTCAGTGAGATCTGCCCTGCAGCAACAGGTTGGAGAGAAATGTGCAGACTCTTCTTACGCAACTGCCTCCATGATTTGTCCCATACATATATCATATTTGAGGATTATACAATTGAAGTTAAATTTCTCCATCAGAGAACATGTGTATCTTTAGACTGATAAGATAATATCAAAAAAGATTTCCAAAAGAGTTATACCAATAAAAACTGTCAATCATAAGAGATGAAGTTTCTCTTTTCTCTATATCTTAAAAAGTCCTTGAAACTTAGAAGCAGTCAAATTATAAGCATGCTGATATTAAAGTAGTTTGTATATCCTTTTGTTCTTAAATTCTTATATAGTTTTTAAACTTAAAAGGATAGGTTAAGCCTTAGGTGAACTAAGGACAATAAATTTAATCATATGAAGTCAACTATGAACAATCATTATAGATAATAAATACTTGTTTTCTCGCAAGACACATTTATTTTAGTTGATGAAATATTTACATATGTAACAATTTATTCTATTTAAAATATATTTTAGGACCTTCATTATCCCTCATTTAGATACCAAATGAAACATTTCTATATTTCCATTCCACTGAATTGGTTATATCATAAAATGTAATCAAATCCTGGAAGAAATATTTTAAATTAATAATGCGTGCCTGGTATCCATGACAAACTTTTGTTGAAGATTATTTATTTTCCTTTCTGTGTAAAGAGCTGGGCCATTATGGAACAGCTAATGGACTTAAAAGAGTTTCAAAGTTCTCTCAGCAATGAAGATTTTACACTCCTGCATTATTTTTAATCATAAATTTTTTATTTCCTTCAATGTTGATACAATGTTATACTCTTAATGATTTTAAGTCTCTCATTAAAACAAATGCAAAATTAAAAAAAAACCTGACTGATAAATAGCTAATAAACAGACAAATAAATTGCCAGCATCATTTGTCTTCCAAAACCGGGGGTGAATTTTAAAACAACACAATAACCAATTAGCCAATGGGTGCATAAACATCATACAATGGAATGAGATTCTGTTACAAAAGGGAATGCAGTTCTAAAATATGTAACCAGTTAGTTATGCTAAGTGAAAAAAAACACATATTGGAAATGTGTGTGTATCTGTGTATGTGTGTGCAAGTATGTGTGCATGTGTGAGTGTGTATAAGAAAGATCACATATTAACTGACTATATTTAAAGCAAGGGAACAGAGAGACACAGAAGGTCAGAAGGGTTCAGAAGATGAGTGCAGAGGAAGTAAGGAGTGGCCACTAATGTTATAGGGATTGTTTGGGCTGGTAAAAAAAAAAAGGGAGTTGGAAAATGGTTCTGGTTCATACTGTGTGAATATATTAAACAGTGCTGAATTATGTACACACATTCAAATGGTGAATTTTATGGTGTTGCATAACAAAAAGGCTGCTTTTAAAATACTGACTCACAGCTGGCCAGGATAAGGAGGAGAGCTGTCAACTCATACCTTCCTGCAGAAATGTCCCTGATCACTCTCCTTGCTGCCCTGCACGACAGAGATTGGCAGATAGTCTCACATGCACTCTGCCATTTATAGAGAAAAGCAGAATAAAAGCTACTTTGCCACATAATACCTTTCTCTCTCCAATTTTTTTATACATTGAAACTGCAATTGTAGAAGTCACTACAAGCCTCACTAAGGTTTTGTCCATTTTGAATAAGACAAAGCATTGCATTAAAGATACAGCTGTCTGAATGGCAAGTGGACCAAGTCAAAATCTTATCCATGGAGACTCCTTTACCCTTCTTGACTTCAGAATTTTCAGACCCAAGACTAATGACAAAAAGAATTTATCTGATCACTGGCCCCTTTTAGGTAGTACAAATTTCCTGTGTGTATGCCAAATAAGCCCTACAGGCAGAAATGTGTTTAATATGGGCTGACAATGCAGATGAGTTGCTCTAATTGAACCACAGGGCTGAAGAAAAAAACAACCTACATTTTTGCAGTTCAAAGAAAGATGGGGAGAGGATGTGGACTTGGGGGTTGCACTAAGAAATTTATAGAGCACAAGTGAAACAGGCCTGCTTCTATCTCAGCACAGGAAAAGGTCTGCCTTGGTCTTAGGTGTCTAGTCCACGGGGCACCTGGTATTCTATCAGCAAATCCATTTTCCAGACTGTAACACATGGGGTTAGGTTGCTGGACTCCTATGAGGGCCCAACATGGAGAGTATAGCACCTACCACAAATGCAAATGTTAGATTACAAATCCCATTTAAATTGAGTTCCCTCGAGATGAGAGATCATTTTCCTTCAGTCCTCTCCCAGTTGTCTATTCTCTAACCTTCACAATATTAGATTGAACACTGTAAAAATGTCCATGGTGTTCTTTTTCATGCAGAGAGAATCCCTCCACAAACACACATTCCAATCACCAGCTACTGTCTGCTTCCTCTGACTACCAGCATTGTAAACGCTTTGCCTGCCTTTCAACTCTTTCCAGACCTTGCTGCCATCTCCCCTACTGTGACCTTGCATTCCCAGATCTGGCCAAAGAAAACATTCAGGGAAACATGGAAAGGGAAAGGTGATGTCTTGTCCATAGGCCTTCTCTCTGAGACTATGAAGGTCAGAGTGCCTTCAGTCTAGGACCAAGTAGGAAACATTCAGTTGCCCTCTTGGTTTGCAGTTTACAAAGTAACATGGGTGTTTCCGTGTCCTCATTCTTGACTTTGATTATTTTTAAACTACCACTAACTCATCAGGGCCAATTTGGCTTATAACTGTCTGCCAGACTTGAGTCTGACAGAAATAACTGCTGTTGTTAATAGGAGTCTTCATTCTGCCCATTTAGTTTACCTCAGTTTGACAGCTTCACAATAACCATCTTCCTTTGAAAAAAAACTGATTTAGTGGACAGAGAATGTGGGACAACAGCCCGATGTGTCTCTTGGTCTCCAGTGGGTTCTCTCTGCACAGTGTGATACTGTGAAGCCAGGGAATGAATTCCCACAGGGGAAAAAAAAGGATGGTTAGAATCCAGGATTAAGCAAGAACACAATAGAAAACAACTGATTACAAAGAATGTGAGAGCAACTTCTATAAACATTTTGTCTTTGCAGGAAAAAATAGTGTGTCATCTTCTTAAAAATATTCCACCAACTACTGAAGCAATGCTAGGGAACACTTGTCTTAATTGAGTAACTATAGTAATAGCAAGCAGTAATTAACCAATAACACTATTACTGTAGTTACTCAGTTAAGACAAGTCAGCTCCTCAACTCCTTGTCATTCTGAGAGATTAAGGAAGAAGTAAGTTCCTGGGGGATTTGAAGTCGGAAGAGAGGTATGTGGTACATAACTAAGTACCTGACTACTGTTATAATCTGAGAGCCATTAGAATTTGCAAATTCAAAAAAACAGTATTGTTAGGGTTTGAATTGTGCTTTCTCTCTTCACATATTAAAGTCCCAACCCTCAGTGCTTTGGAATATAACCCTGTCAGGAGATAGGTTTAAAGGCATTGGGTTAGACTCCCGGACAAAGAAACAGTCATGTGTACAAGTAAGATGTAAAGAGACACAGGGAGAAGACGGCCAGGGACAGAAGCCAAGAAGAGAGGTGTGAAACACGTTCTTCCCTCACAGCCCTCGTAGAGAGTACCAATATCCTATATTGGTATATCCTATATCGGTATAGGATCCCTCATATCCTATACTAATGCCTTATCTTTTAGATTTTTAGCCTGGATAATTGTGAGACAATACATCACTGGTTTTGAGCCTCCTAACTTATGGTTACTACATATAGATCCTGGTTCCTATGTGTATTAATTACTTACTTTCCTATTGCTATGAGGAAACACTATTTGACCAAGGTAACTTGTAGAATAAAGGCTTTATTTGGGGTCTACAGGTTTCATGGGGTTAGAGTCTATGATGGTGGAGCAAAGGCATAGAGGTAGGAATGGATGACAGAACACATCTTCAACAACAAGCAGGAGGCAGAGAGAGCACACTAGAAATGGCAAGAGCATTTTGAAACCTCAAAGCCCACTCCCAATAACCTGGCTCCTCCAGCAAGGCCACACCTCCTTATCTTCCCTAAACAGCCACTAACTGGGAACTAAATTTAATGAGATGTCCCATATTAGTCTCTAGAACATCAAGTCAAAGTACATTGTACAACATGTGGGCAGAGGGGAGGAAAGCGAGGGAAAGAAAGCTCACAAAGAGCAATTGAGGAGTGGAACTCGGAATAGTCCCTACCTCCCCTTTCTCACTCACCTTTGCTAGGGAGACAACTAGCCCAATTGTAGCTCATACTTCAGGATGTTCTTATTAGCCTCCCACCTTCATTTATCCCCTTGTGTTTAGTGTCTGCTGAGGACTGTTCTCTGCTCTCAATATGGTACCTTGATTTTGTATTACCCTCTATCAGGGAAAACACAGAGTTCACCCTGAGACCAATGCAGCAGTGAGGGGGCACATCTCATTGAAACCATCATACCAGGTTCCTGAATTACATGGTTGAGGCAATATATTTACATCTCAAATAGCTATATTTTTATCTACTTCCTATTCATACAGTTACCTAGAAAACAAAACATTTATGGATAGGATATACATGATAAGACCAAACAGTAACTAAGTTGACATACAGAGAGTGGGGATCAATTTACTTAAGTAGAAAATAACTGAAACTTAAATCATCTAAGCCTCTTGAGTTCAAATCTCATCAAAACCAAAACTCAAACCCCATGCTAGCCTTCATGCCTTTGAGAGATTATCATAGTTTAGGAGCTATTATTATTTGGTTTTTAGAAGCCTTATTTATTTTGCTTTCATCTTTGCTAATTATAAAGCTTAATTTTATTTCTAGTTTCTTATGCCAATGCCATCTGATGGCAGCTCTTTCAAGTATGTGACATTTTAAAACTTAATCATTCTTGGATCATGTGTTTTGTCCTCTGTAGAAATTAAAGTGTCACCCTTGTAAACATTCTAGGCTGATGATTTCAGAGGGAGTGGTGAGCATGAGAGACCAGAGAAGATGACATAAGGGAACAGTTCAGCATGATGATAATTGTAGATGCAGGAAGCATGGGCTTATATGTCTCCTCAGTGAAGGTGAGAGAGAAAGGGGAGGGATTGTTCTGAGTTCCATTCCTCCAATTGCTCCTTGCAATGTTTCACTCTCTCTCCTACTTTCCTCCTGTCTGTCTACACGTTGTACAGTGCTCTTTTACTTGGTGTGCATGCCTTTCCACTCCTGGAGTGCTGTTATCTATTTTCCTTACTCTTCCAGCTATATCTTCAGCCTAACATTATCTCTATAATTTCATCTTCCAAGTCTGTCTGCCACAAATGCCTCAGGTAGTTTGTATAAATGCTGGGGTTGGATATCACAAAAGTACCAATTGCTTGCTAGAAGGGAGTTACAACTTGCTGCCACAACCAAGCATGTTAAGAGAGGTATTAGTACCTAAGGAAAATATCCAAATTCAAAATTGAATATGTATGTTTTTCACAGCACCATAAAGCTGCAAATGGTTAACTGGACCCATTGTAATTCCAGTTCCACTGGTAACACTTTATAAAAAGCTAGCTAGGCCCTTACATTTCTTTTGCTATATGAGAGCACTCTGTTTCTCCCGGATGCAGGATACAGAATCAAGGTGCCAACTTGAAAGCAGAGAACAACTACCAGCAGACACTAAACATGCTATAGCTTTGATTTTGGACTATCCAGCCTCCAGAACTATGAAAAATATATTTCAACTCACCATAAATTACTAAAGTTTAGGTGCTTTGACATAACTCAAACAGCCTAAAACATCTCTAAAAAGCCACTGTCTCCATACATTACCAAGTCAACTTGAAATCACTCCAATTTTTTACTTCCCATTTGTTGTCAGTCACCCAATTCCATTGATGGGAAATCAGACATACTAATATTTCCCTCTCTTCTCAGTTTCTCTTACCTGTGTCAGAGTGTTATTTCTAAAACATGACTCTTGCTTGGTAATTCACTGAGATCCTTTAAGGGCAGCAAAGGTTAAAGCTCCTAAAAATCAGTTGTTGGTGGTGGTAGGGTGCAGATTAGTGTGGCCCTGAAGGAAGTAGGTTCTGGATCATCTGTAGGAGGTTGCTAGAAAGTTCTGAAAGCAGGGGTGGGCAGTTGGATGTTAACTGTCATTTTGATATTTTTGAGACATCAGAGAGAGGTTTTAAACTTGGATGAGTTGTAGTGTCAGCATCAGCATGTACTGTTGACAAGAGCTGAGTAATGGTTATGGAAATGGGATGAGAGGAACTTCATCAGGCTTATTGGACTCTGACTGCACTTTTATTTCTACTTGCGGGATTCATTTGAAGGAAAAAAAGATACCTTGAAAATCAAAGAGTATGAGGGCTGGAAAGAGATTCTAGAATATGGAGTTGGACTCAGAATAGTTAGGAGATAAGATCTTTGACAAGGTAAGACAATCTAGTGTTTGATACTTGGAGCATTTATATTGCATCTGGATTGACTTCTACTTGAAGTAGACATGCCAGGTTTCCTTCAACTAGGAATCTTTGTGTTCAATCCTGAGAGATGTAGAAGACAAGGACTCCAGAATACTATAGAGAGATGGACAGTTATGAGCAAAAAAAATGGATTCAAGAACAAATATTTACCATATTTCTATATTACATGAATATATAAGATCCTTAGAATCTGTGTGACTTTTCACACCTAAAAGGCCACTGTTAATTTTAAGGAAAATATTGCTCAGCATATCTGTATACATATTTTTGGTAATTATTACAGGGCTAAACATATCAAATACAGACTTGTGATTTCTCACACCTGTGTGTTTTGATGGGCATTACTTCAGTCTATTTAATTTTATAAGATGTAATCTCTTGGTCTTTTTGAAAAAAAAAAACAATGGTGGTTGAGATAGGCCAATCTAGATATAAGACCCTTTACAGCTCTTCAGATGAAAGTCAACATGCTACATTAGAAGGAAATCTGGCATGTTACTAAAAATGGATTTAACCCATATGAGTTCTTTATTAGTACTAAATTGAATAAATGTAGAATAACCACTTTGGTATAATTCCCAAGCTTACAATTATAGAAAAACAAGACTTTGCAGAAACTTAAAGCACATTTCATGTAGGCTTGTTATTAGAATGTAGATACAGGCTGCCTCTCAAATACTTATACTCTGCAGCATCACTCACATTAGAACTAAGTTATAAGAAGATATCATTTTCCCCATGATTTCCATATTCTCTGTAGATTGTTGACTTCTCATGAAGTTAATGGCATTTTCTGATTTTGTCATAATTGGTGCTAGTGCCAATCATCTTCTGTGTTCCTGGCTCATGTTAACATCTAGAATTTGTTGACTAACTTGAAAAATGCCTATCATTCTTCAACATTGATTGCTTAGTACTAATTATATATTGTTTTATTAAAAACAAAAGCCAATGTATACTCTAGGCAAAGAATCTTACTAAACTGACAGCTTAGACATGTGAAGACTATTTGGCAGCACAAATAATCCTTGAAGCCTTAAAGACACACGTTTACCTACATTGCTTTTCTCTTGTCCTGGAAACAACACTGGGAGTCAGCAGGAGCAGCAGCCATAGAAATAACCTTGACAATCCTTCCCTGTCAACAAGGGCACTAATTAGTGCCAATTAAAGACCCCCCTTCTCCCCTCCCTTCCTCTATCCCTCCCTCCTGCTCCTCTCTCATCTGTCCATACACATTGAACTCAAACTTCCAGCTCATTTTTTCAAGGGCCTAAATATAAGACAAGAGTACACTTTAGTCTCTGCTAATGGAGTCTTGTAAACTTGTAAGAAGTTCTGAATATATCTCTTCCTAGTCAGTTCCAATATTCCTACCTACTCTAATCCACATTCACAGTTATCTTATTGTGACAAAGAGATACTTTCATGAGGTCTGTGACTAAGAAAAGAGGTTGCAAAGATAAAAACCACAGAGACACAGGCTTCTTGCTTATCCCATATTCTGCACTATGCCTCATTTTTTTCCAAACATAATGAATTGTTACTCAAATGAATGGTCTTTGTTTCATTTAAAAAAAAAATCCTTGAAGGGTAAAGGACAGCATAAATGGCTGTTGTTTAATTGAACCTATTCTGTGTATACAGTGTATCCACAAAGGCATTTGGTGATGCAAATGCAGGTGGCCCTGCTGTTTCTTTCACCCTTTATAATGTGGCTTTTCAATCCTTGTTTGGGACAGGACAAGACCCTGGTGACTCTCAGCTTGTTTTATTCTGTATGGCCCTAAGAGAAATTTCATTCATCCCAGGGCCGTATTATAATGACATGTTATGAGACAGTACCCACTCTAGTCTGTCTACTGAGGAGTACTTTGAAAGATTTGCAGAATTCATCACAGACTAGGAAGACCATTTCATCTGGTAAAGTATTCCTTTAATTTGGATGTTTCTCTGGATTCTATTATGAAGCCTTTGTCCCTTCACTTCAAAGTAAACAAACACAAGCATTGATCTCTAGGGACCTATCAAATTTTACTGTAAAACATATTATCGCCCTATCATTTTTTTCAGTTCTCTAATAAAGTTATTTCACATTATTTAATTTGTGACCTGCCTTGTGCAGTGATATGTCATGATTCTTCTCAGAGTGAGTTAAAAGTCTCATAATAAGTAGAAAAATAAATTTATTTAAAGTATGATGGAGTCCTGGCTGCTAGCAGGTTGTAAATTGTTCTATTTTAAACATCTGAACTGGGCACACTTAAAATACAAGGGCCTATTTCATCAGCATTCCTGTAGTTTTTTCCCAGATTTTTTCCAATGCTTCATCTGATGAGAGAGAGCTTGTCAGGAAAAATTACAGTTAATGGTAACTAATGATGGCTAAATGCAATGGACTTGTTTCTATTTTGTTTTACTTTTGCTAAAATAATGAACCTATTACATGAACAACTGTCATGTTGCTTGCAAAAATGTGTCCAGCCCCAATGGTAGGAAACACAAAGGTATAATCTGATTTATAAAACAATCCTTGTAAACTTATCTTTATATTTTGATTCTTTCCATTAGCCTGAGCTAGGAAGTAATTCTAAAATATATCTCACAGCAACAACTTGCCAAACTATGCCAAATTGATCTGCATAATCTATACTTATGTTTCTAGGACATTGGGATGAATATTGATGAATAATAAAATTACTTCTTCAGTAGTACTTGTAGAATTTGGAGGATTTAACTTTAAATAAGAACACCCAAGTTTCCAGAGGAAATAATATTATCTACATTAACTACTCCCTCCTAACACTCTTAAGTTTTAAACAGTAAAACAGAAATTGCAGATGCAGAGAAGTCTTTTAATCTTCAGCAGATCCAAAGTCATTTAGTTGAATCTCCAACAAATTAGGGTATTGTTGTAAAAAGACAGATCAGTTGCCCATTTAAAACCAGTCTACTCAACTTTTAAGAAGGCTGTCTAGAAGCATGAAATGCACTGATTCTTCCACTTGAATCTCTTTGAATAAAATATTCTTGTTGACCACAAACAAAATGCTAGCAATTTGTTCCCAGTATACTGGATCTTCATAAAGCACTCACAATATAGTGAATATACATTTTTGAGACTGCTTGCTAATGAAACTGGTCAATTTATTTTTTTGCTCTTGACTTTCATCAAATCCCAGCTATAGTGAAAACAATATAAAATTAAGAACTTCTACCTCAAGGCCATGTCCATCTGGGGCTGATTTGCCAATGGAATCTTATCTTACAGCAAACAGAAGTTCCAACTTCTAAGAATAGATTGACACTTTTCTTGGTGGATGGAAAACTTTTTCATATAGCCTTTTATATATCCAGCTTCATTGTTCCCATTGCCTGCTCTTTCCTTGTGAACAAAGAAATATACAACATCAAGAGAAGACTCTGCTCACATTGAGTGGCATTCCTACATTATGATGACCTCAACTATACAAGCTAAGGTCACATCTGTATTTTCTCTTTGATCTGTCCTCAAAGATTGATCATGAATATAGATTTGGAATACACAGTGAAACTTTACTGCTGTTTTGAACATGTAGCTTTTGCTACTGCCTGTATCATATTTCAGTGTGACCTTCCCAAACCTCCATGAATAGGCCATGTTTTATAATTGTGAAATATAGCTAGGTGGACATTTCTTAACATAATTATCCACAACAATGTAAAGATGGGTTTGCTGTGTGGACAGTGAGTTCAGATAGATTAGGTGTGTGATTGTTGGCTACTTTTGTTCAGCATTTTCTACCTTCAAGGTGAAGTAAATGATTTATAAGACCTTAAGGTCTTATAAACGATGATTTCATCCCAGCCTTGTAGCATTTTATATTTCTTTGTTATAATACAGATTGTGCTTATACTATCAAGTTTCATAATTAAACATATTAGTTTATAGAGGAAAATGATATTTAAAACTTTATAAAATGCATAAAGTAGTGATAATTACAAATGAAAAATCCACATAAAATTAAAGTTAATCCAGAACTAAAAATTTTGATATTTGTTTTCTTCTACAATAAATACTAGTCATTATAATTACAGTCTAACTATAACCACTAGACAATTTCTCTTTATATATCCCTAAGATACATATCATTATATTGAGTTTATATCAGGAACAAGTATTAAGAAAAATATTTATTTGGCAAAAAATGAAACAGTCAACTAATCAGAATTCACTTCATCTCTTCTACTTGTATTTTAAGTGTTTTCCTATTCAATCAATTAATTATCTGCTATTAAGCTTCAGATATAAATGAGACAAGACAATAAAAAATATGAGTTGCTTATATATTGTATTCATTATTATAAAATTTGTTCAATATTCATGTTTAAGTCAATAAAATAATTAAAATGATAATTAAATGGGATACTGTGTACATAAAACCATTTTTGCTCTAAATATGTAGACTAAAACATCAGCTATCTCCTATCCTGTCAGATTGGCTGCTGTATAAATGCTCCTCTTAATAGGAGATTGTCAAAAAAGTGCTGAGATGAAGGACATATTCTTGGTCTGGTGAAAATCAAGATTTGGGTACATAGCGAGAACTACACCAGCTCTGAATTCCTTTGTACTGATAGAAGCAAGAACACAATGAAAAGCATAGAGAGACAGGATAGAAACTGTGCTAGGCTCTGGGTTTTGTGAGATGCAGCAGTGCCTCATAATATCTCAAAATTATCTTCTTAGTTCTATTTTTTCCCTTAGTTTCACACTATGAGAGTATATATTCAAAAAATCTGTTCCCACAGAGGGTAGAGAGAGGCAATTCTGAGCTGGGATGGGTAGCTGCAGTATCCCAAGTGGAGAATACATCATTTGAAATGGACGGCCATGCATTAAGATTTGAGAGTTGACTTCATTACTACATTTTCAATACTACCAGCACTCAAAATAGTCTTGAAAGTTACCATAAAAATAGTACTATTATCTTTCTCAGCAGTATCTAATATAAAAACCCATAAAATAATATAATATAAAAAAGCACACCTACTTCTAAGCACATCTAGTCCCTGGTTTTAGAAAATATAGCAGCATTCTTTTCTATTTGGCCTGTTTTTCTCCCTAGTGAGGGAAGATGATCTGCAGTCAACCACCCAGGAGACAACATACAGTTTCAGGTGGTGCTTGTGGGGTTAGAAAGAAAGAAAAAGACAAAAGGGTCTTTATGAAAGAAATCTTCTGGGGAAAAGGTGGTGGGATTTCAGAATACCCTCTATATTATCAGTACAAAAATGAAGCTCCTTGAGATTTGAATGCGAATTATCTGCGATTTCACTAATTTGCTTGAATGAAACATTTGATTCACAACAGACTTTCTGATCTGTGGGGCAACTAGAGGGAAGGTGCAGTGAAGGTGACAAGATAAAAATATAAGAGCAACTACATCTAGGTAGGTACTGAAGCAAAGTCTACACAAGCAGAGAGAACTCTGAAGGATACAGTTATCTACATTGGTGTGGATTCCACAGGATTTGGGTAGGTATTCAAAGAATAAAGAATTCTATGGCCAGATCAGTTTGGGAAACACTTCATATTCCATACCCACCCCTCTTGCAGAAACACAGTGAACATTAGCATATTAAAGGCTCCAATAATTCCTACAATGAAAAGATTTGTTAGGTTATGTTTAGCCCACTGCTTCCCAAATATATTGTGTCCAAAAATTCTTCTTTTGGAGGGAGGGAGAAAAGCAAAAACCAGATAACATTTCAAAGATACCATTTTCTGGCTGAACATTTGGTAAGTATTAAACTAAGTATTTCCCTAAATTAATTTGATCTTGAGCATGGATATAACTGACTGTGAGATGAGGTTCATTTTTTCCCTCTAATTTTACTTGTCTCAAATAAATAAACCACACATCTAGGGTTTCCAAAGAAAGATATTTGATGTTAATAAGGGATGATTCTAAGAGCACAAGAAAAAACTTCACCATTTATTAACAGACAAGGGTCAATGTGGTCACCTTTCTAAACAACACCCAAGAACACAAGCATAAAACCTTCTTATTTTAAACACAGATAAATTTTAAGAAGGTAAATTTATTTTAGGAAATTAGGTGAGACAATCCCATTTATAAAGTCTGAAATTAATTCTTTATAAATAAACCCCCCAGGATTGACCTTTTTGTAACCAATTAAGAATCATTTTTGACAAAATTTTAAATCTGGATTCCATATGGAAATATAAAAATCTCTTAAGCCTAGTTATAGGGGTGAGGGCTTTAAAGGCTTAGATTTATTTTAGGTGCAGCAACATGAGTTTCTACAAGAAATCTTAGAAGAATAGACAATAAAAGTAATAGATCTCAGCAGTACAAGGGTATTCCTGCCTGATTTTACCCTCTCTCAAAGATTGAAAACATTTGCTTTAAAAAACAACACTAGCCATCACTCAATGTAAAATATTTTTGTGAAAAAACAAGGCATGTCTTCTGTTTTCAACAAGAACTTATAGTTCCTGGACAGAGAGACAGCAAGTGATAGTTGCACTACCTAGCCCTGCTGAGCATCTACTGGCAGTTTGTTCAGTTCAAAATGATGATTCCAGGTAATTTTTGTGCCTTGGCTCCAAGGATTCTTTAGAGAGTTTTCATTTTTGAAAGATGACACACCACCCTACCTATCACTGATCTGTGCATTTTACAGCAGCTGCCATGTTCTGCACATTCAAGATTACACCTCATCTCACATGGTAGTCCTCCTGAAAACTGTTCTAATTTTATCAGTAATTTATTGTTCGATTTTTCAACTCATATTATGTGTCTGTGAACCAGGCAAACAAGAAGGGACTGAAGGACTAGGTTCCCTTGAGAACAAGAACAAGGCCGTTTTTGATTGTCTGTGACTGAAAAAGGGCATTTCACTAATTATGAATGAGCATTATGGAACTACCTCTGAGGCTGACTATGGCATCTCCATCCCTACTTGTGCAAACAAAAGCTGGTTGACTCTAAGTAATTAATATTAATGATAAAAAACCTATCAACCATGAACTCTATATTTTCATAAAAATGTGTTTGCTTTTTTATCTTATGTAAACAAGCATGAATTTGCACAGTAGATTTATTTCTGAAAAGTGCATGTAAATTGATGTTTTGAAAATTAAGCCATATTGTAAATGCATGAGATGAGCTTAGAATTTAGAGAAAATTGTATCAAATCATTTTCAAAGTGAAGAATTCTTTTTAAGAGTGAAAAATTCCCTATTCATATATTTGGAAATATATGCTAAAATCTTTGTGACAGCTTTGTGTCAAGTGGGAAAACATCTATGCACAGCTTTTCTTTTTCTCTCCCACATAAAATTATGCATCATAATGATTCAATGATAAACATCATGCAGTCAGTCTACAATATAATAGGGTAGGCACATGCATGTGTACTTTCTCAATTTTGTTCAAATGACATTTACTACAATTCATTTACTTTATTGCTTGCTTTTTACTTTAAAAGGAAGCAGTGGAATTCTACTTATAGAAAGCTATGCTTCAAAATCTTTGTGTCTGTGAACCATTGCCTTCTTGGCATTAAATTAAGAGTCTTATGGTGTATGTTAAAATTTGAGAAATTACTTAAGGGCTTTAAAGCAAGTGTTCTTAAATGTTTGCAATGTGTGTAATAAGGCATCTCATCTAGCATCTCTCTCTTATTGAACAGACATCATCAATTTTTTCTACATTGAATTAAAAGACAATTAACCACAATTTAGTTATGATTTGAACAGCAAAGTTACTTTAGTTCAGACCTATAAATTTAGTGAGAGCAATAAAAGGTACATGCTTAAGAACAGCTTTATTCTATCATATTTTAATGGGGCTTCTAGAACTTTAATAGAAAAGAACATGGAAATCTGTTTATTTATACTAGTATACTCATTCTACTTATGGCTTTGGATTCATAATAAAGCTGTCAGTAGTGAATGCACTGGATATGAAATGCCAAGTTATATGGTAGGCTGAAAAGATTTAATTGAACCTCTTTTGATTCTAATTTAAAGTAAATTTATGTCACATTCAGAATCAAGTTGCTAAAGATATTTCTTTGCTTAAAATCATTATCTTCTAAAACCACTTTTGTGGTGATATTTTAATTGTGCTGAAACGTGATTTTATTTGTATGCTAATAAATAAAGTTTGCCTGGAGATCAGAGGTAATTAGCAAGCCAGGAATAAAAGTCAGGTGGTGGTAACCCATGACCTTAATCTGATTACATGGCAAGCAGTCTCTGTGTGGTCATGGACACAGCCAAGTATGGTAACCCTTGAGTCTTTAATCCCAGTACCAACCATAGAAACCAGGAGGTCTGTATAGAAAGGCAGTGATGAGAAAGTCATGTGGTTGGGTTCAGAGCCAATGAGAAGGCAGAACAGAAAGGCAATAAAAAGATAAGTCAGACAGGAAGAAACTGTCTCTCAGGGGAAGCAACAGCAGTGACTGGTAAGCTAAAGGTAGTCTTTACTCATTGCTAGTGCTCTGATCACTTGGGCTTTTAACTCTGTATTTGGCTCTGTTTCTTAATTAGTAAGACCACTTAGAATTTCATCTACAATTGGTGCCCATGTGGCAGGAATTCATTAAAAACCATTGGTGGTTACAGGCCCTAGCTCAGCCAGAGTTTACAGGCCCCAGTCCCAGCCAGTTTTTTTTTTTTTTTTTTTTTTTGCTTATTACAATGTAAAGAATATTACAGGAATACCATATAATCTTACAGGCCAAGTAGTTATAGAAAGATCAAACAGAACTGTGGTGGTATTTTACTTGTACTGAAATGTGACTTTAATTGTATGTTAATAAATAAAGTTGCCTGGGGGTCAGAGCTATTAGAGCCATAGCAAGTGCGTGGCGGCGGTGGCACATGCCTTTAATCTCAATACCATAGAGGACCTGGAGGGCTGTACATGCAGGCAGTGACAAGGCAGTCACGTGTTTGGGTTTATAACCAATGAGAAAGCAAAACAGCTAGAGTATATAAAGACATACACACAGGAAGTAGGCCCCTTTTGGAGAGTTCTCTTGGCTGAAGCAGGAAAGATAAGGCTCTTAGCTCTGACCTCTTGGCTTTCTTCTCTAAATCGGCTCTGTGTTTCTTATTTAATATGACGGTTGGTTACATCTACATTTGGCACCCAACCTGATAAGAATCCATTAAAAACTGCTGAACTTGGTTTGGCAGGAGGTCCGGTTTCCCGATTGGGTGGCCAGCTCCCTATCCGGGCCCAGGTCAGCTTGGCCCCAGTCCGAACTAACCTTGAGCTACTTGCTTAAAGCCGGTGCTACAGACAACTCAGGCCTGCCCTGCCGAACAGGGCCCCTGCCTATAAAGGCAACGCACGTGGTTGGAGCTTAAGGAAGTCAGAGCCAAGCCTTGACTAGGCTCAAGCAGGAACACGAGGCTGGATTCAAGCTCTTAGGCAGAACTTGTAGCTATGGTTCTTGCTTTCTCTCTCTCTCTCTCTCTCTCTCTCTCTCTCTCTCTCTCTCTCTCTCTCTCTTGCTCTCTCTTTCTCTCTCTCTCTGGATTCACGCCTCAGACACTAGGTGGCTGTTTTGAAATTCCTTCGGATTTTTACTGTTCTACACAGACTTGGTAAGTCACTTAACATATCAGATATCTTAAAGGAAACTATTTAAAAGAGAAATTTTTTCCACATTATAAAAAATGGGTTTTCTGTGTACATTGAAAGAAAATTGGGCTTTGTTTGCAATTTTAGGCAGTCTGACAATGGAACATCTCTATGAGAAGATTAATGTTGATCGAATTATGCAGTTTATTACTATGCTTATCCTCATTTTACTATTTAAAAAGATAGTCAATTTAAGTTCCAGGGTGACAGCTTTAGAAAAACTTGTTAAACCTGTAAAAACTCAGACAGAAGAAACTAACAGTGAAGTTGCTTCAAGACTGGATCATAAGGTTACAGAAAGAAAGTCTGTTTTCACACAGTCACCCTTAATTTGTCCAGTAACCGTACAGCAGTTGCCTGATCAAATGACTACACAAAATGTTTGGGCTACAATTGAAATGTTAGATTTACGAAGGTTTAAGGAGGCAATAGTATCTTATGGCATGCATTCCCCATATGTAAAGCAAATGTTAAACTCTTGGTCAACATATAATAGGATTGTACCACAGGACTGGCGGGAGCTGGCACAAGCAGTTCTTGAACCCAGTCAAAGGCTTCAGTGGCTAACTTGGTTCAAGGATGAAGCGAAAAACATAGAAAAACAATGGAGGGATAAAGGAATACAAGTCTGCCAGGATCAGCTTATTGGAGAAGGTCAATATGCTTCAGCACAAACACAATGTTTATATGATGTCCAAACCCTAATTTTATGTCAAACGGCAGCCTTGAATGCATGGGACAGAGTTGAGGAACCAGGAAAAAAAACTGAGTCATTTACAAAGGTTATACAAGGCCCAAAAGAATTGTTCACAGATTTTTTACAAAGACTGGCTTCAGCAGTAAAGAGAATGGTCCTGCATTCAGAAGCTAGTAAGATAATAATTGAATCTTTGGCCTTTGAGAATGAAAATGCAGCATGTAAAAGAATAATCAGACTGTTAAAGGCAAGATCTGCACCTTTGGAAGATTGGATTAGAGACATGGTTAATGTTGAAGCTCATGAGCATGATGATATGTGGGTAGGAGAAGCAATTTCAAAAGGTTTGAGGAATGTTAGATGTTTTGGATGTGGAAAGCAAGGACATTTGAAAAGGGACTATAAACAGGTCATTCCTAGAAACAATGTTTCTTCAAGGAACAATGGCAACAGATTGCCCCTTCCTTCTGGAGTATGCAGAAGGTATGGTAAGGGAAAACACTGGACCAACGAATGTAGATCAACAAGGAACAGACAGGGTAATCCTTTGCCTCAGTCTTCAGGAAACTCCCAGAGGGGCCTCATGCAGGCCCCAATAGCAAATCCAGTTCAAAACTTTTCTGCAATTGTAGAGGAAACCCCTACTCAGAGCAATTAAATAATCAAATGCCTATTGGAATAAATCATGCTGGTCAGGATGATGAAACAGAGAGAATAGAAAATTCAGGAGAAAACATAAAGAAAAATTTTTGGCAAACCTATTAATGAACAAAGACCAAAATTATTGATAAAAATAAATGGTGTTTTGTTGTCTGGTCTGGTAGACACAGATGCGGACATTACCATAATTGCACCAGAATTTTGGCATCCAACTTGGTCTCTTCAGGAGGTAAACGTTCAACTGTTAGGAATTGGGACATTATCTCAGGTGAAACAGAGTGCAAGATGGCTCGAATGTATAGGTCCAGAAGGACAGAGAGGAAAATTAAAACCATATGTGGCTAACATAGCTATGAACCTGTGGGGTCGAGACTTGTTCAACAATGGATTACTCAGATTAACATCCCTCCAATCTCAGAAACAAATCATAAACTAGCACATGTTTCTGAGAGAAATATTAGAAGGCATTATTCTGAGTGGTCACCAGCCATCCATATTATACAAGAACAGGGCACAACAAGTGATGATCTTCCAAAAACACCAACAGCTCTACCTTTAAAATGGCTAACAGACAAGCCTGTATGGGTCCAGCAATGGCCTTTAACAACAGAGAAACTCCAGGCTTTAGAAGACCTGGTAGAAGAACAGTTAAATGCTCAGCATATTGAAGAATCAACCAGCCCATGGAATTCTCCTGTATTTGTTATTAAAAAGAAATCTGGTAAATGGAGAATGGTAACAGACCTTAGAGCAATTAACAAAGTAATTCAGCCAATGGGCTCTCTACAATCTGGAATTCCTTTGCCTACTCTGTTACCAAAAGGATGGCCTCTCATAGTTATTGATTTAAAAGACTGTTTCTTTTCAATACCCTTACAAGAAAAAGACAGAGAAAGATTTGCTTTCACAGTGCCTACTTATAATAATTCTCAACCGGTAAAAGATTTCAATGGAGGCTCCTCCCACAGGGAATGTTGAATAGCCCAACTCTGTGCCAATATTTTGTACAACAGCCATTGGATGTGATACATAAAAAATTTCCTAAATCTATAATTTATCAATATATGGATGATATTTTACTAGCTGACTCAAATGCAGATACTTTAGAAAGAATGTTTGAAGAAGTAAAGAACATTTTGCCTTGCTGGGGATTACAAATTGCTCCTGAAAAGATACAAAGAGGAGATTCTATTCATCATTTATGATATAAAATAGAGCTACAAAAAATTAGACCCCAAAAGGTGCAAATTAGGAGAGATAGACTACAGACTCTTAATGACTTTCAAAGATTATTTGGAGATATTTTTCATCTACGAAATATTGTTGGGGTAAAAAATGATAAACTGCATAATTTGTTCAAAACCTTAGAAGGTGACAAGGACTTAAATAGTCCAAGAGAATTATCACCTGAAGCTAAGAAAGAATTGGCCTTGGTAGAAAAGAAAGTACATGAAGGGCACGTGGATTGTATTCATCCAAAGCTGGATTGCATTTTGGTTATTTTACCTTCTAGGCATTCTCCTACAGGAATATTAATGCAGAGGGAAGATATTATATTGGAATGGATATTTTTAACAAATAAACCAAATAAAAAATTGAAAACTTATGTGGAAAAAAATCTCTGACTTGATTTGGAAAGGAAAATTGAGACTTCGTCAATTAGCAGGAATAGAGCCAGCAGAAATTGTCATACCTTTAACTAAGGAGGACATTGAAAAATTATGGACAGAAAGTGAACCGTGGCAAAGAGCTTGCAGTAATTTTTTGGGAGAAATTAACAGCAAATATCCCAAAAGCAATAGAATTGTTCTTATAAAGAGAGCTGATTGGATCTTGCCTCGAATTGTATGGGAAAAACCCATATCTGGAGTTCATACATTTTATACAAATGCCAACAAACAAGGAAATGCAGGTTATAAATCAGAAAATGTAAGTAAAGTGGTTCAAAGTCCTTATAATTCAGTTCAAAAATCAGAATTGTATGCTATTCTGTTGGTATTAATGGATTTTTCAGAACCTCTCAACATAGTTACTGACTCTCAGTATGCTGAAAGAGTAGTATTAGATATTGAGACTGCAGAATTTATCCCTGATGCTTCAGAATTAACTTCACTATTTATTCAATTACAAGATACAATCAGGAAAAGGAGTCATCCTTTATATATAACTCACATCTGATCCCATACTGGTCTGCCAGGCCCTCTAGCACAAGGCAATGATGAGAATGATAAATTATTGATAGGAAATGTGCTGGAGACCTCAGAATTTCATAAAAAACATCATGTCAATAGTAAAGGTTTAAAAAAGGAATTTTCCATAACCTGGCAACAAGCCAAAGATAGAGTAAAGAAATGTCCTACTTGTTTCTTCTACAATCAAACGCCATTACCAGCAGGATGTAACCCAAAGGGTACTCAAAGGAATGAAATCTGGCAGATGGACGTGTTTCACTTTGCAGAATTTGGAAAACTGAAATATGTATACCACACTATTGATACTTATTCAGGATTTCAGTGGGCAACTGCTTTGAGTTCTGAAAAAGCTGATTCTGTAATCACTCATTTGCTAGAAGTTATGGCCATCATGGGTATACCTGCACAAATCAAAACTGATAATGCTCCATCCTATGTCTCTGTTAAAATGAAACAGTTTTTTGCTTATTACAATATAAAGCATATTACAGGCATACCACATTATCCTACAGGTCAGGCAGTTTTAGAAAGATCAAACAGAACTCTAAAGGATATGCTAAATAAATAGAAAGGGGTAACAAAAACCCCTAGAAATAGACTGCATAATGCTCTATTAACTTTGAATTTTCTTAATGCCAATGAGAAAGGAACAACAGCTGCAGAGAGACATTGGATAATAGAACAAACTACAGAATTAAATCAGCCTATATACTTTAAGGATGTGCTGACCTCAGAATGGAAATCAGGGTATGTGTTATGTTGGGGATGAGGTTTTGCTTTTATTTCTACAGGAGAAGATAAGCTGTGGGTACCATCAAAATTGATAAAGGTTTGATTTGAACAAGAGAAACCTCTTAATTAGAAGATGTGATAGTTCATCAACCAGCACAACCATCCAATTTAAAGTAACTTATACCAATAACACATGTCTTTTCATTTAATCAGATAATAACTTGCCAAAAAGGAACATCCCCAAAATTAGTCTTGGGGAAAGGATTTTGTTTTTGTCTTTTAGGAGAATGAAGGTTAAGGAATCTGAGGAACAATGGACAAATGAGACAACTGAAGAAAAGGGACAAATCATCTATCCCAGGAAGCAGAGTGAAACATCGTATGGGTATATATTATGTAAAAAAGTTGTATGTCTTCCTAAATGTTTGTTTCTGCTTTTCTCTAAAGATTTAACACTATTTGTCTTCTAGTAGTCCCATTTCAATTAAAATTTAAAGCTGACTTTGGAGTTGGAGAATGGCTCGCACCTTCTTTAAACTCAAGCATATTGTTAAAAGGAAAATGCAAACTCCCTGTATCATGCCAGAATAAAAGAGCCATCTTCTGCTATGGGACAGGAGAAAAGCCAAATTAATTAAAGGACTATTCTATTACTAATCTCAACTCTTTGATTCTATTCTGATTCTTTAAACTTTTCTTAAAGTATAAATTTTATATCAAAATTTACAAGATTAGTATATAGATATATAGATATATATACATTTTAAACTTTATTAAGATATGAATGATCATTTAGAGTACTATCTAATTCTAGAAAAAAGGCTTCAATTAGCTGCATATATATATATCTTTGTGTTCGAGTCTCTTATCAGTTTTCTGCAGGAAATCACGGCCAGACCTAACATCAACTGAAGTCTCCAGGAAGAAGATGGGGCCCCACAACAACAACAATTCCACGTGGACAATAATATCACTAAGCTAACAAACATCATCTACAGATCAGCTTTGAACTACAAGGTGCTCAGAGCAATTTTGAGATGACTAGCTGAGATGATCCAGTCTCAAAGACTACTTGAATAAGGACTTGAGATAAACCCTGAACTTTGGCATTATACACAGACTGGATAATGAAGGATATAGTTACCTTTCCTAGAATTTGACAATTAACCTAAAATTTTTCTTTCAGGATAAAGATAACTTTGCCCATACCCAGCAGGAAGCAATTTTAAGAATATGACGCCCACATTCCCAAAGAGGTGGTGTGGGGCGGGTGGTTTTTTGGTCTTTTTAATGGGTTTTGGGTCTGGGATAATTTTCATTGTTTAGGGGAGTTGTTTACAAGTTGTTGTCAAGGGTTAGGAAAAAGGCTAAGCAAAGGAGATTAGATTTTAGGTTCTTGTTTAAAAAAAGAGAAAGAAAGAAAGAAAGAAAGAAAGAAAGAAAGAAAGAAAGAAAGAAGAAAAAGACAATTACTAGTTTTAAATACTTTACATTGGATTAGATTGTTTTGTATTGTATACAAATTATATATATTTAAATTGATATTGTTAGAAAATGCTATATGTATATTTCTAATTGTACTTATACCATTCATTTAACAATACAATTTTCTGATCCTTGAATGTTATTATTATCAACTATTAGGATATAAAGAAATGAAAGTTAGTAGTTAGACATTACAATAGAACTTGTAGTCATATTAGATATGTTTTAAAAATTGAGCAGATATATTTTAGACAGGTCATCTTCAAACCCTTCAGAGATCTACAGAATATGGCATTTAAAATGTTTTAATAACTTAGAAAAATTTTCTTTTTTGAGACATGTCGGCTCCTGGCAGTACCAATCTACTTCAGAGAAAATATGGGCATTGAAGAAACTGCATATGGAGTTAGTTTTCATTGTGGCAAAAGTTAGCCACTGGACAACAAAGTATCCTCGAATCAACTGCTGACAAAATGGACAGACAGGACATGAAACAAAGGACTACTGATTCTTGCCAAAATAAGTGTGGTTATGGCTTTATCCAAAGGCATCTTCTGAGGCCAGGACAATATGGCACCATCCCTGAAGTGGCCTTCGCAATTTGGACAAGGTACAGTGCCCTTTTCTTTGAAGGCAGCTGAACAGACAGTGGGCTGATCGCTTCTGATGTGCTATGGAACAGCAGCTGAAACAGTTATTCTTGAAGAGTAACTAAGCTCACGCCTCTCAGTACTAGACTGGCCTTTGATAGAGGGATGTGGAGAAGAATGGCTGAGATGAAGCCATATATACACAGCCAAGAAGAATGGACAGTTGAATTAAAAAACCATCAACAATTTACATAATTTAAAATCCTGGATCATGACATAACACTAGTGGAATTCAGGTGTTTCTGGTACATGGACTACTCTCACCCAATGTGAGGTTGAACTGTTGACCTTGTGTACATCCTACTTCACAAATGAGTCTGTCAGATACGCTAAGCCTATAGGCTGAAGATGATGCCCCAGCACTGCGGAGAAACCTCAGGTGACTGTCCAGGGAGCTGGCTGTTTCTGTCAACTCACAAATTTTTTTGGGAATTGCTTGTATGCACTTCCTGTTTTTATTTTTGTTAGCTAATATTATTTCCTTCTTGGGTCTCTGAGGGAGTTGAAGATTAGTTAGTTATAGTTGAAGATTAATTAGGATAGAAAGTGAATTAGATACATTTTGGACTTAACAAAATAGGATAGATAATGAAATTATTTTCTGTGAATCTGTCAAATATAAATGGACTAGACATTGTTTAGACTTTTATTACTTGTATATATTGTATATAGTTATTGTACTTTTGTATATAGTTTTTCTTTTGTTAGTTATAACCTTTTTATTTTTTTTCCTTTTTATTAAAATAGAAAAGGGGAAATGTGGTGGTATTTTACTTGTACTGAAATGTGATTTTAATTGTATGTTAATAAATAAAGTTGCCTGGGGGTCAGAGCTATTAGAGCCATAGCAAGTGCATGGCGGCGGTGGCACATGCCTTTAATCTCAATACCATAGAGAACCTCGAGGGCTGTACATACAGGCAGTGAAGAGGCAGTCACGTGTTTGGGTTTACAACCAATGAGAAGGCAGAACAGCTAGACTATATAAAGATATACACACAGGAAGTAGGCCCCTTTTGGAGAGCTCTCTTGACTGAAGCAGGATGGGTAAGGCTCTTAGCTCTGACCTCTTGGCTTTCTTCTCTGAATCGGCTCTGTGTTTCTTATTTAATAAGACAGTTGGTTACATCTACACTGAACTCTAAAGGATATGCTAAATAAACAGAAAGGGGTAACAAAAAACCCCAGAAATAGACCTCATAATGCTCTATTAGCTTTGAATTTTCTCAATGCTAATGAGAAAGGAACAACAGCTGCAGAGAAACATTGAAAATAGAAAAAAAAACTACAGAATTAAATCAACCTCTATACTTTTAAGGATGTGCTGACCTCAGAATGGAAACTAGGATATGTGTTACATTGGGGACGAGGTTTTGATTTTGTTTCTATAGGAGAAGATAAACTGTGGATACCATAAAAATTGGTAAAGGTTCAATTTGAACAAGAGAGACCTCTTAAATATAAGAGGTGATAGTTCACCAACCAGCACGACCATCCAATTTAAACTAACTTATAGCATTAACACATACCTTTTCATTTAATCAGATAATAACTTGCCAAAAAGGAACATCCTCAAAATTAGTCTTAGGGAAAGGTTTTTGTTTTTGTCTTTCAGGAGAATGAAGGCTAAGGAATCTGAAGAACACTGGACAAATGATACAACTGAAGAGAAAGGACAAATCATCTATCCCAGGAAACAATAAAATGGCCTATTGGTATATCATCTATAAAGTTTCATAAGTCTTCATAGATGTTTGTTTCTGCTCTTCTCTAAAGAAATTTAACACTATTGGTCTTCTTGTAGTCCCAGTTCAATTAAAATTTGAAGCTAACTTTGGAGTTGGAGAATGGCTCTCTCCTTCTTTAAACTCTAGCATGTTGTTAAAAGGAAAATGCAAACTCCCTGTATCATGCCGGAAGAAAGAGCCATCTTCTGATGTGTGGCATGAGAAAAACCAAATTAATTAAGGGACTATTCTATTACTAATCTCAATTCTTTGATTCTATTCTGATTCTTTAAACTTTTCTTAAGTATGAATTTTATATCAAAATTTACAAGATTTATATATACATTTTAAACTTTGTTAAGATAATAATAATGATCATATAGAATACTAATTCAAAAAAAGGCTTCAATTAGCTGCCTATACATGTCTTTATGGTTGAGTCTCTTATCAGTTTTCTGCAGGAAATCACAGCCGGGCCTAACATCAACTGAAGTCTCCAGGAAGAAGATGGAGGCCCAGAACAACAATAATTCCATGTGGACAATAATAGTATCACTAAGCTGACAAACATCATCTACAGATCAGCTTTGTGATACAAAGTGTTCAGAGCAATTTTGAGAGGGTAGCTGAGATGATCCACCTTCAAAGACTACTTGAGTAAGGACTTGAGATAAACCCTGAACTTTGGCATTATACACAGACTGGATAACAAAGGATATAGTTACCTTTCCTCGAATTTGACAATTAACACAAAATTTTTCTTTTCAGAATAAAGATACCTTCTCCCATACCCAGCAAGAAGCAATTTTAAGAATACGATGCCCACATTCCCAAAGAGGTGGTGTGGGGTGGGTGGTTTTTTGGTCTTTTAATGGGTTTTGGGTCTGGGATAATTTTCATTGTTTAGGAGGGTTGTTACAAGTTGTTGTTAAGGATTAGGAAAAGGGCTAAGCAAAGGAGATTAGATTTAAGATTACTGTTTTAAAAAAAGAAAAGAAAAAGAAAAAGACAATTACTAGTTTTAAATACTTTACATTGAATTGGATTGTTTTATATTGTATACAAATTATTTATATTGAGATTGACATTATTGGAAAATGCCATATATATTTGTAATCTTGTTTAAGATATTGTACTTGTACCATTCATTTAACAATGTAATGCAATTTGCTGATCCTTGAATGTTATTATTACCAACTATTAGGATATAAAGAAATGAAAGTTAGTATTTAGACATTACAATTAAACTTGTAGTCACATTAGGTATGTTTTCAAGATTGAGCTGATATATTTTAGATAGACAGGTCATCTTCAAACCCTTCAGAAATCTACAGAATATGGCATTTAAAATGTTTTAATAACTTAGAAAACCTTTCTTTTTTGTTATGACTATGAGACATATCAGTTCCTGGCAGTACCAATCTTCTTCAGAGAAAATATGGGTATTGAAGAAACTTCATATGGAGTTAACTTTCATTGTGGCAAAAGTTAGCCACTGGACAACAATGTATCCTTGAATCAACTGCTGACAAACAGTACAAAATGGACAGAAAGGACAAGAAACAAAGTACTACCGATTTTTGCCAAGACAAGTTTGATTGTGGCTTTATCAAAAGGCATCTTCTGAGGCCAGGACAATATGGCACCATCCCTGAAGTGGCCTTTGCAATCTGGAAAAGGCACAGTGCCTTTTTCTTCAAAGGCAGCTGAACAGGCAGTGGACTGATGACTTTTGATGTGCAGTGGAACAGCAGCTGGAACAGTTATTCTTGAAGAGTAACTAAGCTCACACCTCTTAATAGTAGACTGGCATTTAAAAGAGAGATGTGGAGGATAACGGGATGCTGAGATTAAGCCACACACACACAGCCAAGAAGAATGGACAGCTGAATTAAAAAACCATCAACAATTTCCAGAATTTAAAATCCTGAATCATGACATGACCCTAGTGAAATTCATGTGTTTCTGGTACATGGATTGCTCTCACCAAATGTGAGGTTGAACTGTTAACCCTGTGGAAGTCCTACTTCACAAATGAGTCTGTCAGATACACTAAGCCTATAGGCTGAAGATGATGCCCCAACACTGCAGAGAAACCTCAGGTGACAGTCCAGGCAGCTGGCTGTTTCTGTTAACTCACATTTTTTTTTTTGGAAGCTGCTTATGTGCACTTCCTGTTTTTATTTTTGTTAGGTAATATTTCCCTCTTGGGTCTCTGAGGGAGTTGAAGAGTAGGTAGTTATAGTTAAAGTTTAGACAGTTATAGTTTCCCTTGTCAAGAATTTTAGAAAAGAAACTCACTAAAGAGTAAGCGTTTAAATTGAAAGATGTTATAAGATAGTTCTGTTAGTAATATAAGTTAGGATAGAAAGTGAATCAGGTACATTTTTGACTTACCAAAATAAGATAATGGAATTATTTTCTTTGAAATTGTGAAATGTAAATGGACTAGACATTGTTTAGGTATTTATTGCTTATGTATGTGATATATAGTTATTGTACTTTTGTATATGTTTTTTCTTATATTAGTTATAACTTTTTCCTTTTTTCTTTTTATTAAAATAGAAAAGGGGAAATATGGTGATATTTTATTTGTACTGAAATGTGATTTTATTTGGATGTTAATAAATAAAGTTTCCTGGGGGTCAGAGCTAAGAGCAAGCCATAGCAGAAGCCAGGCGGTGGTGGCACACACCTCTAATCTCAATCACATGACAGGCAGATCTCTGTGTGTTCAAGGATACAGCCAGCATGGAGATACACGTTTTTAATCTCAATACCAACCATAGAAACCTGGAGGTCCATATAGACAGGAAGTGATGATGTCATGTGTTTGGGTTTACAACCAATGAGAAGGCAGAAAAGAAAGTCAATAAAAAGACAGATACACAGGAAGTAAGTCACTTTCTGAGGGGAAAGATGACAGTAGCAGTGAAGGGTAAGAAAGGGCTTTTAGTATCAGCTCTTAGCTACTTCTCTGACCTCTTGGGCTTTTTACTCTGCATTTGGCTCTGTGTTTCTTATTTAATAAGACTTACATCTACAATCTACTTTCACAGACTACTTGAATAAGGACTTGGGATAAGTCATGAACTTTGGCATTATGCAGAGACTGGACAACAAATGATATAGATAACTTTCCTAGAATTTGACAATTAATCCAAAATTTTTCTTTTCAGAATAATGATACCTTTGCCCATAACAACCAGGAAGCAATTTTAAGTATAAGATGCCCACATTCCCAAAGAGGTGGTGTGGGGTGGGTAGTGGTTTTTGGTCTTTTAATGGGTTTTGGGTCTGGCATAATTTTCATTGTTTAGAAGGGTTGGTTAAGGGTTAGGGTTAACAAGTTGTTGTTAAGGGTTAGGAAAAGGGCTAAGCAAAGGCGATTAGACGTAAGGTTTTTGTTTGAAAAAAAATATAGAAATGGTAGAATAGAGGGTAGATTATTGAATCTATTCTGAAAAGTAAAGAGAAGATATAGATATGATATAGATAAAATGATAGATTATTGAATCTAATTTTAAAAGACAATTACTAGTTTTAAATACTTTACCTTGGATTGGATTTTTGTATATTGTATACAAATTATATATATTGAGATTGAGATTGTTAGAAAATGCTGTGCATATATTTCTAATCTTGTTCAAGATATTGTACTTATTCAGTTCATTTAACAATGTAATGCAATTTCCTAATCCTTGCATGTTATTATTACCAACTATTGGGATATAAAGAAATGAAAGTTAGTGGTTAGACATTACAATCGAACTGGTAGTCATATTAGGTATGTTTCCAAGGTGGAGCAGATATATTTTCAATAGACAGGTCATCTTCAAACTCTTCAGAGATCTACAGAATATGGCATTTAAAATGTTTTAATGACTTAATTTTTTTTCTTTTTGTATTACTGTGAGATATGTCAGCTCCTGGCAGCACTAATCTACTTCAGAGAAGACATAGGCATTGAAGAAGCTGCGTAGGGAGTTAACTTTCATTGTGGCAAAAGTTAACCACTGAACAACAAAGTGTCCTCAAATCGACTGCTGACAAACAGTACAAAATGGACAAACAAGATATGAAACAAAGGGCTACTGATTTTTTTGTTTGTTTTTTGGCTCATGACAGAGTTTATTTCAATGAATAACATACAGAGCAAGTGTAGTAAGCTCGAATTCCTCCAGGTAAAACACTGAAGACAAATCCTTCACCTCACTGTGTAGATAGAAGGTCTTGTTCCAACTGTTCTGAACTCTTACTAGATGAGAATGAACATCATGATGGGTGTTGGATTATTTAACACATTTTTTCCATTTTGTTATATAGGTTAGAATTACACTATATTTATATATGTGATATTTATACATTCTTATGATATATAATTTGTTACTTGTTTTACAAAAGCAATTGTATGGTTTATTAGCATAAATACTTCTGGTTTATTACTCACTGGGATCTCATGAACACTTTTTTTTTTGCCTACATTCTAGATCCAGATCATGGATATAACTTTGGTTTTCATTTTTCTTTATTAAGAAAATTTCTACTCAATCTACATACCACCCACAGATCCCACCTCCTCCCTCCTCCCACCTCCCAGCCCTCCCTCCCAAGCCACCCCACATCCCCACATCTCCCAAATCAAAGTCTCCTATGGGCATCAGGAAACCCCGGCACACTGAGCCTAGGCAGGTTCAAGCCCCTCCCCACTTCACCTAGCTTGTACAAGAAATCACATCACAGGCACAGGGCTCCCAAAAGCCTGCCCATGCATCAGGGATGGATCCCAATCCCCTTGCCTGGCTGCCCCCCCAAACAGTTTGAGCCAACAACTGTCTTCCTTGTCCAGAGGGCCTAGTCCAGTCCCATGGGGGCTCCACAGCCACTAGTCTACAGTTCATAGGCTTCCACTAGTATGGCCAGTCATCTCTGCGCATCTTCCCCTCATGATCTCAATATCCCCCACCTGCAGAATCCCTCCTCTCTCTCATCGATTGGATTCCCAGAGCTCAGCCTGGTGCCTGGCTGTTGATCTCTGCATCTGCCTCCATCAGTCACTGGACAAAGGCTCTATGATGATGGTTAGGGTATTCACTAGACTGGTCACCAGAGTAGACCAGTCCAGACACCCTGTAGATAACTGCCGGCACTCCAAGGTGGGGTCATCCTTGTGGATTCCTGAGAGCCTCCCCAGCACCCTGCTTCTTCCTAGTCCCATGATGTCCTCATCTATCGTGGTATGTCCCTCCCTGCCCTCCCACTCTCTCCCTGTTCTTGCTCGACTGTATGTTCTCATGCTCCACTTCTGAACCTCTGCTACCACCACCACCCCCGACTCCCAACGAGTACTGATTCTTGTCAAGACAAGTGTTGTTGTGGCTTTAGCAACAGGAATCCTCTGAGGCCAGGACAATATGGCACCAACCCTGAAGTGGCCTTTGCAATTCCGAAAAGGTACAGTGCCCCTTTCTTGGAAGGAAACTGAACAGACAGTGAACCAATGGCTTCTGGTGTGCAGTGGAATGGCAGCTGAAACAGTTATTCTTGAAGAGTAACTATGCTGATGGAGTCTAACCTCTCAATGTTAGACTGGCATTTAATAAAGGAGATGAAACCACCCACAAACCGAGAAGAATGGGAGGTGGAGAAGAACAGGACGCCAAGATGAAAAATCTTAATTTCCTTGATATCTGTTGTATGTAGATGTATGTTAACTTCAAGTTTCTACTCTGAAATTGTTCCTTTCTGACAGTTAGAAATACACAGTAAACTCTTGTTATTGACATGTCAGAAAAGAAGAAAGGAGAAGGGAGGATAAGAGAAGGGAATAACAAATATTAAAAAATGAAGAAGAGTAGAGAGAGGAGATGGGCTAAAGCAATGATTCTTAAATTGTAGGTCACTTCCTTTTGAGAGTTGAACAACCTTTTCACAGGGGTAGCCTAAGACCATAAGAAACCGCAGATATTTATATTACAATTCATAACAGTAGCAAAATTACAGTTATGAAGTAGCAATGAAAATAATTTTGAGTGGAGGTCACCACAACATGAGGAACTGTACTAAAGAGTCACAGCATCAGGAAGGTTGAGAACTACTGGTCTAAAGAAATGAAGACATGTTGCCATGGAACCATAGATGTACTCACAACTCATTGCAAAGTCCACCATGCCATGTTTGTCTTCGTACAGAAATGTACAATGAAATCCCTAAAATTACCATTGTCTCAGTTTTTCATCATACCGAGAGGTAAGACACATTATATTTATTGGTTTATTTCTCTGACTTGGAGAACAGTCATGGGATTCAGGTCTTTATGCCACCAGGGGCATCAGTGACTGCTTGTCCTTTTGAAGTGAAAGTCTGTCAAGGTGCTTCTCTGCATTGTACAACTGCCCAGATGCCTCGACACAGCAATCTGTGCTTTGACTGTAGCTGGCATTTATGTCCTAGGGTTAGTAATGCTTGTCTGGGATATACCTCCAGCTCTATCTTCTCTGACTCTGTTCACATCTTTACTGTGCATCTTGACTTCCTGCCACCATGAATACTAAACAGCATGGTTCTTTCTGAATAGCATAAATTGAGCTAAAGTTGATTTAAATTTCTTGGAGAAGACAGCTTCAAATTGAAGCCAGTCATTTTTAACACTTAGAAAACTCCATCCATAAATAATCTTGTCTTTCCCTCCCTAATACCTATAAACACATTCTAATCAATTGACATATGTATTATTTTCATCAAGAGGCTATCCTTAATAATTGTATGCCACCTTTTTAGTTTTCAAGTTCACAGCAGCAGTGTACTTCTAAATTTCTTAGTGACTCTGTCAGAGTCTAAATTTGAAGGTACAGTTACCCTAGTAACAACCTGAAATTTTAATCCACTGGTAAAGGGCAAATCAGGTCATGTTTTAGGTCCTCTTCAATCTCAGAAATAAAAAGCACCATGAAAAAGGATGAAGATAAAAGCGGGCCCAACTCCAAATTCCATTTGTATGACCATGAACTTGTATGAAGCATGTGATTTTTTGGGAAGTTTTCAGATTTTTCCGCAAGTACTTGAAGCATTGTTACATTAATCATGTCCCAATGAATCATTATTTAAATATCAAGAAACATATAAGAAACTGGGAAAATATAACTGGGGTGTGGCACATGTCATTATAGATTTAAATATGTTCTGCTCTGACAGTATTGCCAGCTGATCCCTTGATTTCAATCAAATTGACACAACAGTTGTGAAACATGATGTTAAACAGCAAAAAGAGCATTCAGCTATAAGCCAAACCACTTAGGACTGAGCAACTGCCAATACTACTAGCTGTGTCAACTTGGAAACCTCACTGAATCTACCTGAATATGACTCTCATTTCCAACAGGAGAGGGACCTTGAGAATAGTTGACTTCAAAGCCTGTGCATAGGTTCATCTGAAGACAATGCAGCCCATCAAAGAGTCTGAGTATTGTATCATCTCTGTTTTTTATATGAAGAGACAAATGCTAAGAAAACACCCAGTGAATTCACCAGGTTATAGGACAGAGAACTTAGGAGAGTGGAAATTTGAGTAACTCCCCCAAGTAGAGGGCTTACTGCTTAGCCTGGAAAATTTAGTAAAGTCCAATTGCAACAATTACAATCATTGCATAACACTAAACAGCAGAAGTTAGTTAACTTGTAACATTATATGGGTAATTCAATATACCACAGCTTGTTTGAATTCTAAATTCAAGAATGTTACAGTAAAATTTCACTTCCCTGAAGAAGTAATTCTGAAATTTTTTTCAGCAAGTCATTTAATTTCTTTGAGGTGAAATTTCCTTTCCCATAAAACTGGTTAAATCATATCTACATCAGACTATTATGAGGATGCAATGTGATTAAATATGTGACCCTGTTAAATGGCTTGACATAAAGAGCACCAGGCTGGCCTGACTTCCACATTAGTAGCTGCACTGATTGTGTAAACATGAAAGTTTGTTCGGATATCCCAGAGATCTGGAAAGACAACCGTGGGAGTGATACTGATTTGATTATGACAATATCTTTTAAAGTTGTGGTTAAGAAGAAATAGTCTATGTTTGTAAACTATTTGTCACAGTGCACAGAATTTACTAAGTAACTGGAAGAGTTAGCTATAATTATCCAAGCCCATGGGTGATACGTAGTTCATTTTCTTTACTTTTATACTATATGATCTATGAAAATTACGTCCAGGGAATTTAGAATGATCCTTCCAATATTCAGATAGCTTAAATAATTTCTAGATGTTGTAAATATAAAGTACTTTTAAGAATTTTTATTTCTCTTTGAAAAACCTAAGGAATTCCATGTAGTTATAATATTGAAGTATCTACTTTAGATTTTTGCAGAATCAAGTAAGTTCAAATGGGGCTAGGAAAATTATAGTTCTTGAAATAATTACCTTCCACACCTCCTACTCATCTTTTCTTCCAACATCACTCTCTTAGGCACCCTGGTTTCTTCATTAAGGACATGACAGTGTAATAAAGTGTTATTCTGGCAAGTTATAGGTGTAGATATTCCTGAGCTTGTAGCTCTATAGAGTTGGAATTTCCCCAGATCTCCTACCCTAACCAATATAAAAACCCTGTTAGATTGCTACTCAGGGTCTTTCCTGCTCAGCTGCTGCATCAGATGGATGGAGACCCAAGTTTAAACTTGTAAATAAAAAAAAACTCTGCTTTTGTATTTGGATTGGTCTTTTGGTGATGTTCAGGGTACTCTGGGTACAACACTACCACCAAAAAATGACAGGAATTAACAATCACTCGTCATTAATATCACTGGACTCAATTTGCGTATAAAAAGACACAGGCTAACATAATGGATATGAAAACAGGATCCATCCTTCTACGCTGCATACAAGAAACACACCTCAACCTTAAAGACAGGCATTACCTCAGAGTAAAGGGTTGGGGAAAAAAAAAACCATTCCAATCAAATGGACCTAAGAAACAAGCTGGTGTAGCTATCCTAATATCTAACAAAATAGTCTTCAAACTAAAATCAATCAAGAGAGAAGAAGAAAGTCATTTCATATTCACCACAGTAAAAATCCATCAAGATGAAGTCTCACTTCTGAACATTTCTGCCTCAAATACAAGGACACCTACATTTGTAAAAGAAATATTACTAAAGCTCAAATCACACATCAAACCCCACACACTAATAATGGGAGACTTCAATACCTTTCTCTCACCACTGGACAGGTCTGCCAGACAGAAATTTAATAGAGAAATAAGGGAACAAACAGATGTTATGACCCAAATGGACCTAACAGACATCTATAGAACATTTCACCCAAACACAAAAAAATGTACATTCTTTTCAGCACCCCATGAAACCTTCTTCAAAATTGACCACATACTCGGTAACAAAACAAATCTCAACAGGTACAAAATAATTGGAATAGCCCCCATGGTATCTTATCAGACTACCATGGCTTAAAGTCAGAATGCAACAACAACACAAAATGCAGAAAGCCTATAAACTCATGGAAACTGAACAATGCTCAACTGAATCACCCCTGGGTCAAGGAAGAAATAAAGAAAGAAATTAAAGACTCCCTAGAATTCAATGAAAATGAAAGCACGACACCCTCAAACTTATGGGACACTGTAAAAGCAGTGCTAAGAGGAAAGTTCATAGCACTAAGTCCCTACATAAAAAAAAAAAAATTGGAGAAATCTTATCCTAGCAAGTTAACAGTACACCTGAAAGCTCTAGAACAAAAAGAAGTAAACAAACTGAGGAGGAATAGATGACAGGAAATAATCAAACTGAGGGCTGAAATCAAATAAAATAAAAACAAAGAGAACAATACAAAGAATCAATGAAACAAAGAGTTGGTTCTTTGAGAAAAATCAAGAAAATAGACAAATTCTTGTCCCAACTAACCAAAAAGCAGAGAGAGAATATCCAAATTAACAAAATCAGAAATGAAAAGGGGGATAACAACAGACACTGAGGAAATCCAGAGGATCATTAGGTCATACTTCAAAAACCTATACTCCACAAAATTTGAAAATCTAAAATAAAAGGACAATTTTTTGGATAGGTACCACATACCAAAATTAAATCAAGATCAGATAAACCATTTAAATAGACATATAACCCCTAGGGAAGTAGAAGTAGTCATTAAAGTTCTCCCAACCAAAAATAAAATAAAATAAAATAAAAAAGCACCAAAGCCCAGATTGTTTCAGCACAGAATTCCATCAGAATTTGAAAGAAGAGCTAATACCAATATTCCGGAAATTATTCTGAACAATAGAAACAGAAGGAACATTGCCAAACTCTTTTTACGAGGCTACAATTACCCTGATACCCAATCCACATAAAGATGTAACTAGGAAAGAGAATTGCAGACCAATCTCCCTCATTAACATTGATGCAAAAATTCTCAATAAAATACTAGCAAACTGAATCTAAGAACACATCAAAAAAAATAATTCACCGTGATCAAGTAGGTTTCATCCCAGAGATGCAGGGATGGTTCAACATACAAAAATCTGTCAATGTAATACAGCATATAAACAAACTGAAAGAAAAAAAAACACATGGTCATCTCATAGGATGCTGAAAAAGCCTTTGACAAAATCCAACATCCCCTCATGATAAAGGTCTTGGAGAGATCAAGGATAAAAGGAACAATCTTAAAAACAATGAAGGCAATTTACAGCAAGTCAACAGCCAACATCAAACTAAATGGTGAGAAACTCAGTGATTCCACTTAGATCAGGAACAAGAAAAGGTTGTCCACTCTCTCCATACTTATTCAATATGGTACTTGAATTTCTACCTAGAGCAATAAGACAACAAAAGGAGATCAAGGAGATACAAATTGGAAAGGAAGAAGTCAAAATTTAACTGTTTGCAGATGATATGATAGTATACATAAGTGACCCTCAAAATTCTACCAAGGAACTCCTACAGCTGATAAACACCTTCAGTAATGTGGCAGGATACAAGATTAACTAAAAAAAAAAATCAGTAGCCTTCCTATATACAAATGATAAATGGGCTGAGAAAGAAATTAGAGAAACATCACCCTTTACAATAGTCATACATAATGTAAAATATCTTGTGGTAACTCTAACCAAACAAGTGAAGGACCTGTATGACAAGAACTTTAAGTCTTTGAAGAAAGAAATTGAAGAAGATATCAGAAAATGGAAAGATCTCCCATGTTCTAAGATAGGTAGGATCAACATAGTAAAAATTTGGCAATCTTACCAAAAGCAATCTACAGATTTAATTCTTCACAGACCTTGAAAGAATAATATTCTACTTCATATGGAAAAACAAGAAACCCATGATAGCCAAAGCAATTCTATACAATGAAAGAACTTCCGGAGGCATCACCATTCCTGACTTCAAGCTCTACTATAGAGCTATAATAGTAAAAACAGCTCAGTATTGGCATAAAAACAGACACACTGAACAATGCAATCAAATCAAAGACCCTGACATTAATTCACACACCTATGAACACCATGTTTTTGACAAAGAAGCCAAAATTATACAATGAAAAAAAAAGAAAGCATCTTCAACAAATGGTACTCACATAACTGAATGTCAACATGCAAAAGATTGCAAATAGATCCATATCTATTGCCATGCACAAAATTCAAGTCCAAGTAGATCAAAGACCTCAACATAAATCCAGTTACACTGAACCTGATAGAAGAGAAAGTGGGAAGTAGTCTTGAATACATTGGCACAGGAGACCACTTCCTAAATATAATACCAGTAGCACAGACACAGAGAACAACAATTAATAAATGGGACCTGAAAACTGAGAAGCTTCTGTAAGGCCAAGGACACTGTCAATAAGACAAAAAGGCAGCCTACAGAATGGGAAAAGATTTTTACCAACCTCACATCTGATAGAGGGCTGATCTCCAAAATTTATAAAGAACTCAAGAAACTAGACAGCAAAAATCAAATAATCCAATTAAAAAATGGGCTACAGAGCTAAACAGAGAATTGTCAACAGAAGAATCTCAAATGGCCAAAAGTCATTTAAGGAAATGTTCAACATCCTTAGCTATTCGGGAAATGTGAATCAAAACAACTCTGAGATACCATCTTATATCTGTCACAATGGTTAAGATAAAAAACACAGATGACAACTTATGTTGGAGAGGATGTAGAGAAAGGAGAACACTCCTCCACTGCTGGTGGGAATGCAGTCTTGTACAGCCACTCTGGAAATCAGTATGGACATATCTCAATAAATTGGGCATCAATCTTCCTCAAGACCTAGCAATACCACTCTTGGGCATATACCCCAAAGATGGTCAACCACACCACAAGGACATTTTCTCAACTATGTTTATAGCAGGCATTATTAGTAATAGCCAGAACCTGGAAACAACCTAGATGCCCCTCAACCAAAGAATGAGTAAGGAAAATGTGGTACATTTACATAATGGAGTATTACCCAGGGGTAAAAAAACAATATCATCATGAAATTTGTAGGCAAATGGATGGAACTAGAAAAAAAATCATCCTGAGTGAGGTAACCCAGACCCAAAAAGACAAACAAAGTATGTACACACTTATAAGTGAATATTAGACGCAAAGCAAAGGATAACCAGGCTACATTCCACAATCCTAGAGAAGCTTGGTAAAGAGGAGGATCCTAGGAGGGACACACATGAATCACCCCAGAAAAGGGAACGGTTTAAGATCTCTTGGGTAAAGTGGGAGGGGTAGTAAAGGGGAGTCAGGGGAGGAGATGGGTGATGGGAACATGAAAGTTTGAGATGGCTGAGTTGGGGGAGGAGTGGGGAGGGAGAGCAATAAAAGAAATATCTTGATAGAATGAACCACTAAGGGGTTAGGGAGAAATCTTGAGCTAGAGAAATCCACAGGAACCCACAAGGATGTCCCCAGTTAAGACTCCTAGCAATGGTGGAGAGGGTGCTTGGACTAGCCTTCCCCTGCACTCGAATTGGCTCTGTGTTTCTTATTTTATAAGACCGTTGGTTACATCTACAGTCTACACTAATTGTCATCATAAAACCTACATCCAATGACTGATGAAAGCAAAGCACTTGGCCAAGATCCTAGAGTTTAGCCGAAGAGAGGGAGAAGGATTATAAGAGCAAGGGGGGTCAGAATCATGATGGGAAATACTGCAGAAATAGCTGACCCAAGCTAGTGGGAGCTCATGGACTCTGGACTGACAGCTGGTAGCCTGCATGGGACCAAACTAGGTCCCCTGAATGTGGGTCAAAGTTGTGTGGCTTAATGTGTTTGTGGGTCCCCTGACAATGGAACCAGGACTTATCCCAGGTATACAAACTGGCTTTTTCGAGCCCATTCTCTGTAGTGTAGTGCCTTAATTAGCCTTGATACAAGGAGGAAGATGCTGTGGAATAATCCTTTTGTACACTGGTTTAATAAAATGCTAATTGGCCAGGGAGGAAGTATAGGAGGGATAAGCAGACAAGGAGAATTCTGGGAAGAGGAAGGCTGAATCAGGAGACACCAGCCCGCTGTCCAGGGAGCAGCATGTAATGGCACAGAGGTAAAGCCATGGAAAATGTGGCAATTTATAAATGAACAGAAATGGTCTGAGTTTAACTGTAGTAGATTGTCATTGGTAGGCCTGAGCTAATGGCTGAGCAGTTTTAATTAACATAAGCCTCTGTGTGTTTACTTGGGTCTGAGAGGTTACAGGACCAGAAATTTTGTAAGTGGCTGTGGAACTTTGATGCCGGGCGAGCACAAGAAAACTTCAGATACAAGGTCCGGCCCCAACTTTGTATGCCAGCTTGTGTTGACTGCCTAAGGGAGGCCTTGCCCTCTCTGAGGAGGGGATGGGATGGGATGGGGTAGGTGTGGGGGAGCAGGAGAAGGGGAGGGAGGGAGAACAGGGAATAGTATGTTAAAGGAAAGAAAACTTTTTTAAATTAAAAAAGAAAGAAAAATAAGAGTGAATGGGGAGGCCTAGTGTGTACTAGATATTCCATAAGTGTGAATTAGTTGGGTTAATGCTATCTAAGTTTACTGAGACTATGTGTTTCTTGAGAGAAAGATGGGCAACATTTACCCTAAGTTACAGTGCCTGACCCAGAGATTTACACATGGTAGGGACTGAACACATATTTTTTGAAAGAAATGAAAGTCTTAATGGGTGGATGGATGAATGATTGAATGAATTTAGATATGGATGCAAATCAAATATAAGAGGCACCCAATTTTTCCCAAAGACAGAGAAAAAAACTTTTTTCTAATTATAAAGGTCCTTCAAAATGCATTTAAAATATTTGAATGCTAAGATAGTGTTGAACTTATGAACAACACCCCCAAAATCAAACATGATCTTTCAAATACATTATGTGAGTAAATGATGTGTGATGGTGAAAGTAGAAATCTCCAGTCCCTTTTAAATGAGCCTCAGGTCTAAGTCTTGGCACCTATCAAGCCACAACAGCTTCAGCATGTCTTGATGTGAACCTTCCAAATGCTGATATTGTTTGTTGAAACATTAGCCAATAAACAACTCTCAGTATAAAATCCTCTTAATGTCTGATTGCTCCTCTTAAGGACCTTATGTTGCTTCATTTCAAACTGTGAATTACCTTTAATTCACAGCTTGAACAGATTGCCAAATTTTGTTTTTGTTTTTGTTTTCTCTGTTCCCAGGTGGCTGACCTGATGCAGTGGAGAACTTCCAAAAATATATTAATTCCTTTGGAAAACTTGGCATGATGTGAGACATGGGGCATACAAGAGAGGTTAAAAGCAAGTATTGGCATGATTCTTTAGCTCAAAAATCAGAATGGCGGCAACTACTGCAAGTCACTACAACTACCAGCTTTTTCAGGAAATTAAGTTCTTGGGTTAACTCAAAGTGATTATTAGCATTTCTGAATTTTAAGTACCAAATTCTATATTTTGATTAAGGAATAATCTAAGAAAATAACATTTTCCTGCTACATAACGTAGCCAGTTTGCTACCAAAATTACATCCAAGTAGCAGACCAAACATCTACTTAGGAAAGAATATCTGAAATTGCTAGAGAATGTGGGTTATTGTTGTGCAACAAGACAGAGAAGTTCATAAATTGCAAATAAAATTCTCAAAGGAAACATTTTCGATGATGAAAGTTTTGACAGAAGGATGGCCATGCCTATAATGAATGTGAGGAATATTTTGTTGTTGTTAAATTGGTGAAAATTCATCTACAAAATAATGTTTTCTTTCTATCGGTTATAGCATTCTGGAAAACACAGTCTCATAAACTTGCTATTCTCTATGGTAATGAAATCTTTCTAACATTTAGAGGAAGTTTAGAGATGATGATAGTTGAGTTAAATAAAGCAATTTTTATCCAGTTTTGTATCTTACAAAGCAGAGAGGTATGATTTCTTGTGGGGCCCATCCCTATCAACCAGCTCTCTCTCTCTCTCTCTCTCTCTCTCTCTCTCTCTCTCTCTCTCTCTCTCTCTCTCTCTCTCTTCTCTTCTCTTCCTTTCCTACTACCTAGAATTCCATGTATGCATTTGTTCATACAAATAAGCATATTAACTACACATATGGAAACTATGGCTGGACACAGTAAATCTGACTTCAAATAGCCTGTCATCAATTCTCTGGATTCATGCTTATTGTTTTCAAACACATAGTCAATACTTTAAGTAGAGATACTAGTTTTATGGCAGGGAAAAAAAGCGTCATGATTACATCTAACTTTACATTGGGGGTTGTATGGACACTATTCAGACATTCTCAATAGCATGCCTTAAAACCCAGAGTTGCTTGGATAAGAGTGTTTCTGGTTTCCAACTGGACAGAGTCCAAATGCTAATGACCAAGTTTAACAAAGGAACTTAATATTTTGAGTTGCCATCTTCTCAACAGTGCTCATAAAACAACTTAGTTCAAAGGCTAACTGAATGGACACTTATGGGTTCATGGAAGCTATCTAGAATTATTCTCAGGGCAATTGAATACAATTCATTTGTTGTTGTTTTTAAATGTCTCACAAAGCTCAAATATAAAGAGGCAAGTAAGAATGTAATGGCAAGTACTTGATGATTATATTATGATCAATTTGATGAGGCCATTCAAAAAATATCCAAGTTTTTTTTCTCTTGGCTCTTAAGGGGTTCCTTAACAATCTACAAAGCAACATGATATCTTGTGTGTCCACTGAGACCCTGAATCTAGTAAGTGATGTATACAGAATGAATATGATATTTGTATCCAAATATACAGCTGTATATTCCTGAAAAAAAATAATTTGACCTTCTAACACTAATGCTTTTACCTATTTGAGGAACACAAGCCATTTATGGAGATTACAATCTATTTTATTTAGGAGATTTGAGTAAGGGCATTTTAAAGATTATAATATAACTCAGACTCACAGAGGCTGAAGACTGACAATGGGGGCAGCAGACCACTGGAATTTAAATCCTCTAGAAAGTATTAAGAATTAAAGTCAAATACACTTTAATGTAGTTTAATTACTAAAGAGTATGTTTACATCTGCAGTCTAAAAATCTTTTATGGGGTTACTCATATGTATATACACATTTGCTCATTAAGTTGCTGAATTTCCTTTTAGGGACACTGTGTACTTTAAAATAAAGATAAATTACCCTGTGACTTAAACTTGCATATTTGACATTCAGTGTTTTTCCCCAAATACCCTGACTGAGGTAGAGTAGAGGCTTCTAAATTCACCCAGTCAAATTTTCGTGTCTCAATGGGAGGCAGTAGAAGTACTATATGTCAACAAAGTAGATCAAAGGAGTAGGAAAATACCCACTTCTTTAGAAGGTCAGTTAAGTTCTGGGGTTTGCTCATGGAAAGAGCATCAAATGTCAAGAACAAATAGGGAGCCTGGGTAGCTGCATGCTTAAACTCAGACCCATTGAGGTATGTGATCACAGGCTTGGTGCCCATGCATGCAATTCTTATAAACAATCCACACTTGAATGGAAGATCTGCAATTTGTCAAGCAGAGAAAGAAAACCAAGCTGAGCAAAATGAATAGATGATCTCAACAATTAAGGGATCCTGTTTTCTAAGGCTCTAATCTCTCTCCACTGTACTAAGCAGTAGGCCACGTGTCTTAGAAATTTGCTGGCCCTGAGTAGGCATTTCTCATAGCCTTCTTGTCTTGGGAGTTACTTTTTACCATTTCAATTATTGGCCGTTGTTCTACATTGAGAATGTTCTTAATCACCTTCAGGATTACCCTGTGAAATGGAAAATCCTAGAAGCTGGCTTAAAAATATACCACAATAAAGTATGAGAAAATAATAATAATGACTGAGCTGATAAGAATTTAAACGCTAAAATAAAAATGATTTTATTACAACTGTGACCTTCCTTGTTTTAAACCCATATCTTGCCAAAAGAAGGGAAGTATTGCAATTACAGTCTGATGGACAATACTTGGAAGAGGTTCATTCATAAAACAGACTTAGTATCCTCAAGTCTTGTTGACTCTTTTTACAGAGAATTTTAGTCTTATCATCTGTACTATACCCTGTGCAGTAAAATGCTATTCTCTGAAATGCAGCCTCCAATTTTAAGTGAGTTTCCTTGTGTTAGGTTTATACTACTAAAATATTTCAATATATGTCATATTTCACAATGGAATTCTAACATACATGCTTTAGGAGTAAGATCACTTTGCCATTAAAATACAATTTTATATTCTTCCTTGTTTGCAAACCTGCATTGTCTTCCCAAATTTGTTCTTATGTATCTTTTTATTTTTAGTAGGAAAATGGTAATGTAGGAATGCCAATTTGGAAATAAGATCTATGATTCATTCAGAACAAAAAGAACAGTTCATATGATGAATGTTCAGAGATTATTTTGATTTCTGCATTTCCATTAGTGTGGCGATTACATCAAAAAAAATTTAAAAAAACGATTTTCTTATTCCTCTTCCTTGTTTTGTCTTGTGCTTTAAAGTTGAGGACTCTTGGTTGTTAAAGTTGAGCTTTTCATTACAAGGTACTGGTCAGTTCCAAAAACAAGGCAAGATGACAACAACAACAACAAGGATTAGTGATCAGGTCAGGGCTTTGAGATTTGATTACTACACTGAAACAAGAATATGGAATGGAAGCACCATTGACTATATCAGTGTCTCAGTCTATTTGGAATCATTCCCAGTTGTTTTATGCAGTTATTCATGATCTTCAAAAAGGTGAGCAATTCACTTCAAGTGTTTCATTAGGCAACTTGTGTGTCATAAATTATTTCATTTTCAAAAATTTCAAGCATATACTATTATTTCCATTTTCTATTATTAGAAAGGAAAAAAGTTATGACAGAAATACTCCATTGATATACTCTTGGGTAAATGGATATTTTAAAAAAATCTACAATAGTTAATATGAGGAAATTGGTTTTCTATAAACCTCTCCTCTGGTTGATATTAATAAAAAATGAAGACAGTGCAGAGTGAATTGCAGGGCTCTGACTTTTAAACTTTTATCTGGTACCATGTCATCTTTTTCTCAGTCTTCCTGACTGTCCTTGTTTGGCTGTAACATACAGATGACAGATGATCTGCAAACAGTGGGGTCTTTGGCTAACTGGCTATCAAGCCACATCATCTTTCATGTCCATTCTTTGCCCTTCTTAGTAGCTGGAGCTGGCTATTGTTTAGCTACAGACATTGAAGTTACATGAAATTCAATACCTAATCAAAATGTGGGAAACCAATATCTAGATTTTTTTCACTGAAGCCACAGTTGTTTTGAGGAATTGACCATGACTGTGTCTACATCATTAGAGAGTCAATTACTAATCACATTCATTTTTACTCTTCTTGCTAATCACAGGTACTTTAGTATAAATGATTGTATCTACTCAAAATATATATTTATCGTCCTTCCTCGGGAAATGACAGCACTAGGAGGTGGGACTTTTGCTGTGGGATGGTCTGTATGTCAAATTGCTCTGATTGGTCAATAAATAAAACACTGATTGGTCAGTGACTAGGCAGGAAGTATAGGCGGGACTAACAGAGAGGAGAAAAGAAAGAACAGGAAGGCGGAAGGAGTCACTGCCAGCTGCCACCATGACAAGCAGCATGTGAAGATGCCGGTAAGCCACGAGCCAGGTGGCAAGGTATAGATTTATGGAAATGGATTAATTTAAGCTATAAGAACATTTAGCAAGAAGCCTGCCACGGCCATACAGTTTGTAAGTAATATATTTATATAAGTAATGTGTTTATTTTATAAGTGGGCTGTCCGACTGCCGGGGCTTGGAGGACCCGGAAAGAAAACTCCAGCTACAGACTTTGGAGAGAGAATTCTGTCATGGTGAGACTTCATGAATGGAATTTGTATCTTTACAAGAGCCACTGCAGAAGGAACTCTTGCCACTTCTACCATATGAGCTTAGAGTAAAAATACGTCTATCTCAGCAGATACCATTTCTACTGGTCACTTTACCTCTGACTTCCTAGAATCTAGAACTATTATAAACCCATGTCTCCTATTGATAAACTTCTCAGCTTATGGTGTATATGTTACAGCAGCTGAAACATACTAAGGTAATGAGAATTTGATTAACCCCCACTAGTGTGAACTTGGGAGTAAAAGGTTCATAGTCTCAAAGAAGAAACCAACCACAAAGGAGAAGTAGCTCAGCACTGTGGTGCTGACTGTGCCAAAATGCCCAAAAGAGGCCAAATACTCACGATTTCAATGATACTGACTTTGTAGAAGCTCTGCTGGTTGGGTCATTCCACTCTGAATAGAAAGGACACAATTACTTTTCATGCTTCTATTGTAAATGAGTATTCAAAATTAAATTACTTTCTAAACATGCAGCCTTCCTGGATAACTTCACAGCCTTCTGTCATAATAATAGATGAAAAAGAGGAACTAGAATGGTAAATCACCAAGTAACCTTTTTGTTATCATTATTCTTTCTTGTTTAAATGACATTGAGCAGAAAAGAGGGAAAAGTAAGGGGAGTGAGAATATGGTGACTGGCATAAGAAGGAATTGAAAAAATAAAAACAAAAACCACTTACTTTGTAAGGTAAATCCTGGAGTCAGATGCTGAGATTCCTGTAATTAAGAACATACAATACAGACATCACTAAAATGGTATGGGGGTGAGGGGAGTTATCTGTTATTGCTAAGGATATAATCTTACTAATGCTTGTAAATAAGAAATCACTGTTAACAATTATATTAGTAAAACTTCCATGTGTAGCTGTATTTGTACCTATTAACAAAGGTTGCTGCCACAAAATAAAAAAAGTCACCTTATTATAATTAAAAGTAAGTATCGTGTCTATTTGGAGCTGTGTCCCACATGAGAACAAATGATCCATATGTGTAAAATTCAAGTGTATAACTTATCACTTAACTAGGCAATGATGCTTCTAAGAAAATCACGGGTACTTAGTTCAATTAAACACATGATCATAGTTTTGGTAAAAGTGTAAACATGATTATAATTAATAAATATGTCAAGTTTCTCCCTTGGTAAAAAAAAAAATTAAATGTGCAAGTTTGAACTTAGTTCAACCAAGGCATTCATAAAACTTTGTTACAAGCCTGTTGAGGTATAGGAAGTAATTTGAAATGTTAGTAGACTATATTATTTAAAGGATTTAGATTTTATTTGAAAATCACCCTTCACAAAATTCCTTCACTGTTTTGAGAAACCTAGATTTGCACTTATGAGTCTTGCTGGGAGTGTGGCACACCTGTGCAGATCTTGACAAATTTGGCAGGAAAAAGCATTATAGTAATGCTCAGGAGTGGTTTGAAAGAGAATGTCCCCTATGGTTTCTGACACTTAGTTGGAGGTGCTGCTTAGGGTAGGTTTAGGAGGTCTGTGGCCTTGCTGGAGGAAGTATGTTACTGGGGGTGGACTTTGAGGTTTCAAGTCCATGTGCTATTACCAGTTCACTCTTTAAGGTTGGAGCTAAGAGCGCTCTCATCATTCATACCTTCCTGCTGCCATACTTCCTTGCCATAATGGTGATGGATTTTTATCCCTCTGGAACCATAAGCCCAAATAGACTCTTCCTTCTGTAAGTTGCCTTGGTCATGGTATTTTATCACAGAAATAGAAAAGTAACAAATATATAAGGTCACACACAGTAGTGGGGACTCAGTAGAGAACTTCAAGGACTGCAGAACAAAATCAGAGGCAGTTAACTCAAGCAAAGTCCTGGGTTTCATCACTATCACTACAAAGAAAGTAAATATAAAATTGGATTTATCAGAGTCATTGTTATTCAATAGGGTAAATCTTATACTACAGAGAAGGAAAAAGATCACAGCATAATTTGTATGTAAAAAATAAGCAAAGAAACATAGGACTGGGCTGTGCTTTATCTTTTCAGTCTATTTATTGTACCTGTTTCATAAGAAGTTTGACTTTTGTGATGATCACTACTAAAAACTACAATTAACTCAGCAACTAATAGGAAATCCCTCTCAGCTGAAGATTATCAGTAGTCCATGTATAATGTTTACTGCTCAAAGGCTTCTAAAACTGATAGAGACCTGCCTTTTAAATATTTTTGTTTGGTACTGTAAACCTTGACAAAACCCCATGGGCTAGGAAGATTATTGGCCCTAGTACAGGGCTCACTATTATTTAGTTAAACTGATATAACACCAAATCGGATTCTAAATATTTATGATTATACACACAGACAAATGCCACCCCCACTCATCTTTAATTATTGAAGCTTATATTTGCAATGAATGGAGGTGCATACATGGCTGCCCAAGATGTTGAGAATAAGTGACAGTTGAATATTCAGCCTTAAACAAGACATTTATGCCACCCTCTCAAAGGTACATGAAACACTGCAGAAGAGAATGAAATACTGTAAGAGTCAGAAGATAGGGAGAAAGACTGTGAAATGCTATCTTCAAGACACAGCACAGTCATTGCAAACACAATCTCACATCAGCTATGGTTGCCTGCACTGGCCTGCACAAGACAGGTCTGTCAAAAGCCAATTGTGGATTGAGGAAGGGCTCGTGGAACCCTGCATTCCTTGCTAAAGTATTGGCAACTTGGATTCTAGGGGAGGGATAGCCATTGCCTTCACTTGTGAACCAAACAATGAACCAACAAGGATCCAAGGAATAACTCTTAAACCTGTGACTACACATTGGTTTTTGGTTATGATCACTGGGTCACAAACAGAAAAGGCATGAATGTAGGAAAAGGATCTGTAGGGAGGAGAGTGCATTTGACAGATGTGGAAAGAAGATAAGAGTTGAGGGCTGGTGAGAGTAAGTAAAATGCACTATATACACATACACATGAAATTGTCAAAAGCCAATTTAGCCAATAGAAAGGAAAAAATAATGGAACAAAGAGCTAGAAATTGTGTTATTGTGTACTGATCACAGGTTTTATCATTACATTTTAATACATATATACCATTGTATCTTTCTCATATTTACCTCTTCACCACTGTCATTTGTCTCTCTGTCACTAAAGCACTAACTGCCTTTTGATGAAAGGTCTCTAAAATGTTGAACAATCAGATCCTATCCCTTAGGAAATTACAGATGGCAAGGAAGGGAATTTGTTTGTAGAGGTCATATCACTGGTAAGGATCAATGAGATATGAAAATTAACAGCACAGGGAAAATGGCATAGCAAAGTCAGAACTTAAAGAAAGCACACACGTCTATGGCCATTTAATGGGGAGGAAAACATTCTTCTTATCTGTCTTCTTATCCCTTGAGGGCACAGTTATAGCATACTGTACTATTACAGCACAACACAATAATTGATGCTGATAATAGTATCAAATTTATGAAGAAACACTAAAGAATGTTCAATATAACCTTCTAAAGATGGCAGAAAAATGTTAATTATATTTCAAAATAATTTCCAACAAGTGGATTCTCTGAAATTATCCAAGAATTTCAATTATCAAGAATGTCTTTCTTGGATATACAAAAATGAGTTGCTAACAATTTGTATCAGCTTAAGTTTAAACAATTATTTCTATCTACTCTTTCTCTAAAGGATTTTATTACAAAGATGCAGGGCAAGTTTAGACTTGTATACCTTCAGGAAATTAAACACAGGTTCCAAAGTCAATCAAAACAAACATCTGATAGGAGAATAAAACACACAGTCCTTGTATTTGTTCTGTCAACTTGTTTTTAAAAATGGTCTTTATACTCAATTAGGTTGTTTCAGTGCACCAATGTAGTGATGCCTGAAGCAAATAGGAGGATGAAGTCATTCTGCAATTTTACATAATTGATATTACACATATTCTTGACATTGATTTTAATGCTAATCTGGATAAATCATTTTTAGACAAGATATACAAATAAAGAAAATACTTTTATATGCTGCCAAAGTCACTGTACATAATATACAACCATAAACGTATATATCATGATTCTGGAAAAAAACTATGTTCATGCAATAATTGTTATTGCATGTAGTATTAAAAAATGTCACCAGACATGAAACTCAGTATTTCTTGCATAGAAATATCATATACACCAGTTCATAATGAGGCCAATCTATATTTGCAAATTCATGTAAGGCTCTTTTAAATAACCACCTGAATGACAATCACGTAATCAGATGCACCTAGATTTTAGAGTGTCAGCTAATTTTTCTCTTAAAGGGCTATATAATAAATATTACAGGTTTTTTGAAACATATGGTCTTTGTCATCATCCCTCAGCTCTGCCATTATAGTGTAAATGGCTGTTCCTGTGTTCCAAAAATGATTGATTCATAGACATATTACTAACAATAATGTGTTATTTTTCTTTTGATTTTATTTAGCATTTTAATATGCAAAGACCAAAGGGATCCAGTGCCATCTCTGTTCTAGAGTCAACTTGCCTGTCCCCACCTACTACCAAGGATATTGTTGCTCTCTTGGTTCTACTTAGAATAAATTTATTCCCCTCTTTGTGGGGATTACATTCTCTATAAGAAATGGAGTATTTTAAGTTTGTGATTGGTAAGCACACTTAAACAGAATTTTTAACTGTGTTTGTCTTTGTAAGTTTACAGATTCATAAATCACTTGACTTGAAAAATTACACACAGACGGGGAGAGAGAGAGAGAGAGAGAGAGAGAGAGAGAGAGAGAGAGAGAGAGAGAGAGAGAGACCCTGGTACAGATGAAGAAAATGAAGCTCAGAGGAAGTTAAAAATGATTAAGCAGCATCAAATGGAGGAGTTAGATTAAACACATCCAAGATTGTAGTTCTCTTCTCTGGATGAGTTCTGTCATAGCCTTTCTTTTTTGGATGGGTTCTCAGAGGGTGGTATCACCCAGTTCTGGTACAAGCACAGAAAAAAGGGCAATCAGCCATCTTCAGCATATTGACTAGACACAGCCACTGTTCAGAAGATATTCTTTGAAATAGGGCATCTGTAATGTGAAATAGTTTGACCCCGGTCTCCGAACATCTAGATCTCCAAACTAGTTTTCTAAGTTTATTAATGGGAGCTCTGAAACACCTTACTTAATGACTATGCCCCTCAGTTTTCTTCTCTGTAAATTACACATGATCAAGTTATCAGCATCTCTGGGCTGTGGTGAGGGTTGAATTATTTATTCTATATGAAGTACTTACAATGAGTTGAGACTACAAAAAAGGATGGAAAGCCCAGTATAACCTGTGGGGAATGGGAGCATGGGTGCAAGAAGGAATGTCACATACATAGAGTTTATATTCTTCTTGACAAAAATAGCCATTTGGGCAAGAAACTGCTCTTATCTGGACTGCTTGAGAAAACGTTGCATCAATTGGACATGCAGGACCCATGAAAAAGTGAAAACTGAACTTTGCAAGGCAAAATGGTCCTTCAGATTCCTGCTTCACGAATAAACTGCCAGACATTCCACAGGACACAGAGAAAAGTGACTGAGACTCTAGGCCTATATGGCTGAACTTTGAATGACTGTAAAGGCAGCCAGCTGTCATTCTAGATTTTTGGAAGTTGCTTACAATGCACTTCCTGTTTACTTAGGTATTATTATATCCTTCTTGGGTCTTTGATGTAGTTGAAGACTAGTTAGTTATAACTACGGTTTTCCTTGGTTATGACAAGAGATATGGTAGATATGAAATCTTAGATTCACAAATATAGGATAAATAGAATATTTTCTTTGAATTTGCCAAATATAAATAGACTAGATATTGTAACTATAATTCTTGTTTGTTATATATAAGTTTACTATGTTAAAGTTAAAACCTTCCTTTTTAATTAAACAGAAATGGGAAAATGTTCTGGGATAATGCTTTTGTACACTGGTTTAATAAAATGCTGATTGGCCAGTAGCCAGGCAGGATATATAGGCAGGATAAGCAGACAAGGACAATTCTGGGAAGAGAAAGGTTTGAGTCAGGAGATGCAAGCCTGTCATCCAAGGAGCAGCATGTAATGGCACATAGGTAAATATACGGATCATGTGCTAATGTATAGATTAACAGAAATGGGTTGAGTTTAAATGTAAGAGCTAGTCAGTGGTAGGCCTGAACTAATGGCCAAGCAGTTTTATTTGATAAAAGCCTCTGTGTGTTTACTTGTGTCTGAGTGGCTGCAGACTGGGTGGGACACAGGAAAACTTCCAGCTACAGTTGTGGTGTCTCTTCACAGCATTAGAAACCCTAAGACAATCCCTAACTTTAAATACACTCTGCTTTTAGTAAAACATTTATGAATAAGTAGATCATGACCTGATGGAGGAAGTAAGGATAGAAGGAAGAATATTCTTTTAGATAATTTTGTTAGAATAGCCCCATCTTTTCTTCCCTTTAACTGAAAATAGGTTCTTTTCTCATTCTATATATCTTGATTATGTATTTTCCTCCCTCTACTCCTCCTAGTTCCTGCACACCTTCCCTACCACCTGTATCCACTCCCTTTCTGTCTCTCATTAGAAAAGAACAGGATTCTATGAGATAACAAACAAACACAACAAAATAAAATATAAGATCAAAACCAAAAACCCCATATCACATTTAAATTGGACAAGGCAAACCAACAGAAGAAAAAGGGCCTAAGAGAAGGCCAACAATCAGAGACCTACTCATTAACACACTCAGAAGTTCCATAAACACACTAAACTGAAAGCTATAATATATACACAGAGGACCTGGCACGGACCCTTACAAGCCCTGTGCTTGCTGTTTCAGTCTCTGTGAGTTCATATGAGCTTTGCTCAGTTGATTTAAATAGCTTTGCTCTTTGGGTGTCCTCCATCCTCTCTGGCTCTTGCACCCTTTCTACCTCCTCTTCTGGCTCCCTGAGGATAAAGATTTGATAGGGACATCCCATTTACAGCTGAGTGCCCCAAGGTCTCTCTCTTTCTGCACAATATCTGAGAATAGCAATGTCTTTTATGGCACATTAAAAAAAAATCTGATGGTGATAAATTGTTACTGGAAGCTGTAAAGAAGCTATACTCAAGGCTTGACAATACAATTGTAGAAAAAAATCTGCCTGTGTGGTATCTTGATTTTTAAGGATCAGTCTACATGTAAGCAACGATTTGGGAGGTGACATAGAAAAATGAAAACTTAGTTACCAGAATGAAGAATATAGCTTTTCTTAAATTCAAACCTATTGGTCGAGTGGTGGATTATCTAATCTTCTTTAGGAGATGATTGTATCCTATGATTCCTTAGGTCGGGGCACAATTAACTTGGACAGAGTTGAGGCTCAGGTACTGAGATATGCCTGCTGATATCTGTGCATATGTTGTTTTAAAGACTCCTTTTAAATAAAATTAAGTTTTGATACCATTATGAAGGAAACAGAAAGTTAAGATTTCTTTAAGACACCAGAAAACTGATGACATTTTACCCATCACAAATCTAAATAGAATATTAGTATAATGAAGGCAAAGGAGAATAAGGGAATAGAACTAACCTGTCCTGAGACAGAAAATGTGTTCTGGTTGGAGATTCCAGGAATGTGTATGTCAATCAGAGAAGCAGGTTCCAAATGGGTCATGCTCTGATGAGGAAAAGGAGACTACTTAGAAAATTAGTTCCCTTCCTGGCACAAAACGTAGAGGATTCATTAAAAAATTACTATGCTTCTTGGCCTTAGTTAAAATCAAGTGTAAAAACTACTTAAGAATATTGACTTAATTGGTCTCTTTTTAGCAGAACTTAGCATCATTTGGTCCAATACTCTTTTTCACTAGTTCTTGAAGCCTATCTAAAATACAAAGGCCATCTAGCTTCTATTTGTGTATATGTTGCCCATGACAGAGGCAGGGGCAGAGATCATCACTGCTTGAAATAGCACATCTAGCTCATGCAGAGACACCTGGATCAGAATCTTCCTTCTTGGTTGTGAAGCACCTATCTCACAAAACTTCTACCTGGGGATAATAATTTGGAGGCACATGAAGCACATATCTCTCTGCTTTAGCTCATTTACTTATTGGAAACTTTCAACTTTTCTTTTGAAGTTCTAGCCTTGAATTCTGTCACTATCCTGGATGCTCCCAAGGCAAGACTCCTGACTGCCCTGGGCTTTTCTATCTCTTAGTATCTTGTTCCAGGTATGATCTGATAGCTCCAGGAAGTGTAGCACCTCACCAGCTGCAATCTGGATGCTCTAATATTCATCTATTGATGCAGCCTAACAAGTAGTGACAAGATGATGTACATGCTCTTTATTTTTTTTCTTCAGAGATGAGGCAGCTAAACAGTATTCCTTCATTCACAGAGAAGGTTACTATGAAATTGCTGCCTTGCTTCTTCCATGCCAATCATACAGTGTATTTGTAAGCTTCAAGTAGAAAAAGCCCTGCAGTCTCCCAACCCTCTGTTATCAGCAAGCACACCTTGTAAGCTCTTTCAAACAGTCTTTGAAAAAGAAGTGCTGTTCAAATCTTGCCCAAGTCTTGCTATGAGTCTTAGGGCTCATAGCCAACATGCTATACCCTAAGGGCAAGGATAATTAAATCATATGCTCACAATCCTAGCAACAGAGAGATGACAAATTTTGTAAGGCAGGAGGGAGTCAGCATGTGTAAGTTTCGCCAAACATTTTCATATATAAACACTAAATATAAAAATCAATGTAATGATGGAAATAAAGAATGGTATTGAGGAGGGGGTACAAGGATCAAAGTTAGTAAATGTATTTTTTAATGAATATGTTACATAAGTTTTCTTTTCAGTTTTTACAGGTAACACAATTAGTTATTACAAAGGTAATATTAGTAAGAACTATCAGGTAGCACTAAAACACGTCTTTTTCCTCCCATAATTACCCAGTTCAAAAAGACCCTTTGATGTATGAATAGTTATAATGCAAGGAGATACTTCACAGCTTCATTCACAGCAGCTCTGCTGAAGCAGAATTTGTAAGTATTATTCTGACAAGTGCTGACACAGATTGAACTTTCCCTAGCACTATTTAAAATGGGGGTGGTAAGTATATTAAACATGTGCACAAGATTTAGAAGGGATGCTTAACCTATTTAAAAGATAAGCTGTTTCCAAGTGTTTTTGACTTGGGAATTTATACCCAGTTGATAACATTCATGACAAATGCCAAATGCTGCTTACGTATTCATCAAACTTGCCCCAAAGTAAATCTTTGTGATAAGAGTTTCAAGAAGATTTCTAATTACTTGATGCTTCTACAATACTAACTGATCTGTTTAAAATGTGTGTGATTTTCCTGATTAGAGATGGTCTCTAAAATATAATCATTTAAATTATTCAAGAAGATAGCAGAAATGAGGAGGTATTGTCAAAGTGTACAATATTTTTGTTAGGAGAAAGAAGTTGTGAAGTTCATTGTACAGAATAGTAACATGTTATTAATAATATAGAGTAAACCTGAACATTGTTAATGTATATGAGAATGTATATGAGATGGTGGCTATTTTGTTAACTTGTTCTAATTATCCCACAATGCAAATATATTACACATCATTGTATTATATCACACACACACACACACACACACACACACAGGCTTTATTTGGCAAATGAAAATAAACAAATAAATAGTAGCTCATATTTCCCAAGTCAATTAAGGAGTAATAAGCCCTATCCTGGGAGAAAAGTGTTACCTCTTTTCATCAAATGGGATAATCAGAGGCATATTGTATCCCCTTTTTGCATTGTTTCCAGGGATGCCTTGTGAGTTATTTAAAGGTGTTTCAGGCATTGCAAATAATGAAATCACTTTTCACAGTTACACCATTTCACCCAGGTATACTTCTGTATTTACTCCATATGTTATGAATCAGATTATCTTGAATTAATAATGGAATATGCCACCTTGTTGGACAATCCACAAAGAAGTGCATATACCATGGCATTTTCAATTTGCGCTAATTCTTTGTATTTGAAAAAGTGAAATTTCATGAAACAGCTCACTGAGTCTATGTTACCACAGACACATTTGGTTACAGTGGGGGCAACGCAGTTCAAATATAATTTCCTGAAAGGATACCTTTGGTAAGAAACTTCAGAGCAATCTCCTTCACTTCTGAAAATAAGTTAGACAAATAACATGTCAAGCTCACAGAAGACTTTCCATTGTTATTCATTTTATTAACACTTGAAAAATATGAATCTGGTGTTCTCTTCTTGCTACTCCTGAGATAAGAACACAGACGCATGCTTATGCAAGAATATATTTATTGTTTGCCCATTCAGCACCTAGACATGAGAACCTGCTCAGAAAATGTCATTTTTTTGCAACTGAATCTAATGCTGAGTAGTTGTGTGCAACACCAAGCATCACTTTCTCTTTAAAAAAAAAAAGAAAAAAAACATTACATGCATGCATTTAAGATTGGCTTGGACCTCCCTAAGCTCTTCTTTATCTGTGGATTCCTTTGCTTCTCCTGGAGAGAGAGACAAAGCAGGTAGTCATATATCTATTAGACCCCTAAAGTAATCAATGCTCTGAGAAAAGAGCTTGTTTACCTAAAATTTCATGCTTAGTTGGAATTGAATGCTGGTGGCCAGTTCCAAAGACACACCAAACCAAGTATGCCTCCCCTTTGTAAAGTAGAGGACATGGTTAATGAAAAAAGAGAGCTAAGTAATGATGTTTTACTTTTTAGTACTTGAGAAAGAATAGATTTCACAAGTGATAGAGCATTCTATGCCATTCTGACAATGTGCAGACAAATCATAACGTCATGTCAAGACTTTAAAGTTACATATAGGAAACATCACAAAACACCCAATTTCCTACTGCATTATACATATCTTGTTTCTTTAATGGGACTCCAACAAATCTGAATAATTTGTGGTCACTCTGCTTTGCCCAATTTAAGATATGGAAGCTGGGTACCCTGTAGGCAGAGGGAGAGATGGTGTTGTCTGTTCTTATAGGTTCTGCAAACCTCAATTGTATTCCACGCTGTCAGAGAAGTTTGCATTTCTAGTAACTAGTCATAAGCCTTGTCTTCTACAGCTTTGGGTATTTAGTTTCTAGTATGTAGATACTAGTTGGTCCCTTTGTACCACAAACTAAATAGATAACAAGTAGGACCATACCCATTTGACAAGAGGGAAATCACAACTACAAGGATGTAAAATGTCTTGCTCAAGGCCACAGAGAAAATGGTAGTGTCTCTAATAGATTCCTTGCCTTTGACTTAGTGCCTTTTACTAAGTAGACATTATGTGTTGTTCCCTGAGATACACATATGATCGAGTCAAGCTCCTTCCCTAAGAAGCTTATCCTTCTTGACATTCAAGTCTGTTGCAAAAGTGCCAGGAACACAGAGCTGGAGGAAATCATTGTATGAAACACACATAGTAAGGTTGTAAGAGGAAAAATAATGTGTGTGTGTGTGTGTGTGTGTGTCTGTGTGTCTGTGTGTGTATATGTGTGTGATTTTCAGAAATGCATGTTACATTTCACACAGTAACTATATAATGAAATAATGTGTTAATACTACAAGCAAATATTAAAATCTTCACCTTCAAGGAATTCAAACTTGAGTTAGTTACAACAACTTTTTTCAAATGATATTTTACTAAAAGGAGATTATGATGGTATTGATTATATTACATTAATGTTTTTGTTACAGACAGGAGCCCAAAAGGCAGCAATAGGATGAAAAGAGCTTAAGTCACATCTGATCCCTGCCAAGAACTTCCTGAATGATCCTAGTAGAGTCGATTGCCTACTTGACTACTCCAAGTCTGTTTCCCCACTTGTAACATGCAGGACTTGTTTTGGACAGTCTAGATTTATTTTTTTAACTACCAATGTTATTAATCTCTAATTTATCTGCTCTGCTGTGTCAGAAGCCTGACATGGGAGAAGCATGTATGAGAGTTTTAGAGAACATATAATGCTGTATACATTTAAAGCTCCTCACTCCTGGCCCCACAATCATGGCTATAATACTGCTAATATGAGCTGTTAGACTTGTGCTTTATAACAAGCCATGTAAGTCCTGCTCAGAGCTGAAGAGATGAAGGGGAACCCACCCCCTTTTTCTTTTTACTGAGATATCAAAAAATATAACCAATGCAATTTTGAAAGTATTTACAAAATCTTCTTATTAAGAGTAGTAAGTTTGAATAACTCAGTATTTTAAGATAGAAGTAGAATAGATTCACAAAATTGACTTAAGCTTTTCTTTTCATAAAGATTTAGAATTAAATGACTCTCACAGCCTCTAACAACCTTTGGAAGGGTGGGACTACCTATCCTTTTTACTTTCTAGGGAGTTTACTTCCAAAAAGTGATGTGATACATTTTGACATTGGGCACCCTTACACGTCAACACAGCCTATGGATACAGAGACTTTAGGATCTGAAAGCCTGCAAATACTGAATCCACATGTCCCACTTATATGAAAGAGATCTTCACATTGGACAGGAATATTTGTTAATGGGCTCCTTTCCTCCTAAGAGAAAGCAATGTGTGCTGCTGGACAGAAGATGCTGCATTGCTGGAAAAATAATGACTTAGGCTCTGTATCCATGGGCTCTTATGGTGATATTTTATTTGTATTAAAATGTTATTTGTATGTTAATAAATAAAGTTGCCCGGGGGTCAGAGCTATTAGCAAGCCATAGGAAAGCAGGGCAGTGGTAGCGTACGCTTGTAATTCCAGCACTTGGTAGGCAGAGCTGGGTAAGTCTCTGTGTGTTCAGGGATACAGCCATTATTGGATACACATGCCTTTAATCTTAATACCAATCATGGAAAACCTGGAGGCCTATACAGACAGGCTGTGAGGAGGCGGTCATGTGGTTGGGTTTACAACCAATGAGAAGGCAGGACAGGAACTCTATATAAAGACTTTAACACAGGGGTAGCTCTGGTTCGGAGAGGTAGGACCACCGCAGGAGGAAGGGTAAGGATTTAGCTCTTAGCTCTGACCTCTTGGCTTTCTTCTTTGCATTGGTTCTGTGTTTCTTATTTAATAAGAAGGTTGGATACATCTACAGGCTCTGACAATTCTCCAAAGGGAAAGGGACAAGGGCTTTGGGATACTCAGGAGTGGTGGCCCAATGATTCAGCTTAGAAGCACAGCAGCCAAATCATTGTTCATCCCTCAGTCTTTTATCAGTTTCTAACTGATCTGTGGGAAGCTGCCTGTCCCTGACAGGAGAGATGCAGAAGCACTAGCATATTATCTATAGCCCTCTTAGAGACATTCACAGGAAATGAATGCAAAGAGCTAGAGCAGCCTTGTGAGGGGTCCACAAAGGGCAAGGGCCAGGGAGTCACTGAGGTGACAATTCATGAGATGGCTGTGGTCTATCCAGGCGTCTATTCCCAGTGTGGTATCCCAAAATGCAGCCCCACTGTAGAAACATGAACGCATGTGTCCCAGTGAATCTTCTTCTAAAAGTCAAGGCTTTAGGAAGATTATGACTATAGGAGGGAACATCTTACTCAGTGTTCATGAATTTGGATGTTCCACATGAGGTTCCTCATAGAGAGAAGAAGGATACATGAGAAGATGTTCTAGCCTCTTTCTTCTCTGGCCATTCTCAGAATAGATATTGCATTTTCCAGAACAAGTGAACTTTATCTTAAAGATGTTTATAGCAATATATACTATTAGGAATGGTCTCAAAGGCCTTTATAACCCCATCGTAAGTCAAATTAGCATACTGAGACCACTCAGGAAACAAGATCCTTCCAGAAAGAGAGGGAAAGTGCTATTTATATAGTGTATTTTGGCTTCAGCAAAGCAGTGATCATATAAATGTCTTGCAGAATAGGACAGAAATATGGAAAGTGCATTAGTATGCAAAATTCTAGAAGAAGTTGACACAAATTTCTAAATAAGCAAACTCAACCTAGAAGTAAAATCTCCACAGGTGTACCACAAGACTCTTTAATTGGTAGTCCTTCTCTGTGTGATATACAATTTCCTCCAAGGGTGACATGTCATTGTCATCATCAAGCAGAATTATTAAGGTGAACTAGAGAGGACCCTGGCCCTTGGTCATTACAAGGAAGTAAGCAGAACAATACAGCCAACAGCTAGGCCTATGGTAATGGTATGGCATTATTAACATTTTTTGAAAAGATCAGGAAGAGTCATCTGAGATCCAATTTACTCATTCTTTTTGCCCCAGCTGCATGTAATCTTGTGTTTGTGCAAGGGGGGAGGATGCTAGAATATATATCTTCAGTGGTGCAGATAACCATGAGTAGGCATGATAGAGGTGGGATTGTTTAATGATGCAACTACCTTTGAGTGGTCAATGCTCCTATAAGTAACCCCTGTAAACTCATTACTTCACCAGTCTGGACTAGGATGGAATCCTTCTTTGTTCTGTTGGTGATTCTCTCAATAAGTAAATAATGGTATCTTTTTCTCCCAGGGGAAAGTCACACAACATTCAGTTCACCAGTTTCCTAATAACAATAGTCAAATAATAACACCATGTTTTAAAGAGTGCTCTTTAAAAAGTCTTATATCATTAAATTAATCATTTAAAATAACATGTAGGAAGTCAACATATCAGGACAAGAGTAATCAGATGTGGAGTGATCTTGAAACATTGGCTTGAAGCCCAAAGGATGGTTTTTTATTAGGAGTGAATGAACCAAGTGTAAAAGACTACCTAATTTTGGCATAATTCAAGGCATAGTCCCATAAGGATTTTAGTTGATCACCTAATTTCAATTGGTAATGTTTTTGGAGTTAAAAGAACCTAAACTATCTTAGGTAGCATTGATTACAACCCTCATAATATGGAAGGTAATAATTCTGCTGGATATTGCATGAAAACACAACCATTGGAAATGGGGGCATTAGCCCAGATCTGCCATTTCAGCAGGAGCATAGGAATACTACAGAAAGGAAGAGTTAGAAGCTGTCATAATAATGTTGGCATACAAGGCAAAGCTGTCAGAGGAAGAGATTTCGGATCTGTTTTGTGGACCAGCCCTAGAGAGGAGACTAGGAGACAGAAACTGGTCAAGTAATTTTAGGCAGGGACTCCAAAAGTGTGTAGTTCTAAGTCTTACCTTGGCCCCAAAGTAGGAATGTTCTTGGTTTTTTCTTGGCCAGAGGCCAATAATGTCAGAAAGTACCACGAATTCCTAATCTGGCTTCTTGATATCTTTCTAATCTGGTTTCCTGATATCTTTCTTCTTCTTTTACACAACCTAAATGAGTAACCTTACCTTGAAACTACGCAGGAGACTTGATTGAAATTGAGTATCACCTGGACCCCAAATAGGTGGATTGATGGGACTGACTAGTTCATATCCCTGTATCTCACACCAGTTATGATTTAAATCCCATAAAAATACCCTAGACTGGCAGCTTGGCGGTTTTGCTACACCAGCCTCTCCCTTCTTTTTTTCCTTTCGAGCTCACATCTGTAATTCTACAATAAAACTCCTTTCTAAACTCATCCTCCTATTGCCCTTTAATTTCCTTTTTAAGTTCAAAAGACAGAGATCCCAGAAGCCACTGACTTGGGGAGGCTCTGGTGGCCATTGATTTTTGTCAGGCACTTTAGCTCTCCAAGCTATACACATACCTGAGGTGGGAAAGTTTCTGTCACATTCAAGGACTCCCTGACCTTCTGTTTCACTATGAGTAAAAGTAATTAGGGGAAAAATTTTGGTCCAGACTAAGAGAGAGATTCCAATCATGTGAGCCCTCCAACCATTGAATTGTCTGTCTTATGAAGCAGTGAATGAATTATCTATCATTTAAGATGGGACGTTCACTACCTAGAATAATAGAAAGGGGATTTCTAGAAAGGTGCAGAGGGACAAGCTGTACATTATTTACCTCTGTATAGTAAACAATATGTAAAAGAAAACAGATATCTGAATGTGGATTTGTCTCTGTCTCCCCCTCTCCAATGTGTGTGTGTGTGTGTGTGTGTGTGTGTGTGTGTGTGTGTGTGTGTGTGTGTGTGTGATATAAACATAGACAACTAAATTGGCCAAAGAAATTCATCATTTTTCCAGAATCAGAGTTGTGGAGGCTGTAGGAGGAGAGCCTGCTGTCTCACAGTGAGGCAGCTCACGTCTTAATTTGGATGCCTGCTCAATCTTGAAAAGTCTAACAACAGTGGAAGCACACACTTCTCTGGGTTTGATCACTGACTATTCCTGCCAAGCCTCTCTAGTGGTCAAAACACTATTCCACACTTGACTGAATGAACATTCTTCTGTTTGTAATGCTCTTAAAACAGCCTCCAGAGATTGAAGCCCTGATTTCTGTGCTTGCTGGCAAAAAGGAAGTAGAAAATAAACTGTTACATTAAATACAACTTCCAAATCATGACATAACAACAGCCTAATACCAAATGCAATGCACCACACAAAAGAAGACTCATTCTTTTAAAAGTGAAAACAAATTTGTGCTTTCACTGATTTGTTACTCAACTTCTGGCAATAACTTCTTCAAATAAGTAATTGTTGACTTTATTCAAACTCTTCAGGGCTAGAAACTGTTTCAGGAAACCTGGAAAAACTACCCCTTTGGCCTTAGAACCATGTATAGAAAATGTGTGGCTCACACAAGTTACTTTCATCCTAAAAGTCCCCAAACCAAGTTTCTACAGGAAAAAGCCTTGTTCTAAGTTACAAATGGTGTAAAACAAAAAGTTACATCATCAGTGCCACAGAATTCCATTGTGTGCTCAATCAGACCATACTTTTGCCTGATGCAATCATTTCCACAATGAATGTAATGAGAACTTTTATGACAAGGAGGAAAGCTAGTCTGTGCAAATTTTTGTTTGTTTTTTTTTTACTTTGTTTTTCAAGGAAGGGTTTGTCTGTGTAGTCCTGGATGTCCTAGAACTCCTTCTATAGCCTAGGCAGGCCTCAAACTCCGAGATCTTCCTGCCTCTACCTCCCAAGTTCTGGGATTGAAGGTATAAACCACCACATCTGGCTATGTCTGTGCAAATATTTTTGGGACACTATTTTTCACACATTCTGTCCTCATCCACTTCAAAGAAACCTCCACATAGGTAATAGTAAAAGAGAAGAAAGCTACATAGTGACACACTGGGCAGCATTTAACTGTCTATGCAGCAAACATATTTGACATTCCTAACAGATGCTGGCCTTGTAAACTTCAATCCTTATCAGAAACCCTGGATAAATTAGGTTGAACTAGTCAGAGCAGAAGACTAGTCACATCACTGGGAAATGTAGTTAGACTGTACAATGTTAATTGTTTAGTGTCTGTGATAAAGGTAAAATTAACACAAGCTGGAAATATAAGAACTGGTCATTATTAAACTAGTTTTACAAAGATCAGGATCAAATAAAAGCCTAGTTACAGTTTCTGTTTAGTGGTCAGTTCAAATATCTGAGGATTCTGAGATGCTTGGTGGTCAGTTCTTCCATTGATAACCCTTGAACCTGTTTTCTTCATTCTTAAGCAAAGCTTGATATCAGAGTACTACCACTCTTTTTATACCACTATCATGTATCTAGCTCTTCTGCTTCAAATTCTTTTTGTCATAAACTATATTCAATGATTAGCACTTAAAATACAATTACTCAAGCTACTTCCTGAGTCTTTCATAATGTTGTAGCCATACTTCTTTTTTTGCAGTCATTTACTAGGTGGGATGATGTGCTATATCCTCTTAGAATGAATGGCTTTTTTACAGTTTGCCCTCCAGTTGAACCTTTATGTGCAGTTCAGGCAAATCAACAGAAGAAATACCATACCTTCCTTGGCTTTTCTCCAAGCAGTGCACTTAATGATCTACATTTAATCTTATTTGTTCAAATGTCACCTTTTTAGTGTATACTTTCTGCAATGTATCTCAGAGTTAGCAAGATGGAGCAGGCCTAGGCACAGGGTCTAGCTGTTCTAGCAGCAGGTAGAATATTAGTGATCAGAATATATGTAAGATAATGAAAATTGGTAGTTATCATTCAAAGTAGAACAAAAACAAACCTGTCAGTCTATTTTTTTCCTGTGAGGGCAACATGAAATTTATGATCATGTTCTAAAAATTACCAAAGGGATTTGTTACTGTTCTATTGCTAGAGAGTTGCACAGTACACAGGTAGCAACAGAGCTGTCCTTTAGAAAGCCAGGTTGGACTGTAGGTGGATGGCACAAGTGAATAGCAAGACACGGGGATCACCCAATGACGGAGAAATGGATGAGATCTACATGAACAGCCTGGACATGAGTGGGGGTAATGAAGGGCGAGGGTTGAGGGAAAGAGAGCTTGGGGGAGCGGGAGATTCCAGCTGGATCAAGAACAGAGAGGGAGAAAAAGGAATAGGAGACCATGGTAAATGAAGACCACATGAGAATAGGAAGAAGCAAAGTGCTAGAGAGGCCCACAGAAATCCACAAAGATACCCCCACAATAGACTGCTGGCAATGGTCGAGAGACAGTCCGAGCTGACCTACTCTGGTGATGGGATGGCCAAACACCCCAATTGTCATGCTAGAAACCCCATCCAATGACTGAGGGATCTGGATGCAGAGATCAACGGCTAGGCCCGGGTGGAGCTCTGGGAGTCCAGCGAGAAAGAGGAGGGTTTATATGAGCGAGAATTGTTGAGACCATGGTTGGATAAAGCACAGGGACAAATAGCCAAACGAATGGAAACACATGAACTATGAACCAATGGCTGAGGGACCCCCAACTGGATCAGGCCCTCTGAATGGGTGAGACAGTTGATTGGCTTGATCTGTTTGGGAGGCATCCAGGCAGTGGGGCCGGGTCCTGTGCTCATTGCATGAGTTGACTGTTTGAAACCTGGGGCCTATGCAGGATCGCTTGGCTAGGCCTGGGAGGAGGGGACTGGACCTGCCTGGACTGAGTCTACCAGGTTGATCTCAGTCCTCGGGGGAGGCTTTGCCCTGGAGGAGGTGGGAATGGGGGGTGGGCTGGAGGGAAGGTGAGGGCGGCGGGAGCGGGGAGAACAAGGGAATCCGTGGCTGATATGTAGAACTGAATTGTATTGTAAAATAAAATAAAATTAAAAAAAAAAAAAGATAAGCCAATTGTCAGCCAGTGTGTTATTACCGGCCTATAGCTACATTTTTCCTGCCGGTGATACCATACATCAGCCCTACCCCTACTGCAGCACCCTTGCCAGTGGCTCTTGTTTATCCAGTTTCTTCTGCTTTCCTGAAGGAAAGTCATTACAACAAAAACAAAAACAAAAAAACACTTGGTAAGGAATTTGCAAGCAACCCACATCTATTATGCAGATGACAAAAACCAACATGGCTAGGCTCTGTGTTAATTCAATAAATATGACAAATTGAAAAGCTGCAAAGTGCCTTATGGAACTTGGTGTGGTCTGAAAATAAAACACCTGCACTATATTAAAGATATGCGGGTTTAGTGCAGAGGCAACTAAGTTCTTACAGTGCTTGCCATGCAATCATGGGAATCTGAATTTGGATCCTCATTGCCTACATAAAAAGGCCACGCATGGTAATGCCCTACCCTCCTTAACCCTATAACCCCAGTGCTGAGGAGGCAGAGACAGGAAAATCCTTGGGGCTTTCTGGCCAGACAGTATAGTTAAATAAGTGATATCTAGGTTCAGTGAGAAACACTGTACCAATAAAACAAGACTGAGAACAACTGAGAAAGACACTCCATGTCAAGCTCTGGTGTCCACATGTGTGTGCATAGAGATGCATGCATGTGTACTTGCATATACATGTTTGCATACACATGAATATATATATATATATATATATATATATATTATATATCATATACACATGATAAACTTATTTATGGTGCTTATATATTTGATAATTAAGAAAGTCATAAGGGCAATTTAAACTCCTCAGCTAAATCAAACTGAGAATCCATAAAGGGTTGAAATATGAAATTCAAAGGCATATCTTGAAAATTTAGAATTTCAGAACAGCAATAAGAAAAGTAAGTATAGCAATCCAGTAAGAGCATGCACATGTACATGGGTTAGTATTTACTGAACAATTCATTTATATTACTGTTTTAAATCTAGTCATGAATGTGGTAGCATAGTTGTTTATTTTTTCCTCTGATTGATCAGATTATTTAGTGTAGAAGACAAAGATGTACAGCTCTAGAACTTCTACAAAGGAGTGTTCAGCCCTAAATGGGCATCTACAGCATGACCTTCTTCCCAAGACTCAGGGACCATCACAGAAGAGGGACAGAGAGATTATAAAAGCCAGAGGCCAGAAAGGACTTTAGTGAAACAGTATCTTCTTGACATGACAAGAAAGTTGCATTCATGACTTCAAAGACATAAGAAAAATGGTCTCTAAATGTCTTGTGATTACAACCAATATTCCAGCTAGATTCTTTGCAAATATAGTCTAACTCTAAAATTCATGTGAAGAGGAAAAGAAGCCCAACTAGTTAAACCCTTTTAAGCAAAGATGATGATTCACACTACTTACTCTAAAGCTATCCATATCAAGGAATTATGGTACTGACAAAGAGTGTGGGGGATGGACTAATGGGAAAATGTGTACTTGCATATAAGAAAAATGCTTAACTTTTTTAAAAATGCAAAAGCAATGCAATAAAAGAAGATAAAAATATTTGAAGAAGTAGTTCTAAAACAAAATAAAATTAATCTCACTATACCTCATACCACATACTAAAATTGATCCAAATGGATCAGTGACCTAAATAAAATTCTTATATGAAAAAAAACTATGGTGAATAAATATTACAACTTTGGGTTTGATGAAAAAAATTAGGCTTTGCTTTGAAATCATAGCCCATAAAAGAAAAACGAAAGATATAACAGACTTCATTAAAATAAAAAAATCATGGTCTTAAAAGAAAGCATCAAGAAAAAGATAAACATATGATACACTCTTGGAAAAAATATTTGCAAATTACATATCTGACAAAAATATCATACATCCAGAATATAACAAAAACTCAAGATCTAATCAAAAGTAAAAAAAATAATTTTAATGGGCAGATGATTTGAGCAGACATATCAAAAAAACACAAATGGAAAATAAGCTTATAAAAAGATTTTCAACACCATTTGTCATTTAAGAAATGTAATTTATGACCACAATGACAAATCATTGCACACATATTACAGAAGATTAAGCAAAAATATAAGTCAATTTTTTGTAATGGTGGTAAGGAACTGAACAATTGATTCATGTACTGTTATTGTAAGTACAGAATAGTACAGACGTTTTGTGAAACAACACTTTCATTCTGTCTTTCTATTATGTGTGTGTGTGTGTGTGTGTGTGTGTGTATGACACACATCACCAATTACACTTTTTTGTCTAATCTAGGTATCATCATATAATATTAACCCTGCTGTGAAACTGCATTTTGTTAGGTATGGTCCATCTAGTGGGATTCTTAGCTTTCTTAGTTTCTCTATTGTCCATTGTCCACTGAGTCAGGGGCTAAGTCCCCAAGAGTCACATAAAACCAAATCCTTCAATCCCATATCCTTATACAGAATACATAATGGACTTTGGAGCCTTACTGCCTAGAATGAGATCTTGGCTCTCTCTGTTTCTGGTTAACTACTGAATTTGCAAAGTCACTTGAACTCCAAGTGTTTCAATTTCATTATCTCTAAAGGGAAGATGATTTTAGACTTCTTCCAAACATTAGTTTGGTGATTCTATGACTCAGTATATGTGAAATTCCTATAAGAAAGCTGGGTACCAAACAACAAACAAAAACTAAAAACCCAGCTAAAGGAAATGTTTGGTATTATTGTGCTTGTATTTTGAGTTTTAACTAGCATATTTCCAATCCTGTGTCAAACAATAGTTATAAGTGACTGACTGGGGAAATTTAGTCAACTTTTTTGAGACCTCCAGGATGTCACAGATTTGTTAGTGACCTCTATGTTATGAGATAAGTAGTGCTGAAGATTACACAACATATAAATTGGAACTTTTCAAAATATAACATCATTGGCATCACGCAGAGCCTTGATACTAACTCATATTTTGGATTTCCTTTTCCTTCTTCTGTCTTTTTCTCCTCAGTCTTCCATATTGAAACCAGGGCTTTGCAGATACTAAACATTGTCCTGGACTTTTAAAGATATGTTTTCCTTCATTTTAAACTACTAATATTCATGGATCTCTGCATCCAGATCCCTCAGTAGTTGGATGAGGTTTCTAGCACAACAATTAGGGTGTTTGGCCATCCCATCACCAGAGTAGGTCAGTTCGGGCTGTCTCTCGACCACTGCCAGCAGTCTGTTGTGTGGGTATCTTTGTGGATTTCTGTGGGCCTCTCTAGCACTTTGCTTCTTCCTATTCTCATGTGGTCTTTATTTACCATGGTCTCCTATTCCTTGTTCTCCCTCTCTGTTGTTGATCCAGCTGGGATCTCCCGCTCCCCCAAGCTCTCTTTCCCTCAACCCTCGCCTTTCATTACCCCCACTCATGATGACTAGGCCCCGGGTGGATCTCTGGGAGTCCAATTAGCGAGAATGAGGAGGGTTCATATGAGCGAGAATTGTTGAGACCAAGGTTGGATAAAGCACAGGGACAAATAGCCAAATGAATGGAAACACATGAACTATGAACCAATGGCTGAGGGGTCCCCACTGGATCAGGCCCTCTGCATGGATGAGACAGTTGATTGGCTTGATCTGTTTGGGAGGCATCCAGGCAGTGGGACCAGATTTTGTGCTCATTGCATGAGTTGGCTGTTTGAAACCTGGGGCCTATGCAGGATTGTTTGGCTCGGCCTGGGAGGAGGGGACTAGACCTACCTGGACTGAGTCTACCAGGTTGACCTCAGTCTGTGGGGAAGGCTTTGCCCTGGAGGAGATGGGAATGGGGGGGGGGGGGGGTTGGGGGGTAGGTGAGGGGGACGGGACGGGGGAGAACAAGGGAATCTGTGGCTGATATGTAGAACTGAATTGTATTGCAAAATAAATTAAAAAAAAAAAAGAAACAAACAAACAAAAAAAAACCAATTAGAATTCACATTAAAAAAAAAAAAAACTACTAATATTGTCAAAATCCTCTGAAATTTCCCCTAAGTATTTTTTACCTCTGCTGGTTCATTCTGAGACATGGCTTGGAAATTAAAAGACTCCAGTTCTCTCATGCTTCTAATGTTTTTATTTGTTAATGTGTGTGGAAGTAATGCCATATGGTGTAAGGTGAGGAACCGATATTAACTTAGGAAAAAGAGAATATTTGTGGTGTTTTCTTCCTTCCTAAGAATGTTAGGGCTTTCTACTTATTGAAGTATTCTTTTTATCTCTCTCACAGTGCCTTAGCTTGATTGTATACACATGATATTTTTACTGTTAAGCTAAATCATAAACTGTATCATAAGGTATAAATGGAGTCTCTTGAACATTTCGTCTTATACTTAGTTGGTTGTTTTTTTTAATTTATTTATTTATTTTACATCTCTAACACAGTTTCCTCTCCCACCTCTCCTTCCAGTATCTCCTTTCCAACTCCTCTCTGCCCCCTCAATCCTTTCCTTCTTCATTTCTATTCAGCAAAGGGAAGGACTCCCACAAGTATCAGCAAAACATGGCATATCAAGTCGCAGTAAGACTAAGCACCTCCCCTTGCATTAAGGCTAGACCACGCAACCCAATATAAGCAGTAGGATCCCAAAAGCCAGCAAAAGAGTCAAAGACAGCCCCTGCTCCAACTGTTAGGAGTCTCACAAGAAGACCAAGCTTCCCAACTGTCACATATGTGTAGAAGGCCTAGGTCAGTCCCATGCAGGCTCCCTGGTTGTTGTTGCAGTCTTTGTGAGATCCTATGAGCCCAGGTTAGTTGACTCTGTGGATTTTCTTTCAGTGCCCCTCTGGATGCTACAGTCCTTCCTCCTTCTCTTCATCAGGGTTCCCTGAGTTTGCCCAAATGTTTGGCTGTGGGTCTCTGCATATGTACTGGATGAAGCCTCTTTAACCAGAATTGGACCAGGTACTAACCTATGAGTATAGCAGCATTTTGTTAGATATCATTACATTGACATTTGGAAGGGGAAATAGAAGAAATTTCATGGGACTGGGGATGGGTAGGAATGGGAATATGAGGGATCAAGTTGGGGAGAGATGGAGGAGGAGAGTACTGAAAAAGACAACTAGAAAGTCTGTGTTTCTCAGGATGAGGTAGAAACTTGGTGAAAGGGAAACTCCAAGGAATCTATAAGAATGACCCTAGCTAAAACCTAAGCAATAGCAGCTATGTAGCCTGAACTGGCCATTTCTTGTGACCAGACAAGACTTCCAGTGGAGGGATTGGGACACCAACCCAGACACATAACATTCAATCTACAGTCTGTCTTGCCTATTGGATGTGCTGGAATAAGGGTGGTGCAGAGATTGTGGGCGTGACCAACCAATGACTGGTCTAGCTTCAGACCCATACCACAAGAGTGATCCCATCCCTGATACTGCCTAGAGTGCCAGGACCCAGAGGCTGGATGGCCCAGAGACTTGGGATAAGACCAAATACTTGTTTGTTTTATATTTAACATATGTAAATAATTTATAAGTGTCTATTCCAGGTATTTATTTTACAAAAAGAAACATTGCCTAATTGTGCTGTTTATAAATGAAATTTTCTCATCTGGGCTGACAATGCTCCCTCCAGGATACAAAGACCTTGTAATCAAAACCCCAGCAGCAAACATGGAATCACTGTTTTGAATCATTGGTCAGGGCTCTCCAATAGACTCCCGAAATAGTACAGGCTACTGTTGTTGACCTTGGTTGTCACCTGTCCTCCCAAAAGTGAAAGATAAGATTCTACTGCTGAAGATGCCATGAATTTCAGACACAGTATCCAGAGGCCTCTGAACTGGAACTGACCTGATAAGCCTCCTCCCTGAGGACTAGCTTTCATAGTATCAGAAGAAAGGAAGCAATCAACAGTCCTACCCAGCTATTATGCCTATGAACCACAAAAATGACCATCATGGCATGATAACCCTATGGGTGTAGCAGTGGTATGCATACATTAGCAATAACCAGCAGTTCTTTAATTGGGCTTAAGACACACTAAAGAAGAGAAAAATCATGCTTGGCACTGGAAATCTAGCCAGCTACTCAGGGCTAGTGAAGTAATGAGTCTGGAAGCTACAACTGTCACTTTACTAAACTAGCATAATCATTAATTACATGCTAAATATTTGTCCTTGTCCACACAGATAAATATAATTCTCACTCCTCCTCAAGGAGACTTCTTTCTGTAACAGATAGAGACCATTCCAGAAAACCACAACCAATCAATATGCAGAGCTGTGGAGCCCAGTCCCAATGGATACATCTACAAAACACTCGCACATCTAAGGCACAGGGATAATTGCAGAAGAGAGGGCAGAAAAACTCTAAGAGCCAGGATTGTGAAGTTTGGTGTGGGATTGTGTCTCCTAGGAATGTCAGAAGCTACATATATAAAGTCTCACCAATATGACATCCTAAACATGAGCTGAACAAGGTCAACAAAAGTGGACAGGGGAAAGCTCACAAGGCCTCAACTTTACAGAAAGAACTACAGGAAACTAAGGAATGCTAAGAGTGGGAGAAATAGCCTTATTGGCCTTATTGGGGGGTGAACACACTGATTGGTTACCAAATAACAAATGGTCAGCTCTGAAAACACACATACATTATATAGACTGCCAGGTTGTATTTATGTATTTAAGAATACATGTATATATACACATATCTATGTTACAGCAATTAACAAAAAAGAGGCATGGATTTGAAAGAGAACAAGTAGGAATACATGTGAGGACTTCAAGAGGAAGAGAAGAAGAAAATTGTTTAATTATACCACAATCTTAAAAATAAGAAATTTTTTTAAAATTGTGTTATTTATAATAGTATTTGGGATTAATTTTCATGGATTTTCAAAATAACTATATATATATTTATCTAAACATAGCTATATATATATATATATATATATATATATATATATATATATATATATATAAAACTACACATACAGGTATATGTAGTTTACAAATAACCATTTAACATATCTTCTCCTACTTAAATTTCTTTTTTTTCCTTTACTTTATTTGTTTTTGCTAAACTCTAGAACAAAATTAAACAGTAGTGGTGTAAATAACACTTAGTCTCTTATTGACTATAATTGGAAATTTAGTTTCCTCATAAAAAATGTGATACTAGCTTTAGGTTTGACACAGGTACTTTTTTGCCATTTTAAGGATGTTTCCATTTATTTTCTTTTATCAAGAATGTGTATTGAACTTCCTCAAGTATCTTAATTATAACACACACACACACACACACACACACACACACACACACACACACACACCACATTGAGTCCATTTAGTGTTGCTTATATGTATGAGTGTTTATGGCTGACCCCAGTGCCATGCATGGGAAAACTTTTTTTCAAATTTTTATTCAGAGGAAGGGTCCAAAACATTTCCAAAATAGTATAGGCTATAGCCATCTCCCTTGGCTGCCTTCTAGAACTTAAATGTAAGACGTCATTGCTGAAGCAACCACACATTTCAGACTCAGGATATGGAGAAATCCAATTGGCACTAACCTGGAAGCCTCTATAATGCTTTTTATATATGAGAAAGACTGACCTTTCCTTTATTCTTTCACTTTTCATTTAAAAATTAGAAGATGTCTACCTTATTAATTATGAGAAGATTGTCATTTTGGTGCATTTTTTCTAGACACTGGTAATATGTTACAAAGTTACAAATAGAATGGCAGACTTTATTGTATTACCATTTTCTCTCCCAACCCAATTCTACTGGCAAAGCCAGAACCAAAATGCTGGTACTCAACCAAAGTCAGAAGCTATTTCTTCTTTAAGATAAACCTAGAACTCTCTTTGTGAAATCAATGCATTGTTTCATTGCCCTTTTCTGTATAACCAAGATACAGAAAGCAGGTGTAAATTATACACATGGCTTAAATTCACCTGCTTTCATCCAGTTCAATGGAAAATAATGAATCATCATATTCACAAAAAGAAATAGGTTGATAGAAAACAGACTTATTTTTATAACTCACCTAAAATATATAGGGACTCATGTGTCTACTCATCCACTTTTGAGGGACTACTCTTGCTCCCTCTCTGGATAGCTGTTATTGCTATTTGACATCATTTCTTTCCTGATATCTCCCCATGTGTGACAGGTTCTCATGATTCACTGAGCCAGAAACTTTGTTACTCACATTACTCACTTTCCCAATGACATCTGTAAAATATTTAAAATTCACCTCATATGCTAGCTTGCAACCCCCCAGATTCCACATGAAAATATTTAAACTGCTTGACAGGCTCTAAGTGCATTCGGAAGCATGTTGGATGGCTTACCTTCATTATTCACATAATAGTTTTAGTAATTAAATTTATCATCTTTTTTCTAGGTTTGTTTGTGCTTGAGAAAAGAGGAAATGATTACTGGAAAGAAAATATTGGGTAATATCTCTTATAGACTAATTTGGTTCTATGAATAGCTCACCTCACATGTGCATGGTTCTTATTAAGTCCATTAGTGGTTTGAATTAGCTTCAGAAAAGTTAGTGCTCCATATAATTTACTCAGTCAAGGGCATTTTCACCTACTGACAAATTTACATATTTCACAATGTCATTAGGTAAGAGCTAGTCATCAGATTAGGTGAGGGCACAATTACTAGTTTGTTTATTTGATTCTATCAATGTTAACATTAATTATAGTCTAAATTATATTTAGCAATTGTTTTCATTCTTAGATGGACTTTTATATCAATATTCAAAGAAACTAATTTTAAAAGCCCATACCAGAATGGGGTAGATGCTTTTAGAAACATTCCAGTAGGATCAATATTTAAGAAAGTTATATTGAAAATCTCCTACATGAGTTCAGTCTGAACACTATTTATACATTCATTTGACAGGATATAAAATCAATTGCCTAATTATTGATTAAATTTAAAAGAAATTTTGCTGAAAGGTGCTTGATTATTCTGTATAATTATGATAATATAATCAAATTTTCTTTCAGGCATAATTGTCTGACCAATTTTGTTCCCTGATCCATTTTATCTGATTCCTCATATGGACTTTTTCATTAACCCTGTTAAAGGTTAAAAATAACAAGTACTGTATATGGCTGTCTTGTAATTATTTGTTAAGTTTGTTGCGTGGTAAAACTGTGAACAAAAATATAAAAGTAACGAATAGAATTGCCATAATTTAGTATGCTATAGAGACACTGATCAGCTGTAATCAAAAAGTGGTGCCCATGTAGGTGTTTACCAACCCAGTCCATATGGCAGGGGAAATTATAAGAAAGTACAATTTATCAAATACAGTTCCTAAATCCTAGATAGCAAATTCAGCATTTCTCATAAACAGTGAGTTACCCTTACAGATGTTTGCCTATGAAATTATCATCTACAGAAGGTACTTTGCTAGGAAGCACAATCTGTTCATCATCAAATCTTAGAGACACGTGCTATCTGCATTTTTGATTCCAGAAAGGATTTAATTGATAGTTTGTTGACATTTTATGTAAATTCTTGCTAGAAACAAATAAATCGGATTGTTGCAGAACAAATCATCATTGAACATCCATCCTCAGATAGTAGCATTTAAAGCCTGTTACTCTCATTGGCTTAATGTGTAGCTAGAGTTTTCCTGCCTGGCCCACAGTCAGGACAAATCTCTCTCACCTGCCAGTCCCACAGCTGCTCAGACCCAACCAAGTAAACACAGATACTTATATTGGTTAAAAACTGTATGGCCATGGCAGGCTTCTTGCTAACTGTTCTTACAGCTTAAATTAATCTATTTCTATAAATCTATACCTTGCCACGTGGCTTGTGGCTTACCGGCAACTTCACATGCTGTTTGTCATCATGGCGGCTGGCAGTGTCTCTGACACAGCCTTCCACTTCCCAGCTTTATTCTCCTCCTTGTCCTGCCTATACTTCCTGCCTGGCCACTGGCCAATCAGTGATCTATTTATTGACCAATCAGAGCAATACATTTGCCACACAGAACATCCCACATTAATGCTCCCCAAAATGATGACTCTATGATGCATAGAACCCCATAGAGCTCAGAAAAGAAGCTGCTGGTATTGCCCATATTATTACTTACAAGCTGTCTAGGAATCCCTGTATGATAGGTGAACTTTAACTGCAAAACATCATCACTGGGATAGAGCTATTGTTATATTTTATTTCTGTTTGCACTAGAGAGTAGCTTGAATCTAAAGAGCAAATGGTACACTGATAGAAGCAAGTACATAGGGTAAGATGCACTACACAAATGGCTGTCTTTAAATTTCTGACTTGTAAAATTTATACGAAGTAATATTATTCTTGTAAAGTACCAAATAGACCTAAGTCTACATAGCTTACTTTGTGGGATTAAGTCACTTTTATGAAAATGTTTTGTAGGTGGGAGCATTCTAGTATATTTGAAAAACATGTTGGCATAATTTAATTTGTACAAATTAAGGAAATAATAGTAGATAAAGTACATAATTCACTGAGGACATTATACTATTAACCATAAGTTGAACTGGAGCCTATTAAATAAGGCTAGATTCAGGTGAAGCAAGAGGGTGAGAAGTCAGGATGGTTGTCGAGACCTGGGGAGCTGTGACTTAGGGCAATGGCTCCCCTTCTCAGAGTTTGACTCTTCTCAGTTAGGAGAAATATGATGAACAGTGAAACCTCTGAAGGTTTCCCTGAAGATTCAAAGAAATTCGTGGAAATGCTGTCTAGATATTACTATTATTACTTCTTTTATCACTGGTAGTATATTTGCTACTGCTGTTTTTATTATAAACGGGACTCGAAAATATTCAAGTTAAGACTTGCTCAAACTGTTGAGCTATTAGTGCTCTTTTAAAATGCAAGAAATGTCAGTCACTGTCTGAAGCAAACTTTTTGATAATTTTTAAGAGATTCTCATTGAAGGCTGGTGGAGGGACACTTGACAGCTAAGTACAGTGCCAAGATCACTAGATTTAGACAACAAGGAAGGCTATGCTTTCCTCTACTTCTGCCTCATGCAAGCCCTACCCTTGACTACAGGTCATTTAACCTTGGGGACTTTTATTTACTGAAGTTATAAAGGACTACCTGATTTTCTCAGTAAACATAATAAAGTCGAAGTGCTTTAAACTGTAGTCACCTGTCACAGGAAAGTAAGGTTACCTATAAGGTTCAGCTAGCCTGTTGTAATGTGATTGTGGCTGCAAGGGCATGAAGACAAGAAGGAACGTGCTAGGTAAGACAGGTAGCAGTGCAAAGAAAGAGGAATTGAAATACTGGTCTGAAGGGAAGCTGAGTCCAATTTCAGAGAAATGGTGAGAGAGGCTTTCAACAAAAATGATTTGGTTTGAACTTAAATAGTATTTTGAGAAATGGGGCCAAAATAAAATGCATGAGGCAAAAGCATTTCTATTGACTGGGAGACCAAAGGGCTGGCCATGAGGTAGACAGATGATATCACACTTGACTAACATTAAAATCTGTCCTGGTGTTGTCATATATGGTGGGGAAAAGAGGATTAGAGAAGAAGAGAAGTTAGGAGAATGAAAAAAAACTAAAATATACATATACAAATAGCTTGCTCGGTGGCTACTGTCACAAGACAAAGCAACATAATGTAAATGTGGAAAATGACTTGAAAGAGCCAGTGGTTGACAGGGGTGGGAAGGAAATAAGAGATTGTGGGGGATAGGAACAATGTAGCAATGTAACAATCAGAATGTATTATATACAATATATATTAAATTGTCAAAAAACAAATTTAATTAATAAAGACTTCCTTCCCTGGGGCTAGGCAGTGGTGTAGAAAGGGGACAATTATCCTTTGTGTTTCATATAAAAACTAAAGGAAAGGAGTGCCAAGAACAATTGGGAGCTGGTTCTTTCTCCTCAGGGGGCTAAATACAGATCCTTTGGCTACACAGTCACTTTACCTAGGAGACATGAGTCTGCTTTTAAATCAATTTAGTTCGAAAAGTACAGAAGAATTCAGGGGAGGAATTGAGAAAAAGAAAAGTGTCTCCCCTAAGAAGGAGGCAGATGGGGAGGAAAATAGAAAATAGACTTACTGTAGAACAACCTACAGATAACAAAGGTCCTGAGACCAGCAGCATGTACATGTGATAAAAACAAAACAAAATCCCACAGCAACCTCTGTTGTGACACTCTATGGGGTCTATAAAAATTTAAGAATTAGTCATAAAAATCAGAAAATAAATTTTGGAAAGTTAACTTATGTTCCATGTATGGGGAAAAAAACATTCTACTCTTCCATAAGAGAAAGTATTCTTTCTATAACAGTGATGAAGAAAATGAACAAAATGGAGCTATACAATGATTGCCCCTTCCAAAAAAGAAAGCAAATCAAACAACCAAAACAAAAATCAAAACACCAACTTTCCCTAGATTCTCTTCCAAAAACAACAGAAAGACTTTTGTTACTTTTTCAAATGCTTCTATCTTTTATGAGCATATTAAAGCAGCCTGCCTTTCTTTCCATGGCTAAAGTGAAAATCCACTGTTTCCCTAACTGGTCAGACTCTGACAGGTGTTCCATTTAATTTCCCCACTGCCACTGTGTGAAACACTTAAGCACCAGGCTGCTCTGGCCTGAAGGAGAGAATTCAATTGTGACAAGTTAGGTAGTGACTCTTAGATGAATCTGGAATTCTGGGTATGAGGAAAAACACCTGACTAATAGAATTCATTTATGCTTGCCCTCAACCTCTCAGGGGAACAAGAGAACACTGAGGTTAGCATATCCACTGAGTAAGCCATTTCTTTCACTGTTGTCTTTCTTCAAGGAAGGTGGCTGACAACAAGGAAGGAGTGAATGCAATTTCTTGTATCTACTCAATGGGACAGAGCAAATAGCCAAGTTCCTAGGGTGTATCATACTTGTAGATTTCACTATGACTACCATGCCTTCTGTCAATCTCCAGGGCCCCAAGGACAAATAACAAACAAATTGCTAGGCTCTTATCTTACAAAAGTGGCTGCCATATCTTCCATCTATACAGTATCATCTCTAATCAGACAGGTAAGACTAATCTACTTAATGCTCAAAAGCATTAAGGTCTTTGGGCTGAAGCAGGTTCAGAGAAAGACATAGGATGGGAACATATTTAGCAGGCCAACTTGACTGTAGGTAGCTTAATGTTCTTCACTATTCCTTGACAGCATGTTATCAGGAATGGCTTAAAATGCTAGCAATCTGAGAAATTTCTTACCCAGGAGCTGGTGGTATGAAGAGTCATCCTGATATTGTTTTTTATTTGTTTGTTTTCTTTTCTTTTTTTTTTGAGTTTTCTTTTTTTAATTAATAATTTTTTTATTCATTTTACATACCAAACGCAGATCCCCCTCTTCCCTCCTGCTGCCACTCCAGCCTCCTACACAATGCACTTTCCATTCCCTCCTACAAGAAGGTAAGGCCTCCCATGGGAAGTCAGCAGGGCCTGATACATTCAGTAGAGGCAGGTTCAAGCCCCTCCCCCTGCCTCAAGGCTGTTTGAGGTGTCCCACCATAGGTAGTGGGCTCCAAAAAGCCAGCTCATGCACCAGGGATGGATCTTGATCCTACTGCCAGGGGGCCCCTTAAGCAGATCAAGTTAAACAACTGTCTCACTTATGCAGAGGCCTAGTCCAGTCCCATGGAGACTCCATAGCTGTTGGTCTAAATTTCATGAGTTCCTACTAGCTTGGTTTGGTTGTCTCTGTAGGTTTCCCCATCATGATCTTGGTGTCCCTTGCTCATAGAATCCCTCTTCTCTCTCTTCAACTGGACTCCTGGAGCTCAGCCTAGTATTTGGCTGTGGCTCTCTGCATCTGCTTCAATCAGTTACTGGAGAAAGGCTCTATGATGACAGGGTATTCACCAATCTGATTACTGGGGAAAGTCAGTTCAGGCACCCTCTCCACTATTGCTAGTAGTCTAAGCTGCGATCATCCTTATGAATTCCTAGGAACTTCCCTACCACCCTGTTCTCCCTGTCCCCATGATATCTCCCTTCACCACAGTATCTCTTTCATTGCTCTCCCACTCCATCCATGTTCTTGCTTGACCATCCTGTTCCCTTATATTCTCATCCCCCATCACCTACCCTCCATTGCCTGCCCCCCATCCACAGTTTACTCATGGAGATCTCATCTATTTCCTCTTCCCAGGGCAATCCCTCTTTGGGTCCTCCTTGTTAGCTAGCTTCTCTGAAGCTGTGGGTTGTAGTCTGGTTATACTTTGCTTTACATCATGTATCCACTTATGAGTAAGTACATACCATGTTTGTCCTTCTGAGTCTGGGTTACCTCACTCAGGGTTATATTTTCTAGTTCCATCCATTTGCCTTCAAATTTCATGATGTCATTGGTTTTTACTGCTGAGCAGTACTCCATTTTGTATATGTACCATATTTTCCAGTTGAGGGGCATCTAGATTGTTTTCAGGTTTGGGATATTACGAATAATGCTGCTATGAACATAGTTGAGCATGTGTCCTTCTGGTATGATTGAGCATTCCTTGGGTATATGCCCAAGTGTAGTATAGCTGGGAATTAAAGAAGATTGATTCCCAATTTTCTGAGAAACTGCCATAGTGATTTCCAAAGTGGCTGTACAAGTTTGCACTCACACCAACAATGGAGGAGTATTCCCCTGGCTCCACATCCTCTCCAACATAAGTTGTTATTAGTGTTTTTGATCTTAGCCATACTGACAGGTATCAGATAGTATCTCAGAGTTGTTTTGATTTGCATTTCCCTGATGACTAAGGATGTTGAGCAATTCCTTATTTGTCTTTCGGCCATTTGAGATTCTTCTGTTGAGAATTCTTGCTGTGGGATGTTCTGTATGTCAAATGTATTGCTGATTAGTCAATAATTAAAACACTGATTGGCCATTGGCTAGGCAGGAAGTGTAGGCGGGACAAGGAGGAGAATAAAGCTGGGAAGTGGAAGGCTGAGTCAGAGAGACACTGCCAGCCGCCACGATGAGAAACAGCATGTGAAGATGCCGGTAAGCCACGAGCCATGTGGCAAGGTATAGATTTATAAAAATGGATTAATTTAAGCTGAAAGAACAGTTAGCAAGAAGCCTGCCATGGCCATACAGTTTGAAACCAATACAAGTCTCTGTGTTTACTTGGTCGGGTCTGACGGCTGTGGGACTGGCAGGTGAGAGAGATTTGCCCTGACTGTGGGCCAGGCAGGAAAACTCTAAATACAAATTCTCTATTCATCTCAGTAGCCCATTTTTTAATTGGATTGTTGGGCATTTTGATGTCTAATTTCTAGAATTCTTTATATATTTTGGAGATCAGTACTCTGTCAGATGTGAGGTTGGTGAAGATCTTTTCCCATTCTGTAGGCTGTCATTTTGTCTTATTTATGTTGTCCCTTGCCTTTCAGAAATTTCTTATATTCAGGAGGTCCCATTTATTAATTGTTGCTCTCAGTGTCTGTGCTACTGGTGTTATATTTAGGAAGTAGTCTCCTGTGCCAATGCATTCAAGACTACTTCCTACTTTCTCTTCTAGAAGGTTCAGTGTAACTGGTCTTATGTTTCAGACTTTGATCCACTTGGACTTGAGTTTTGTGCATGGCAATAGATGTGGATCTACTTGCAATCTTCTATATGTTGACATCCAGTTATGCCAGCACCATTTGTTGAAGCTGCTTTCTTTATTCCACTGCACAATTTTGGCTTCTTTGTCAAAAATCAGGTGTTCATAGGTGTGTGGATTAATGCCAGCATTTTCAATTTGATTCCATTGTTCCACATGTAGGTTTTTATGACAATACCAAGCTGTTTTTATTACTATAGTTCTATAGTAGCACTTGAGGTCAGCGACGGTGATGCCTCCAGAGGTGGCTTTATAGTAAAGGATTGTTTTACCTATCCTGGGTTTTTTGTTTTTCCATATAAAGTCTAGTATTGTTCTTTCTAGATCTGTGAAGAATTGTGTTGGGGTTTTGAAGGAGATTGCATTGAATCTGTAGATTGCTTTTGGTAAGATTGCCTTTTTTATTATGTTGATCCTACCTATCCAACAACATGGGGGATCTTTCCATTTTCTGATATTTTTCTCCAATTTTTTTCTTCAGAGATTTAAAGTTATTGTCATATAAGCCTTTTGCTTGCTTACTTAGAGTTACCCCAAGGTATTTTATATTATTTGTGGCTATTGTAAAGGGTAATGTTTCTCTGATTTCTTTCTCAGCCTGTTTATCATTTGTATATAGGAAAGCTACTGTTTTTTTTTTTAAATTAATCTTGTATCCTGCCACATTACTGAAGTGTTTTTTTTTTTCAGATGTAGGAGTTCCCTGGTAGAATTATGGGTTCACTTATGTAGACTATTATATCATCTACAAATAGACAAAGTTTGACTTCTTCCTTTCCAGTTTGTATCCCCTTTATTTCCTTTTGTTGTCTTATTGCTCTAGCTAGGACATCGAGTACCACATTGAATAAATATAGGGAGAGTGGACAGCCTTGTCTTGTTCCTGATTTTAGTGGAATCACTTTGAGTTTCTCTTCATTTAACTTGATGTTGGCTGTCAGCTTGCTATAGATTGTCTTTATTATGTTTAGGTATGTTACTTGTATTCCGGATCTTCAAGACCTTTATCATGAGTGGGTGTTGGGTTTTGTCAAAGGCTTTTTCAGCTTCTAATGAGATGATCATGTGGTTTTTTTCTTTCAGTTTGTTGATATGGTATATTACATTGACAGATTTTCATATGTTGAACCATCCTTGCATCTCTGGGATGAAGCCTACTTGATTATGGTGGATAATTTCTTTGATGTGTTCTTGGATTCAGTTTGCCAGTATTTTATTGAGTAATTTTGCATTAGGGTTCATGAGGGAGATTGGTCTGTAATTCTCTTTCTTTATTGCATCTTTGTGTGGTTTGGATATTAGGGTAACTGTAGCTTCATAGAAAGAGTTTGGTAATGTTCCTTCTGTTTCTATTGTGGGAAACAATGTGAAGAGTATTGGTATAACTCTTCTTTGAAGATCTGGTAGAATTCTGTGCTGAAACCATCTGGTTCTGGTTTTGTTTTTGTTTTTTTTTTTTAATTTTAATTTTTATTTTGGAATACAATTCAGTTCTACACATCAGCCACAGATTCCCTTGTTCTCCCACCTCCAGCCCCCCTCCCCTTCCCCCCACCCCCACCCCCTATTCCCACCTCCTCCAGGGCAAAGCCTCCCCCGAGGACTGAGATCAACCTGGTAGACTCAGTCCAGGTAGGTCCAGTCCCCTCCTCCCAGGCCAAGGCAAGCGATCCTGCATAGGCCACAGATTTCAAACAGCCAACTCATGCAATGAGCATAGGACCCAGTCCCACTGCCTGGATGCCTCCCAAACAGATCAAGCCAATCAACTGTCTTACCCATGCAGAGGGCCTGATCCAGTTGGTGACCCCTCAGCCATTGGTTCATAGTTCATGTGTTTCCATTCATTTGGCTATTTGTCCCTGTGCTTTATCCAACCTTGGTCTCAACAATTCTCGCTCATATAAACCCTCCTCATTCTCACTAATTGGACTCCCAGAGATCCACCCAGGGTCTAGTCATGGATCTCTGCATCCAGATCCCTCAGTAGTTGGATGGGGTTTCAAGCATGACAATTAGGGTGTTTGGCCATCCCATCACCAGAGTAGGTCAGTTCGGGCTGTATCTCGACCATTGCCAGCAGTCTGTTGTGGGGGGATCTTTGTGGATTTCTGTGAGCCTCTCTAGCATTTTGCTTCTTCCTATTCTCATGTGGTCTTCATTTACCATGGTCTCCTATTCCTTGTTCTCCCTCTCTGTTGTTGATCCAGCTGGGATCTCCTGCTCCCCCAAGCTCTCTTTCCCTCGACCCTCACCCTTCATTACCCCCACTCATGTCCAGGCTGTTCATGTAGATCTCATCCATTTCTCCATCATTGGGTGATCCCCGTGTCTTTCTTGGGGTGATGTTTTCCAGGTAGCCTCCCTGGTGATGTGAGTAGCAGTCCAGTCATCCTTGTTCCACATCTAGTATCCTCCTATGAGTGAGTACATACCATGTTTGTCTTTCTGAGTCTGGGTTGCCTCACTCAGGATGATTTTTTCTAGATCCATCCATTTGTCTGCAAACCTCATGATGTCATTGTTTTTCTCTGCTGAGTAGTATTCCATTGTGTATATGGACCACATTTTATTTATCCATTCTTCAGTTGAAAGACATCTAGGTTGTTTCCATGTTCTATTACAAACAATGCTGATATGAACATAGCTGAACAAGTGCTCTTGTGGTGTGGTTGAGCATTCCTTTGGTATATGCCCAAGAGTGGTATAGCTGGATCTTGGGGGAGATTGATTCCCAATTTTCTAAGAAAGCGCCATATTGATTTCCAAAGTGGTTGTACAAGCTTGCATTCCCACCAGCAGTGGAGGAAGTTCCCCTAGCTTCTCATCCTCTCCAGCATAAGGTGTCTTCAGTGTTTTTGATCTTAGCCATTCTGACAGGTATAAGGTGGTATCTCAGAGTTGTTTTGATTTGCATTTCCCTGATGATTAGGAATGTTGAGCAATTCCTTAAATGTCTTTCAGCCATTTGAGTTTCCTCTGTTGAGAATTCTCTGTTTAGTTCTATAGCCCATTTCTTAATTGGACTGTTGGGCATTTTGATGTCTAATTTCTAGAGTTCCTTATATATTCTGGATATCAGTCCTCTGTCAGATGTGGGGTTGGTGAAGATCTTTTCCCATTCTGTAGGCTGTCGCTTTGCCTTGCTGACCGTATCCTTTGCTCTACAAAAGCTTCTCAGTTTCAAGAGGTCCCATTGATTGATTGTTTCTCTCAGTGTCTGTGCTACTGGTGTTCTATTTAGGAAGTGATCTCCTATGCCAATGCGTTCAAAACTACTTCCTACTTTCTCTTCTAGCAGGTTCAGAGTAGCTGGATTTATGTTGAGGTCCTTGATCCACTTGGACTTAAGTTTTGTGCACGGTGATTGAAATGGATCTATTTGCAGCCTTCTACATGTTGATATCCAGTTATGCCAGCACCATTTGTTGAAGATGCTTTCTTTTTTCCATTGTGCACTTTTGGCTTCTTTGTCAAAAATTGTATGTTCATAGGTGTGCGGATTAATGTCAGGGTCTTCAATTTGATTCCATTGGTCCACATGTCGGTTTTTATGCCAGTACCAAGCTGGTTTTATTACTGTAGGTCTATAGTAGAGCTTTTAGTCAGGGATCGTGATGCCTCCAGAGGTTGTGTTATTGTACAGGATTCTTTTGGCTATCCTGGGTTTTTTGTTTTACCATATGAAGTTGAGTATTATTCTTTCCAGGTCTGTGAAGAATTGTGTTGGTATTTTGATGGGGATTCCATTGAATCTGTAGATTGCTTTTGGTAAGATTGCCATTTTTACTATGTTAGTCCTGCCTATCCATGAGCATGGGAGATCTTTCCATTTTCTGAGATCTTCTTCAATTTCTTTTTTCAGGGACTTAAAGTTCTTGTCATATAGGTCCTTCACTTGCTTGGTTAGTGTTACCCCAAGGTATTTTATGTCATTTGTGGCTATTGTAAAGGGTGATGTATCTCTGATTTCCTTCTCAGCTTCTTTGTCCATTGTATATAGGAGGGCTACTGATTTTTTTGAGTTGATCTTGTATCCTGCTATGTTGCTGAAGGTGTTTATAAGCTGTGTCAGTTCCTTGGTGGAATCTTTGGGGTCGCTCAAGTATACTATCATGTCATCTGCAAATAGGGAAAGACTTCTTCCTTTCCAATTTGTATCCCCTTAATCTCCTTATGTTGTCTCATTGCTCTGGCTAGAGTACTATATAACTTCAAGTACTATATTGAATAAGTATGGGGAGAGTGGACAGCCTTGCCTCATTCCTGATTTTAGTGGAATTGCTTTGAGTTTCTCTCCATTTAATTTGATGTTGGCTGCTGGCTTGCTGTAAATTGCCTTTATTATGTTTAGGTATGTTCCCTTATTCCTGATCGCTCCAAGACCTGTTTTTTTTTTTTTTTTTTTTGGTTGGGAGACTTTCAATTTCCTTAGGGGTTATAGGTCTATTTAAATTGTCATCTGATCTTAATTTAATTTTGGTATGTTGTACCTATCCAGAAAGTTGTCCATTTCTTTCAGCTTTTCCAATTTTCTGGAGTGGAGGGTTTTGAAGTATGACCTGATGATTCTCTATATTTCCTCATTGTCTACTGTTATGTCTCCCTTTTCATTTCTGATTTTGTTAATTTGGATGTTCTCTCTCTGCCTTTTGGTTAGTTTGGATAAGAGCTTGTCTATCTTGTTGATTTTTTCAAAGAAGCAACTCTTTGTTTCATTGATTCTTTGTATTGTTCTCTTTGTTTCTATTTTATTGCTTTCAGATTTCAATTTGATTATTTCCTGGAATATATTCCTCCTGGGTGAATTTACTTCTTTTTCTTCTAGAGCTTTTAAGTGTACTGTTAAGTTGCTAGTGTGAGATTTCTCCAATTTCTTTATGTGGGCATTTAGTGCTATGAATTTTCCTCTAATCACTGCTTTCGTAGTGTTCCATATGTTTGGTTATATAGTACATTCATTTTCATTGAATTCTAGGCAGTCTTTAATTTCTCTCTTTATTTCTTTCTTGAGTCATTGGTGATTCAATTGAGAATTATTTAGTCTCCATGTGATTATAGATTTTCTGTAATTTTTGTTGCTGGTGAAATCTAACTTTAATCCATGGTGGTCTGATAAAATACAGAAGGTTATTTCGTTTTTGAATTGTTTTTTTTTTTTTTTTTTTTGAGACAGTGTTTCTCTGTGCAGTTCTGGTGGCTGTCCTGGATCTCACTCTATAGACCAGGCTGGCCTTGAACTCACAGAGATCCGCCTGGCTCTGCCTCCCTAGTGCTGGGATTAAAGGCATGTGCCACCACTGCCCAGCTCCAATTTTTTTGTATCTATTAAGATTTGCTCTGTGACAAGTATGTAGTTAATTTTAGAAAAGGTTCCATGGGGTGCTGAGAAGAAGGTATATTATTTTGTGTTAGGGTGGAATGTTCTATAAATATCCCCTAATTCCATTTGAGTCATTCCATCTGTTAGATCCCTTATTTCTCTGTTAAGTTTCTGTCTGGCAGATCTGTCCATTGGTAACAGTGGGGTGTTGAAGTCTTTCACTATTATCGTGTGGGGTTTGATGTGTTATTTAAGCTTTAGTAATGTTTCTTTTACATATGTGGGTGCCCTTGTGTTTGAAGCATAAATGTTCAGAATTGAGACTTCATGTTGGTGGATTTTTCCTGTGATGAATATATAATGTCCTTCCCAATCTCTTTTGATTGATTTTAGTTTGAAGTCTGTTTTGTTAGATATTAGGATAGCTACACCAGCTTGCTTCTTAAGTACATTTGATTTGAAAGTCTTTTCCCAGACTTTTACTCTGAGATAGTGTCTGTCTTTGAAGTTGAGGTGTGTTTCTTGTATGCAGCAGAAGGATGGATCCTGATTTTGTGTCCTTTCTGTTAGCCTCTATCTTTTTATAGCCGAATTGAGTCCAATGATATTAAGTGATGTTAATTCCTGTTATGTTTTGGTGGTAGTGTGTGAATATTTTCCTTTTTGGGATTTGTTGCTGTGGGGTTATCTATTGCCTGTGTTTTAGTGGGTGCATCTAACTTCTTTAGGTTGGGGTTTTCCTTCTAGTGCTTTCATTAGGGCTGGATTTGTGGATAGGTATTGTTTAAATATGGTTTTGGAATATCTTATTCACTCTGTCTACAGTGATTGAAAGTTTTGCTGAGTATAGTAGTCTCGGCTGGCATCTGTAGCCTCTTACTATCTGTATTACATCTGTCCAGGACCTTCTGGCTTTCAGAGTCTCCACTGAGAATTTGGGTGTTATTCTGATGGGTCTGTCTTTATAAGTCACTTGGTCTTTTTCATTTGCTGCTCTTAATATTCTTTCTTCATTCTGTATGTTTAGTGGTTTAATTATTATGTGGTGAGGGGACTTTTGGGGGGGGTCTAGTCTATTTGGTGTTCTGTAATCTTATTGTATCTTCATAGGCATTTCCTTCTTTAAGTTGGGAATGTTTTCTTCCATGATTTTGTTGAATATATTTTTTTGTGCCTTTGAGTTGGTATTCTTCTCCTTCTTCTATTCCTATTATTCTTAGGTTTGGCCTTTTCATGGTGTCCCAGATTTCCTGGACATTTTGTGTTATGGTTTTGGTGTTTTCTTTAACTGAAGAATCTATTTCCTCTATTGTATCATCTACGCCAGAGATACTCTCTTCCATCTCTTGTATTCTGTTGGTTATGCTGCATCTGTAGTTCCTGTTCATTTACTCGGATTTTTTGTTTCCAGCATTCCCTCGGTTTGTGTCTTGTTCATTGTTTCTATTTCAATTATCAGGTCTTGAACTGTTTTCTTCACCTGTTTAATTTTTTTTCATGGTTTTCTTAGCTTCCTTTAATTTATTGGTTTCTTCTAATTTTTTGTTTGTCTTTTCCTCAATTTCTTTAAGAGAATTTTTTATTTCCTCTTTAAAGACCCCTATTATCTTCATAAAGTTATTTTTAAGGTCATTCTCTTCGGCTTCTTCTACATTGTGATGTACAGGTCTTGCTGTTATAGAACTGCTAGGTTCTGGTGATGCCATATTTTTGTTTATGTTGTTGTATGTACTTCTGTACTCATGTCTACCCATCTCTTCCTCCAATAGGTGCAAGAGGTCCCTGTGCCTGAGCGAGCTGCTCATGGTCCATTTGGTGCTTGCTGTGTCTGTGTCTCTGGGGGCCACTCTGGGTCCAACCTTAGCTCTTGATATAATTGGAGCTGGCAGATTCTGTGTCTCAGGGAACTGCTCTTGGTCCTATTAGGGCTCTTAGTCTATTCAGAGCTGGCAGATTCTCTGTTCAGGAAGCTACTCTTGGTCCAATGAGAACTCTTGGTCCAAAGAGAACTGGGGGATTCTGTGTGTGAGGAAGCCTCTCTTAGTTCAATCAGAGCTGGTGGATTCTGTGTCTTAGGAAGCCTGGGTCGCAGGGGGATGGGTAGGTTTGGGGCAGGGTGTGGGTCTTGTAGATAACAGGGTCCAATGGAGGGATTTGGTGGGGGAGCCTACCCATAGGAGTCTTCCTTGCTGGTCAGCCCATCCTGATGTTGTTAAGTGAGGAAAAGGTGGTTGCTAAGTTTTCATTGACACATACTTTGTCCTTTTTTCCAGGCAGGAAGACTGCATGGTTTCCACATGCCTATACTGGTCACCATTTATCATAATAATGAACATTTATATACTACTTGGCAGTTTACAAGAGAATTATGGTATTATAATCTTTGACAGACAAGGAATGGAGATTCAGAAAGATGCATTCATCTGTCCAAAGTCACAATATCATAAAAGTGACAAATGGTAAAGCTTCTATTTTTCATCTTCTTGAAATACTATATTAGCATATGATGCCAACTGGCAGAGATAATAGGTAGATACATTTTTCTTACTTCCTTTTGTTTTTTTACTGGTATGTTAACTTCCAAAAAAGTTACCACCAGCCATTTCAACTTTGGTCTTCCCCTAAGCTCTTCCTACTCCTCTAAGCAGGACTGCCCAGACATGCCATGACTTGTCAGTTTCCCATTCCTCCCTCCCTACCACACCACACACAGTCTCCATAACCATATTGCATTGACAGTTTATTCCAGGCTCAGTGAGGTGCCATTGAGAGTCACCAGGTAGAAAGGTAAGGATTGAGGTGTGCTACTTGAATAGGGAAAATTTCCTAAAGAAGGTGAGAGGCATTTCTAGCCAGGACTCAGAATTAATCCCTAGACCAGTGAAGAAATTGCCAAAATTTTAGTGACATTAGAGTGCTGAGTGATGAGAGGTATGAAATGAGGCAGGTGATATAGCAGCAGAGCATGGATATTGAATTCAACATTTCCTCATTATCATACTTCTTGAAACAGAAGAGTAGTTTTGACAATTTAAACAAATAGATTGCTTTGTTACCACCTATGGGAGTGGGGGCTGTCTCTGACTCTTTTGCCTACTCTTGGGACCCTTTTCCTCCTACTGGATTGCCATGTGATATGATGGGTTTTTGCTCAGTTTTATTGTATCTTGTTAGGCCATGTACAACGGATATCACTGGGAGACCTGCTCTTTTCTGAAGGGAAAAGGAGGGAGGAGGAGTGGATATGGGGGAGAGGGGAGGGTGAACTGAGAAGAGAGGAGGGAAGGGAAACTGCAGTCATGATATAATGTATGAGAGAAGAATAAAAGTTTTTTAAAAAGGCACAGAAATAAAAGTTCAAACTCACCCGCAGGATTTCCTCAACACAGCTTGCATCACTGGGAAGGCTTACCTAAAATAAACAAAACACAATAAACATAACTAAGTTCCACTCAGAGAAGCTCACTAAATGATAGTGTTCACCATAAGATAAGTCATAAAGACAGAAAAAAAGCTAATAACATTATTTTCCCTATTAAATACAAAGTGGCAAGGTCTGCAAATGGCTAGTTCGGTTTCACTTTAATGAAACAGTGAAATCAAAGTGCATGATGTGGAAAGAAAGTGACTCCTTGCTCTTTCACTGATGTGCTATAGGACACTGAGCTGTTTTCCTCCCCTTCAGTTTTATACAAAAAGTGAACTTGACCTTGGGATCTTTCAGTTTTTCAACACTTGAACTTGAACATAGTTTAGCATATTATTGCATTTAAAGAAGAGTGCTATATGAAAGAATTCTCTGATTAAAATGAATTCCCCTTCAACTTGGACAGTCAAATCAGATGCCTACATGTTTTTAATGCAAAAAATGTACTGAATTCTTGTGAGCATAGCAGGTTTATAGTAAGTGAATACCATCTCCCTCCCCCCACCCTGTGACACTTTCTTAATCAATCAAAACCCAACCCAAATATAAACATACTGAGGACTTACTGTGTGTCAAGCAAATGACATTTTTCTCCCAGGGTTTGGCAACCAGTAAATGCAATGAGTCAAACATCAAAGAAAGATAGCAGCTCCACTATGGTATATGATGGAGGACTTGAGAGTAGAACTACCACTTAGTGAACTGTCTATCAGTCAGCATGTTACTTGAGCAGGCTCTGAGCATCTCCTAAATGTTACCACCTCTCCCCTTCAAACCTTCACCTTCTTCAGGATAAAAATCCCATCACTGGTGTTCTGGGAAGGAAAACAGTGATTATGTCCCATTCTCCCATTAACTGCTGCAATAAATTAGCAGGGGTTAGGGTTGGGGGTAGGCAACCTTGGCAGGTTGGAGCCAAGGGGCACCACAAAGTCACACCATGCAACAGAGCTCAAGTGGGAAGTTTGTTAGGGGGAGGTGCAGAGGTGGCCTCCTAGGGAGAGCAGAAGGAAAGGGGATGGCAAGAAGGTTTTGCCTTTTATAAAGGGATATAGCGCAGGTGCATAGGGAGAGTGCTCTATGCTCTACTTAGTGGCTGCAGAAGCTACAGTGTCACATCTTGGCTGCTGCTAGGTCCTGGAGAGTAGGCCTGTGTAAATGCCTGAATGCTAACAACTGCTTTGAGGGCTGACAGGAACATTCCTGCAATGTGAACACTGCCACAGTATCTGTGAACCCCAGACTTCTTGCAAGACGGGTTCATCATTAGTCTCAGATTGCAGATGAAGTTAAAGAATATTTGAGGAAATCTAAAGTAGACTGTGACACCAGATTTCCTCAATCTTAAAAAACATACACGATATCACATAAATATCCAAGTATTAGAAAATTCATTATTGAGTATCCATTGATTTCTACCTGAATTTATTGAATTTTTTCTACATGTAAGGATCCCTGCTCCAGGAAACATAAAATCCCAAGTAAGGGAGACAGGCCTTGAGATTTCCAATAATGAGGTTAACTTCCCTGGATTACCACATACACTTCCAGGTTATACTTGTTATTCTAGTATAATTATTAACTGTATTCCCTTTCATATTAAAAAAGATCTACTTTAGATGATAAATTATATAGCCATACTTCCTAATGCAATAGTATTGAATATGAGGTTTAAGAGACAATAAAAATCAAGACAAAAATTGACTGGACACATGTTATAAAGAAACTTAAATTATAACTTTCAAATAAGGACGGTTGTGAACCACCACGTGGATACTGAGAATTGAACTCTGGCCCTCTGCAAAAGTGACAAGTGCTCTTAACAGCTGAGCCATCTCTCTAGCCATTATGTTAGATTCTGATTTTAAAATTAACAGCTACTGATAGTGCACAGGATATGTCTTTTCTGGTCTAACATAATAATATACAACATAACTTGTAATTTTCTTTACTAGTAATTCTTAGTATCAAACAATATATCCACTAATTGCTCAGTGATCTAGCAATTGTGTTTTTCAAGAGGATTCTTAAACTTCCAAGAAATACCTTCCTAAACACAAATATCCAAAGAGTTGCAATGAAGACTAAAATTGTCATTGTTACACAGTATCAGTGCAGGCTCTGTAGGCTAAATATGTATGCGTCAAGCCCCCCACCACCACAATACCTTTGCTCACCTTTTTTAAAACAAACCTATCAATATTAGTTTGAAGCTAAAGAGGATGAAAACATTATTCACATACAGAAAGAGTATTCTCCTATGAGTCAAAAACTTTGGGTAGAAATCTTGGTCTAGCTCACAGGAGTCAGATTTAGTAACTACCTATCAAAGTTTCAGCATTTATAATCATAAAATATAATTTAATGTAAAGTATAAATAACAGTAACTGATCCTTTCAAATCTCATTGGGTCCCTGTGCTTATCAAATGAAATAAGGGATTCTGAGTGTGCTTTATGGCTGCAAAACTACACAGACTTCTGTTATTAAAAGTGCAGCTAAGAGCTGTCTTGCATAAACTGCAAATATCATCCCTCCACCTGGAATTATAGTTGCTCACTTCTTTAAGAAAGGAAATTCTGTCAAGAAAAAGATATGTGGACAGCAGGGCTTTGCAGCAAATCAGATAATGACAATCAAAGTCAGAGACAGTATCACTCAGGATAGAGAACTGTACAGACAAATCTATATGTGCCCATGTCCAGTGTTTAGATATGTTCTTTCCTTCTTTTCCAAGAAAATACTAGAATACAGTACTCTTGTGAACTCACTACTTCTGCAAGTTTATCTAGCTCAGCCCCACAGCTGGTTTCTTTCCAGACAACTCAAATGGACCTGGAAGTGCTTCTTAACTTGTAAACACTTCCTGCATATCTGGAACAGTGTTGGGCATGAAGGCTTGCAAAGACAAATGCAGGGAGATCTGGCCTGTGTCTCGGAGTTAAATGTCTAGACATGACAGGAAAACAAACAATTAGAGAGCCATTGGGACATACATGGTAAGGTAGTCTTGACAAGGGTAATAGGATTTCGTTCATTCATCAGATCTCCCATTTACTTTTTTAGACAATAAATCCTAATTGAGATGACACTGTGCTCATGATAGTGCAGGGAGGGGGGGCATAATTTAAAGACAAAAGACAGCATCACTCTTGCCTTGAAGACTCCATGCAAATAAAGGGAAAGGGAAATTGTCTGTTTAAAGGGGAAACAGACAATAAGGAACTGGAAGTCTCATTTAAGTGCCAAGGAAAGAGTACCTACCAGATTCACTGACAAAGCCATTATATCCCACAGAAGCTCTCATCCCTTGATGTTCTTACTGTAGTCCTCAAACCATATGGGAGTGAGTGGCCAGAGATTTGACATGGCTGAGAAGTACTGGGGCCACCTAAGGTTACTTTAGTCTCCAAGCCCCCTATAGCCTACAGTGCAGTGACTCACTGGGGTAGCAGTACCACTGGAAGAAGGTTGCACTGAGGCCAAAGCTGGATTTTGTCTTCTTGAACACTGTGTTTCAGGCAAACCACCCACAGCACTCCTAAGGATTCTAGAGGAGTCACTCACACAGGTGTGAAAGAAAGTGACAAAAGAGAAGGAATGGTGATACTAGGGTTAGAACTGCTACACTGTTACTTAGTTGCAGAGCCATCTTTTCCTCTTTTTAAATCCACTCTTGAGTATTCGAATAGTCCACAAATCACAACTTAGCCACTTAGAGCTGCAGCATCCTTACAAATCCCTCTCACCATGCCCTCCTCCTAGAGCAGAAAGCAAGCTGCACAAGGACAACACACAAGAGAGGCTGTGCTCTCATTCCCAGCTCCAGAGGACTGTAACACGAATTGCTAAATGGTCTTATTAATAAAAAATCCAGAGCCAGATACTGGGGTGAAAGCTGAAAGGTCAGAGAAGCAGAACTAGCCACAGCCAACCTCACCTTGCCAACTCCTCAGCCAATCCTGTTTCCTCAGACTGAAAGCTTCTGAATCCTCACCCCTGAGGGTCTCAGTTGAACTTCTGCTTAGTTCCTGTCTCCTCACAGCTTGCAGACCATTCTCTACCTAGCCATGTCACTTCCTGAGATTAAAGGCATGTATTCTTCCCAAGCAATGGCATGAGATCTCAAGTGCTTGGATTAAAGGTGTGTCTACCATGCCTGGCACTGTTCCCAGTGTGGCCTTGAACTCACGGAGATCCAGACAGATCTCTGCCTACTGAGTGTTAGGATTAAGGATGTGTGCTGCCACTCTCTGGCCTCTATGTCTAATCTAGTGCCTGGCTCTGTCCTCTGATCCCGAGATAAGTTTTATTTGTTAGAGCACAAATAAAATATCACCACAGAGGACTCTATTGTGCTGTGCAGGGATGTGGTTTTCTGAGAGCTAGGGAAGGGAGATATACATTATCAAGCAGGTGGTAAGTAACTGGAGAATGCTCACAAGAGCCTACCCTCTGTGAATCTAACACTGCAGGCAGCCACACCTGGTAACTACAGAGAGACCACACACAGATCATCTGCCTAGTGATAAATACATATCTTGTGAAAAAATCAAGTTATCTTTAAGTCATCAAATATTCAATTCACTGAGGTAACAATAAATGAATTGTATAGGATCTTTTAATCATTCTGGAATTAATCAGATTGGAGCATACTTCTTGGTGATTAGGGTAATACAAGCTACCAAAAAAACACCCTGATTGTGGCATTGAGAGTCATAAGCAGCAACTAGAACTATTAAAAAAAATGGAGATTAGTGTAAAACATTAACAGAATAGTGGTTATCACATTCTTAACTCATAGGAGTTTAACTTGTGCCTCTAAGTACATTATTGCTAAGAGACTGTGAGGAAAGAAGGGTCAATTTTTGCCATAAATCATCCCAAGGTTGTAATATAATACATGGCAAGCAAAGCCCACTACTCTGGGAATACTCTACCTTAACAAAGATTTCTCAAAGTATTGAAATTGTAAGTTTTATTGCAAATTAAATAACTGACTCAATTAAATAATATTCACCATTGACACTGATGGCAACTTTCAAACTAATTCTATTTGCTTTTTCATTAACAGATTACCACATTTATCCTCATGATTGAATTATGGAATACAGAGGTCTCTGACATAGTACTACTAATAAAATGGAAACACAGGCTATAATAGTCTAAAAAATGAGCCTTGGTCGTTTTATACTGTTAATCTCCACCATTGGTCATTTGTAAAACCAGGGAACAGCAGCCTCCTGTTTCTTATTTGCATTTTAAAATCCTTTGATTTCCTCATCAAGGGAGTCCCAGTTTTCCAAAATGAATTTGGAAAGCTACAAACCGTGTTCACAGTAGTATCTGCCATCGTCTCTTGTTTCTTGCCTCATCTTAACCTGTCCCTAGTCTTGTTTGTATTAATGAGTCTATGATTAAATGAGAGCACTTAATATTGCATAAGCTGCAGACAGAAATGCTCAGGGAATATGACCTTAATCAAAACAAAATAACAACAATGACAAAAAAGATTTCACAATAGCTACATGGCATGGCCAAATCAGCTCATCCTCCAATTTTATTGTAATACAGAAAAATTACTGTGTATCCTAAGAACTGATGTTTACTTTGAAATATTTCTCTTGGAAAGAGACTATGAATTTGAAAGAGAGCATTGGGAAGGGGGGATACACATGAAAAATTGGTGGGGGGACATGGAAGAAGGGAAATTATATAAATTATACTATAATCTCAAAAATAAGAAATTATGAAAAATGCTGCTCTTGGCAATTCATCAGGAAGCAGCATAATCAAAATACCCAACGTAAAACAGGCTAAAAAATACCAACCATTCTAAAAAATGAAAGGATGTAGAGCATGAAGTGTAAAGGAATTCAACACATGTCATTTTAAGATAACTACAGAAAATGACTCTGTCTAGAATCATAGAAGAGACTACAACTAAAATGAAATAGGTGGCAATAAGCATTTGCTCATTTAGAAAATAAATGAGATAGATTATTCACTGTATTTTGTGGCATCTCTGACACCTTTGAAGCTCAACAGAGAATAAGGGGAGTGAGTGGTGAGTAGAATGCGGGAAGGGTGATCAAAATGCTTCATTATGAGGACATATCTTCACTGATTACATTAGGAATGGGCAACAGAAGAATGCATATGTAGAAAGGCCCATTATCAGCTGAGAGCATCTAATGACAGATGGAATTTAAAGTGAAGAGTACTTAGTTCCATGGGTCCTGAATAGTCATTTGCTCACTGTTCATTTATGTGTTGTAATAACTAGTTTCTGGAAAAAGAGGGAGCTGTAATCAGGAGGGTACTTGGGTATGATATGTGTGTGTATCTATATACATATATATTTGTGTGTGTATGTATGTGTATATGTGTATGTTACAGACTTTGACAAAACAGAATAGACATCTAGGAATATTTCTATAACAAACCAAGAATCATCTGGAAATTCCTTGTTGTCTAATTCACATTCTTCCAAAGATGTGCCTGGTCTTTTGAACTGGCCTCTGGGATCTGCCAATATTCAAAATGTACTGTCTCTTCCTCTGGCTATATTCCCAAGTCCAGTAACACTATAACATTCTCCATGATTTCACTTCTACTCTTTCAATCTAGGCTCAAATACTTGAACCAAATCCCCCTTGTCTGCCAGCTTTCTAGATTCTGCTCCAATTAGTGTGTTCTTCCTTTGCTGTGCTCTTCTCAACCTAGTGTGTACTTTAATGTTATACTCTACAATGATGTTATATAGGAGGGGTTGGGGGAGGGAAGGGAAGTGGGAAGTGATGGAATTATATTATAATCTTGAAAAATAATGGAAATAATTTTTATAGGTTCTGCTCTAAAAATCTACAGACATTTTGGCCTTGTCCTTTTCCTTTTGAAATTTCTACATGTGTCTGCAATGCCTCCATTACTGTGAACCATCCACTTCCCATCCTGTAGAAATCATAGCCATGAAACAGTGACCATTTTAGGCTTTAAATGGATTCTATTAAACTTCTCCTTATTGTACTTACACTAAATTTAATAGCTGTCTCATGTGGGGACATGTGATTTCTTCTAGCCAGAGAGGAGAATGTAAAAATACAGATGTACAAATCAGAGTGAAGTAGGGCAATTTCAGAATTACTAATTGGTCCAAATATATGGTAAATATGTATCAGAAAGAGTATTCATTTCTTAATTCTGTCAATTAGAGAATAAATGTTAAGGTGTTTAGGATTGTCATGCATTCCTAAGCTCCCCAGTAATTATAGCAGCTCCTGGCATTGAATAGTTAAACAATTGCAAAGCAGTGCTCTCATTTGCTGGAAAAGTATCCTATAAAAGAGTAAAAAGAAAAATATGTTAACAGTCAATATATGATAGTTCCATGTCCAATTTCAACCTCTGGTGAACTATGTGATTTGAGACAATTCACTTTCTTACACTTCAGCTTATATCCTAAAGGCAGGAAAATATTTCTAGTGTTTTGCATCTCACATAACTATAAAAGGCAATAGGGGAGACATATAAGATAATCAACATTATTTTGTTAACAAATGACATTTTAAAATAAAAATATGATTACTCTTATTTTGTAAAAGAAAGAGCATTGTGACATTCTAAATTTATGAAGCACATACAATGAGAATAAATGACAGTGTCTTCAAACCATAAGCTAGATGTTATGCATGTACTGACATCATACACATATGTGCAATCACCTACACCTAAATGTACACTATTTTTTCCAAAGAATGATTGTACTTTTACCTGGGGCTTGTAGCCCATGTGAATCTGACTTATCATCAAGGGAAGGGTAGGCATGAGGAGCTTATAACATTCTTATTATATAAAGTTGGGAGAAAATATGATGATAGGAATTGGTGATGTGGGGCCAATAGTATTTTGTTTTGCTCAGTGCAGAGGAGAACTAGATGATTGTTAAAATACTCTGAGACTCTGAGAGAAAAAAGCAAACAGTTCAGGATCCAATGGAAGAGGGAAGCTGAAAGAGGAGCTTGAATGCTTCTTACCTTATGTTAGCAAGAAAGGCAGAGTGCTTAGGTATATAACCAGCAGGTTGGAAAAGGAGATATGGTAGGACATGTCTGACTGGATTTGTTTTTCCTTATAAAAATAGTTAACAAGGAAGATCATCAGGTGAGAATATAGTACAGCTTTGGGAAGGAAGAGTAAAAAGGAAGCTGGAAAATATTTGTCTTGTCTTGGATAGCAGCAATATGTAATATGGATTTGCTGTGGATGGACAATAGAATTATGTGGCAGTGTTGAGAAGAGAAAAAGAAAGCAGCAATGTGAAACACAAGAGACACTCCATATGGACCTCATGCTATGTGTAAAGAGAGAAAGGAAGAAAACAATGGGCGACATAAGGAAATCAAAGGCCAAGAATTTCTGACAATTTTGACTGAGGTGGCACTTGACTTTTCACTACTACATTCTTTTATTTCTGCCACTTATTTAGTTAATGGCAGTCCACAGATCTCCAACTGTTCTCATCTACAAAATGCTTTATTCTCAATTCATGAGATAAACAGAGAGCTCAAAAGTAAAATTAATGATTTGGGGAACCCACACTGGTAACTCCGTTAATGTTACACAAGTCTGGATGAAATGAAATCCAGAGCCAAATATGTCCTCAAGGGTTGGGGATCTATGGGCCCAAATAAATTCAACCTTGTATCTAAGGGAGCAAAAAGGACTCCATTTGCCCACATTTTCTTCCTAGAAAGTATACCTATGCATCATCAAAAGGAGGTAATGTGTTATTTAAAATGAGCTCTTCACAAGGGACATCAAGATCATGATGGGGAAGCCTACAGAGACAACCAAGCTAGTGGGAACTCATGAACTTTAGACCAACAGCTATGGAGGCTCCATGAGACTGGACTAAGCCCTCTGCAAAATTGAGATAGCTGTGTAGCTTGATCTGCTTAAGGGGTCTGCTGTGGGATGTTCTGTATGCTGTGAATGTGTTGCTCTGATTGGTTAATAAATAAAGTGCTGATTGGCCAGTAGACAGGCAGGAAGTATAGGCAGATCAAAGAGAGAGGAGAATTCTGGGAAGTGGAAGGCTGAGTCAGAGAGATGCTGCCAGCCGCTGCCATGAGAAGATGTTAAGATACTGGTAAGCCATGAGCCATGCGGCAACTTATAGATTAATAGAAATGGGTTGATTTAAGATATAAGAACATTTAACAAGAAGCCTGCCACGGCCATACAGTTTATAAGAAATATGAGTCTCTGTGTGTTTACTTGATTGGGTCTAAGCAGCTGCGGGACTGGCAGGTGAGAGAGATTTGTCCTGACCATGGGCCAGGCAGGACTGGAGAAAACTTCAGGTACAAATGGCACCCAATGGGTTGGCAAGAGTTTCCACCTAAAACCTGAGAAAAAAAGATTCTGAAACAGAGCTAAAAACAGCTTCCTAGTTGTCTCTCAAGTTAGTGGCAGCCTGCGGGTTTGAGCTACTATGGTGGGTTCCTGGCGTTTGACCAACAGTATGGCGGGAATGAGGCATCTACAAGCAGCACGTTACTCTGCGTGGTGGATTTAGTCTTTGATAGTACAAAAACAGACAAACAAAAATAATAGTTTTCAGGGCTACACGCTACTTTGATAGAAGCATAGAACCACTGTTTCTACGAGTGGATGCCTCCCAGAGCTGGCAGTAAACTTACCACCATGATGTTGGGAAGCTGAGGTGGGCAGAGGCACCAGCCACAGGGCCCATTTTGGCCTTACAAATGCTGCAGTTTAAACCAATATATTCATAATACAACAGATTCAGATGGAACAAAACTTTAAATGCTTTACAATGTGTGTAAAAATGTACGTAGGCTTGAAAGAGAGAGAAAAAGGAATATAGAGTTATATAAAGAAATAGATAGTTTTAAAAAATAAAGTCTTTAAAGAGACAGAAAAGGTAGTATAAAAATAAGCCACGTAAAGATGGATATCACACAGAGAATCTGGATTGTGTTGTCTTTGGGATTTTTAACTGCAGAAAAACATTTGATTGCAAAAGCTGTTGAGTTAAGCCAATATGTATTTTTTTAAAGGTACCTTGACTTCAAAATTTGGATGTAAGGATATGTTGCTTTGGAAAGGAGGCTCTGCTTTTGTTTCCACAGAAAGCCAGAGGCTATGGATTTGTTCCAGATTAAGATACATCAGGTTTGACAAGCCAAGACCCCCAGAAAGGTCTCCGATGACACCATGGCCCAGATGATCCAACATCCAGGACCGTTTCAAGGCAACTGGCTCAGATGATACACCCTCACAGACTACTCCATAATCCTAAAATTTTCTTTGTGTCCCCATAAGATACAGCGCTCCCGTCCAGCAGAAAGAAGTAAGAGAAGCTACGCCCAAATTTCCAAATATACCAAGCTGGCTTTGAAGATGGAATTGATTCACTCCTTCTCTAAACCCAAGCATATTCCTAAAAGAATAGGTTGAGAGATTCCTGTGTCCCATATCAGAAGAGCCCTCTGATGTGCGACAGAGAAAAACCAATATTTTTATTTAAATCAGGTTGAGTATAAATGCAATCTTTCTAAAGAAGAAAAGGGGATGTGATATAGATATGATAGGATGAAAGGGTAGATTATTGAATCTACTTTTAAAGAGCAACTTGTTTAAAAATGTTTTACATTGCTATAGATTTTAGTTTATTGATACAAGTTTAAACTTAATTTTGTTATGCTGTGTATATATAGCATAATATATATATATATATATATATATATTCTTGTTTGAGGTATTATGTTTATGTAACTCATTTAGATTATAATGGAAAATTAAGAAATACAGATTAATAATTAGTCTTCTATGATAGTCAAACTTATAGTCATGTTGTTTTCTAGGTATACATAGATATAATTCAGTTAAGTAGGTAATCTTCAAACACTTCAAAGACCTACAGAATATGGCATTTAAAATATTTTAAAAATTTAGACTTTCTGAACAGTGAAACATGTCTGCTCCTGGCAGCACTGATTTACTGCAGAGAGGAGGATGGGCATCAAAGACACTCTATATAGAGTTTATATTCACCTTGGCAAAAATAGTCATTTGGGCAAGAAACTGTTCTTGCCAGGACTGCTTGATCAACTGTCCATGCAGGACCCATAGGAAGGTGACCACTGAACTTTGCTTGGCAAAATGGCCTTTCAGGTTCCTGCTTCACAGAGGAAATTGCCAGACATTCTACAGGACACAGAGAAAAGTGACTGAGAGACTCTCGGCCTTTGAGCTGAAGACAGATGCCCCAACTTTATAAAGGAACATTAGGTGACTGTCCAGTCTGCCAGCTGTCTCTGTCTACTCTCCAAAGACTCCTGAAAGTTACTTGCGTCCTTCTCCCATTTCTCAGGTAATATTATATCCTTCTGAGGTTTTTGATGTAGTTGAAAACTAGATAGTTATTATTTTCTTAGTTATGATAAAAGATAAGTTAGATATGAAATCTTAGACTCACAAATGTAAGATATTATAAATAGACTAGATATTGTAAATAATTCTTGCTTGATAATTGTTTTGTTATATTTAATTTTACTATGTGAAAGTTAAAACCTTCCTTTTTGGAAAAAAAAAAGAAAAAGGGAAGTGCTGTGGGATATTCTCTATGCTGTGAATGTGTTGCTCTGATTGGTTAATAAATAAAGTGCTGATTGGCCAGTAGCCAGGCAGGAAGTATAGGCAGGGCAAAGAGAGAGGAGAATTCTGGGAAATGGAAGGCTGAGTCAGAGAGATTCTGCCAGCCATCACCATGAGAAAATGTTAAGATACCGTTAAGCCATGAGCCACATGGCAACTTATCGATTAATTGAAATGGGTTTATTTAAGATATAAGAACAGTTAGCAAGAAGCCTGCCACAGCCATGCAGTTTATAAGAAATATAAGTCTCTGTGTGTTTACTTGGTTGGGTTTGAGCAGCTGCAGGACTGGCGGGTGAGAGAGATTTCTCCTGACCCTGGGCCAGTCAGGACCAGGATAACGCTAGCTACAGGGGTCCCCTGGCAGTAGGATCAGGATCCATCCCTGGTGTATGAGCTGGCTTTTTAGAGCCCACTACCTATGATGGGACACCTTGCACAGCCTTGATGCAGGGGGAGGGGCTTGGACCTGCCTCTACTAAGCGTACCAGGCTTTGCTGACTCCCCATGGAAGGACTTACACTTTTGGAGGAGGAAATGGGGGGGTGGGTTGGGAGGGAAAGAGAGAGGAGGGGGGATCAGGAGGAAGGAAGAAAGGGGGACCTGTGGTTGGTATGTAAAATGAATAAAAATTTCTTAATGAAAAATTAAATTAAATGAGTTCATCAATCATTCTGCTATTCTGTATGGCAGCAATATTTTATTTTTAATTATTTCTTCTATTTTTTGTGATTATGATATAATTATATTATTTCCCTTCCCCACTCCAAATCCTACTATATACCCCGTCTTTGCTCTTTTTAAAATTCATGGCCTCTTTTTTCATTAATTGTTACATACAAATATTACTAAATATAACCTGTTCAGTCTGTATAATGTTACTTGTGTGTCTTTAGGGCTGACCACTTAGTATTGGATAATTAATTGGTGTGCTCTTCTCCAGGGAAGACTATTTCAACAATAATTTTATACATTCAATATATGATAGTCAACATGAAGCATATTATAACATGATTATCCTTTATAATAAGTCTTGGATTGATGAGGTCTTCAAAGCATTTATGGTTTTAAAGATACTAGGATTTCTGATTTATTAAAAAAATGTGAAATTTCTGAAGACACTGCTACAGACACTTGGTGAAATCTTAAATTAACTACTATAATCACAAGTATAAAAGAAATTTAAAAATTTATATCTTTAGCTCCATTCTTTGAAAATCGTTCAGAAAATAAATGTCTTTCCTAGACTCTGGTGGTCACCCACCCTAAAGAAATCACTATGCTCTTCTATTAAATACATAATTATTTAAATGCCAATTTTAGAATAAAGGAGCCCAATTTTAGTTTGATTTTCTTAGTGCAATTTCCCCGAAAAACATGTAAGTAGAAGTGATTTTAGAAATTGTACTCACACATGCACTCAATAAAAATGTGACAACAGAATGCACTTGATAGAAAGTGGCTCCACTTTCAAAGTAACCTCTAACGAACTTGGTGCCTTATTGACTTTCCAAATCCTGCACTTAACGATTGTCTTAATTGCTGGTGGATGACATCACAATTCCACAGAAACAGTTACAATTGCTCTTCTCTGACAGTGATGATCCTAAAGAACAAACCATGTGCATGGGAAACTGAAACCTTGCCAGCTCCCCTATTATTTATAACTCTAATTAAAACACTTTTATCTATTAATGCGAAGTGACACTGCTAAATATATTCAGGGAAGTTCACATTTTTTTTCTATGCTTCTGAAATCTCTTAGATCTGTGCCTACTTACATGTGCTTTAACTGCTCACTAAAATGAACTGATAGCTAAGAATAACTTACTTCCATTAGATTTATAAATCTCATTAATTAATTCTACATCTCAAATGGTGTAAAAACTGAGCTCAAATGCAAGATCTAATTAAAGAGAAATAAAAAAAATGTTAAGGAACAACACTGAGATTGAAACATAGAAGTAACTGTTTAGCCTCAAATTAATGAGCCGCTATGCTAAGAAAGCATGTCCATTAATCCCTAATGAGGATTTTAAACACATTAAAACTTCCTAATACAAAATGTTTGCTTTCTTTTTATCTAATAACAAATAAGCCAATAATTTCCTGGCTCTAAATGACACTATTAACTGTCATGGCATGTTTTATTTGACAAACCCTACATTCAAATACTGTACAACCAATTAATTTGCCTGCTGTGAAATGTGGTTTTTGATAGCTTATATGTGAGGTGTTTTGTTTGTTTGTTTGTTTGTTTGTTTTCCAAAGCAATGTAAATAGAAGGTCAATGTAGGTGCCTGATTTTGTTTAAAAAACAGTACTACAGTAGCTATAGGTTGTCAAATCTGTTTGCATTTCAAATGAATTGAAAGCCAACCTCCATTTTCAGGTGTCAATCACAGATTGGTCTCCTGATAAGTTAACTGCCTCAGAGCAATAATTTGATTACCAGAAGATAGTCTTGTGTTTGAGAAAGGAGCGTAGGCAAAATTATTATGCTGTTCAATTATATAAAATGATTTGCCACACTGGCTGTGACTCTTCTTACTTTGTTAAATTACCTGGAACTTTGTTGGATGTCTCCTTCTTACATGCAACCTTTCTCTAAACATATTTATCTACATGATGATCCAAGACATCACTTTCTAAATTTGGAGTTCATTCATGATGTTTTAATTTCTTTTGCTAATTATCATTATTACTTTCAGTTACTATACAGAAAAATGGGTTTGTTAGGATTTTCCAACAAGTATATCATTGTTCTTTGTTCATATTCTCAACATCACCTTATGTCACACACATACACACACACACACACACACACGGGCACACGGGCACACGGGCACATGGGCACACGGGCACACAGGCACACAGGCACACACACACATACACACGTTCTGGAAATGAGAGGAAAATTACATTTGTCTTTCCTCCAATACTAGCCCCCCTTCAACCCTTTTCCTTCCAGTCTCTTCCCCTAAGGCCTCTTCCTTCCATCAACATAGGCCCTTTTCTATGTTCTATAGTCTAGAGAGCATGTATAAAATAAACAGGAAATAATTGTCTTTATGAGTCTGACTTTTTTCACTTAACATATTGATCATCCATTTGTTCACCAATTGTTAGGTCTTATAGATACCTAGGAAATGACAAACTGAAGTGTCTATTAACATATCAAAGTGAGGCTCTCTCAGTATCAGCATAGAAAATACCTGATACAGAGTCCTGGATCCTCTAAGCACTTTTCATCCCCACTCTGTACCCTAAACCTCCCCAGTCCTTGAGCTTCATTTCCCTTCCCCCAAATTCTCTTTCCTATATAACCCAGCCCTTTTGGCTATGAACTCTCTTGGCCCTTTCTCTTAGTACTCTTGGTCCTGTTCTTTGGCTATACTCTTGGATGTCTCGTCTGCCTACCTTCCTTTCTCTTCTCTTACTTCTCCTCTCCTCTCATGGCCAGGTCTATTCTGCTGGTCACGTTCAGTCTGGACTGTTCCAGATGCCTCTGGCTGTTCTCTCCCTCATATCTACAATAAAAACCTCCTCTATAGATTGCCCAGAGTCCGAGGAAGATGCTACATCCAGCGTGGGATATCTGAGGGAAAAAAATCTACGTACATTATGTTCTTATGCCTGTTAACTTTATTCCTCTAAGACAAAATTCTATCTATATACAGCTACAGCTCCATCAGGCATTCAGGGCAGGAATATATCTAGATAGACCAAGCTCTTTGTCCATCTACTATATTTCTCTGGGATGAAATCCTGTCTACATTGCTTCAGTTCCGTCCGGACACTCAGTTCCTCTTTGTCTCTTCTTTTACTGCCATCTCATAGTCCTGCTAACAACTAAGCTCTTATGCTTCCAGCCTCATCTTTGTCCCCTGTTTCTTTGCCCTCCATCTCTACTTGCTCTCTACTCCTGGCTCTGATGAACTCTATAAGAGTTAGAGTTCTGCCTTGCCATCTACAAAACCTCTGTGTTCTTCCCTTCCTCCTGGTCATGCCATTCTGGCTGCCTCTACAGAAAACACCTGTCTCTTCTCCCCCTGGCCATGGGGTTCTCTGCCTCTTCAGGAATGTTACTTCACCCTACCTTCCACCTTGATATGTAAAAACTTCTTTTGTTCTCAGTCAATTGCTCTGGAGAGCCACTAGGCCTCAAAGTAAGGAGATGGTCTGAGCTTCATTTGCACAAGAAACAAAGCTATGCATCTACCTCCTGCTTGGCTCTGCCTAAATGACCTTATCTAACTACTAGCCAGAGCAGGAAGTTCACACACACATTCTATGGGAATTGTGAGCACAAGAAGTTCATAAAAAGGCACAGCTGAATATTAAGCTGTGTAACACCAAATAGTTCATGCTAGATGGCTCCTCACTTGACTGACCCTTGGCTTGGTCAAGGTATAGCTTTAATATACAGCTGGACTCCTTATAACATATTATTGTGGCTCACCACACTTCTCCTTAACCATATCTAGGAGCAGTCATGATTTCATCCTTTACAAATGAACTAAACTCCACTGTCCATATATACTTCATTTTCTTTACAGATTTTTTTTTAAAGTTTTTCAAAACAGGGTTTCTCTTTGTAGTACTGGTTGTCCTGGAACTAGCTCTGTAGACCAGGCTGGCCTTGAACTCACAACGATCCACCTACCTCTGCCTTCTGAGTGCAGGTATTAAAGGCATACACCAACACTGCCTGGCCTACTTTGTTTTCTTTATCTATTGTTTGTTGATAGGCACCTAGCTGCATCTATATCTGGGCTGTTGTGAATAGTGTCATATAGTAAAGAAGGTTGTTCAAGTGCTTCTGTGATATGGTGACTCAGGGTCCTTTAGGTGTTTACTCAGAAGTTGTGTAACTGGATCATATGATAATTTAATTTTCAGAATAAGAATTTTCATACACATCCATAATGATTTCCACAGTGGCTACAATAGCACACATTTTCATCAGCCCTGTATATGGTTTACTCTTCATAAATCTTCAGCAACTCTTGTGGTTATATGTGCTCTAGATGATAGCCATGCTGAGATGAGAATATGGAATCACTAATCAGTTTTATTTTGTACTTCCCTGAAGGCAAGTTATGTTGAACTTTTTCATATTATTTATGACTACTTGTACTTCTTGAGAACTGTCTATTCAACTTGGTTTGACCATTTAGTGATTGGATGATTATGCATTTGGTGTTTAACCTCTTTTTAGTTTATTATAGATTCTAGATATCAATTATCTTTTGGAATTATAGTTGGCAAATAATTTCTCTCATTCTGTAAGCTGTCTCCACACTAATGATTGTTTCCTTTGCTGGGCAAAAAGATTTTAATTATATATATATATAATAATATAATAATATTTTAATTATATATATATGTATAATCACTTGCCAGTTCTTGCAATTATCTCTTGAGCTATTAGAGTCCTCTTTAGAAAGCCTAAAACATTTTAGAAAACCTTAAAACATTTTACTTATGCTTTCCTCTAACAGTTTCAGAGCTAATATCAAAGCCATTAATTTACTTTGATTTGATTTTAATAGTGTGAGAGGTAAAGATAAGTTTCTGCTATCTTCTGTGAATATCCAGCTTCCCCAAGTACTATTTGTTGAAGAGACTAGCTTTTATTGTAATGTGTACTTTTGGAATGTTTGTCAAATATCAGGTTGCTATAATTGTGTGGACTTATGTTAGGGTCTTTATTCTAGTTGTGTGGGTCTATTTGTCTGTATCATGTTGTTTTGTTAGTATGGCTCTGGAGCATAAATTGAAGCCAGGTATCATGGTATGTGCAGCATTTTCCTGCTAGCTTGTGATTCCACTACCTAGTTGAGAGATTCTCTGCTTCTGTTATTTTCATTGATTACTGAACTGGTATTATTGGAAATCTGATGCAGATTTCTCTGAGTCTGTAGATTTCTTTTGGTAACACATACATTTTGACATTAATTTGGCCAATTCATGAACATAGGTGGTCTTTCCATCTTCTTATAACTTTTAAAGTTTCTTCTTTCAGTACACTCTTTCTCCCCCATTAGTAAGTTTAGTCTTATCTATTTTGAAGCCCTCATGAACGTGTTTATTTTTCTGGATTTCCTTCTTAGCAACTTTGCCACTTTTATATAGAAAAGCTACTGAGAGACTGATTCTTTTCTCCCCCTGTGTTTATGTTGTGTTTCTCTGGAGATGCCTGTTTTCTGATGAAATGTTTAAGGTCTTTAAGCATAGGTTTTACAGTCTGCAAATGTGGTTATTTTGGTTTCTTTCCTTATCTCTTTTGTTTCTTTCTTTATTCTTAGGTAGACCTAAGACTTCCAATACTCTACAGGATAAAAAAGCGGGGTATTTTTGCATCATTCCAGACTGTAGAGAAAATGATTTCTCATGAAAAACCTGTAGCCAATATTATACTATTAAGAAAATCTGGGCCGGGCGGTGGTGGCGCACGCCTTTAATCCCAGCACTCGGGAGGCAGAGCCAGGCGGATCTCTGTGAGTTCGAGGCCAGCCTGGGCTACCAAGTGAGTTCCAGGAGAGGCGCAAAGCTACACAGAGAAACCCTGTCTCGAAAAACCAAAAAAAAAAAGAAAGAAAAAAAAGAAAATCTGAAATTTTCTCTATGGAATAGGCCTGTGACAAACTTTAATATCCATTCAAGATCAAAATCCTGTAGAAATAAGGACTAGAAGTAAAGTACAATGCAATAAATGCCTTTTATGCATGTACTGAGATGACAATATTATTTCTATATCATCTGACTCAATTTATGCACAGTAGTTTTTCTTTTACTGATTTGTTTATATGGAAGTATTTTTGTGTCTCTTGAATGAAACCAACTTGAACAGAGCATATTATCTATGATCTTTTTATGTCTTGTTGTGTTTAGTTTGCAAGTATATATTATGAATTTTTCCATCTATGCTCATTAGCAAAACTTATTTAATAGTTTGTTGCTATGGTAACCTTACCTAGTTTTAATGTCAAGGTAATATAGTCTTCATAGAATGGATTTGATGTCCTCCTTGTATTTCTATTTTATAGTATATTTTGAGAAGTATGTGCTTAGCTATTTTTAATGTTCTGGTAGAATTTAGTAGTGATTTTATCCATATCTGAACTTTTATTTGTTCAATCCCATTATTTGGATATATTGTTTCTGTTCTCTTTGTTTAATTTTGTAGTTCTTATGTGTTCAGGCACTGTGCCTTTCTTCTATATTTTCTTTTTTACTTTATTTAAATAACATTTTTTTCATTTACTTTACATACTGAACAAAGTTTCCCCTTCCTCCTCTCCTTCCGTCCCACCCCCAACTCGTGCTTCCCATATACCTACCTTCATCAACTCAAGAGCAAACCTTCCATGGGCTTGAGCAAAACATGGCACATCAAGTTGAGGCAGGACCAAGCTCCTCCCCTTGTGTTAAGGCTAAGATAAATAATTTTCTTTTTATAATGTAAGGTTTCAAAATATTCCCAAATGATTCTCTGGATTATTGGTATCCATTGTAATGTTCCCTATTTATCCCTAATTTCATAAATCTGTGTCCCTACTCTGTTTTGGATACTTTATCTCATGGTTTGTTGATCTTGATTATTTTTATAAGAGCCAATTCTGCTTTGATGACTCTTTGTACTACTCGTTTAGTCTTGTTTTTATGATTTTGGAACTGATTTTTAATATTTCTCTCCAGTGAGTTGAGACTTTGCCTGTTCTTATTTTTCTAAGACCTTGAGGTCCATTAAGTCATTTATCTGAAGCTTCAACAATTTTTTGAGTAAGTACTTATTGCTATAAACTTTTCTCATATGGAGTTATGTATTTTCTTCTGTTGCCACTGAGTGCCATGAGGATGCCCAGGGTCAGGTCAGCCACCTGGGTCCCGGTTGGTGTCCAAGGGCTAGGATGTATCCAGAGCTGAGTGGCCTGCACTGCTACTCTATGTTATGGTGACCTCCAGGCCAGAGCTGCAGCTGAGGGCCATGTCAGGGTCTGTGGTCCTGCTGCAGCCCAGATCTGTGCTGAAGTCTGATGTACCTGTTAATACTGAAGGATGTGCAGACACCCGAGACTGAGAGCCATGTTGGTATCTCAGGGCCATACTGCCGCAAGGCGGTGGTGACATCCAGACCCAGTCACTGTTGAGGACTATGTCGGGGTCCATGGTTCTACCGTGGCTGAAGTCTGTGCTGAAGTCTGGGTCTTGCATTTCCACCAAAGGTCACGTAAAGGCCCAGGGTTAGGGCCAAAACCATTCCCACCTGAGTGGCCAGTTCCTCTACCCACAAACAGGATCTTGACCAGGCCCAAGCTGCTGCTGAGGACCACGTCTGGATCCAAGATCCAGCTACAGCTGGGGTCTATGTGGATGCTTGTTGCCTATGTCATCTCAGGAGGCCTTAGGAACCATGTGAGATGAGGTCAGAGGGCCATGATAACCTGGCCACGTCCTTCACTCGCCCTGGGAAAGCTGGCCTTGCCTCTCGCTGGACACTATAGCAAGAGAGCTGGCACCTGTACACTGGAGAGATGGCTCCCACCCCTCACCACAGGCCAAGGTAAACCTACTCTAAGGGCATGCAAGTAGGGGAGCTGACTCCACCCTCTTGCCTGAGGTAGGTGGCTCCATGGTCCTGGAATGACTAGCTTGGATATCATCCAGGCCCACAGCTGGGCCTTGGGTTGACCCACCCTAGCATCTACCCCACCTGGGACCTGCTGTGGTTGATGAAGAGACTGGTCTTGTGCAATACCCACAAGATCTCCAAGACTCGTGGCAGTCACAGGATATCCCAGAAGAGTGCCAGTGAAGATCCAGTGAGGATGGTGTGCCAGAAACCAGAGGCCTTGAACCAGACCAGTGACTCATTGCAATGAACACTTGCCAGTAAAACTGATGGGATAAAGATGTATAACTATATGGCAGACTGATGCCTCCATTGCCACCAAGATGAATAAAGAAAGAGATGTCGGAGATGCAGGAAAGAAGGAGAAGCAAAGAGATTTTTCTGTTGAAGTGGTTTTGGTTTCGTTTTTTTATTTTGTTTTGTTTTCATTCTTGCTTTTGCTTTTATTTGCTTGCTTGCATACTTTGATTTGTTTCCTTATGTGGGAGGTGGCAGAGATGAGGGGAGGATATTGGGGGACCAGGAGGTAAACAGGATTGGGGTGCATTATGTGAAACTCCAAAAAAGTCAATAAAGAAAAAAAGAAAATAGATTTCTTTTCATACAATATATTCTCCACCTCCCCTGCCATCCAGATTCACTTTCTTTCTGTCTCTCATTAGAAAACAATCAGGAATCCAAGGGATAATAAAAAATAAAATATAATAAGATGAACCCCAAACAAGTCAAAATAGGACCAAATAAACAGAAGGTAAAGAGCCTAAGAAAAAGCACAAGAAACAGATAAAGATGCGGAAACATACATTCAGGATTTCCACAAAAACACAAAACCAGAAGCCATAATATATTTGCAAAACTTGTAGGGTTATAAATAAATGAATGAATAAATAATAAAATAACTTAAAATAAAAAGCTCTGACATAATATTACAAAACAAGGAACCTCAAAAGATGTCATTGAGTTCTGTTGGCCATCTACTGTTGGGTATGTGGTCTATCCTTTAGTGTAGTTTGTTTCCCAAGTGAGACTCCCTTGGAGAAAACTACTTTTTCACTTGATTATCACTTGGAGACAGCTTTTGGGTTAGGGTGGGGCCACATTTTCACTTCTGCTTTCAGCTCTAGGACCCCGTCTTTTGTAGACCCATGCAGGCCTTGTGCTTGCTGCCTCGGTCTCTGTGAGTTTATACATGCATTTGTCCTGCTGGGTTTAGAAAGCCTTGTTATTCCTTGGTGTCCTCTGTCATCTCTAGATATTACATTCTTTCAGTCTTCTCTTCTGCAAGGTTCCCTGAGACCATAGGGGAAGGATTTGATAGACATCCCATTTAGGATGTTCCAAGATTTCTAACTCTCTGCATATTGTCTGGCTATGTGTCTCCGTATATGTACTCATCTGCTACAGGAGACAGTTTCCCTGATAATGGCTGAGCAAGGCACTGACTTCTTAGTATAACAGAATGTCACTAGGAGTCATTTTATTGCTATGTTCCCTTAGTATAATAGTAGTATTTGGTTTTCCCTTAGGTCCCTGGCTATCTAGTCTCAGATTCTTGGTCACCCAAGCAGCGTCAAGTATGGGTTCCATATCATAGAGTAAGCCTTAAATCAAATTAGGTATTTGTTGGTTACCCATCCCACACAGCTTGGTGCTACCACTGCAATAGCATATCTTGCAAGCAAGACACCATTGTAGATACAAGGTTTTGTGACTGGGTTAGTGTTTACATTTCTCCTTGGGTAGCATGCAGGGTACCTTCCTGTACCAAATACTAACATATAGAGGTGAAGGCTCTAGACAGGTGCTAGCTCTATTTCTCCATGTGCAATGAGTTATGTAATTGTTGTCTTTAGAAATGAGGCATTGCCATCAGTTTGTGGAGAGCAACCTATAGTCTTGGTCACAGCCTGGATTTTTTTGTTTTCCCATGGGACCCCTTTGTCCAACAACTCAATTAGATGCAACTGAATCCTAGTACTGGAAGCTTTATTTGGGAATGAGAGATATTCTGTTGGGGCTCTGTTTCCTCGGTTATTTTGAAATTTCATTAAGATCACCTTTATATATGTATAAAATTTAGGAAGCTTCTACTGCATTGGGTTTTCATATGATCTCTCAAATGGACCTTAATTAATTTTAGCTGTTCCTGCTAAATTTGCTATATGTTAAGGGTTCTATGAAGTTTTTTCTTTCATCTTCAGTTGATTCTAGTATTGTTTGAAATTTCTTTCAGAATTTCTTAAATTCAAGAACTTATTATTTATATTTCAAATGTTTGTAGACTTTCTATAATTTTGAATTGTAGTGATTCCTAGTTTTATTCCAGCATGATTTCATAAGAAATACAAGAAATTATTTAATTTTTATGTTACATTGGTCTATCATGTGATCTGTTTTATAGAAATTCCCATAGACTACTTAGAAATATATATATATATATATATATATATATATATATATATTTGCAATTGTTTGATGGATTATTGTATAGATACCAGTAAAGTCCATCTTTAATGGTTAATTTTTAACCCTGAAGTTTCTTTATGGTTTTAAAAATCTTGATCTATTTATGAGAGTAGGGAATTAAAGTCACTCATTATTATTTCCAATAATGTTATTTTTCAACTTGGCACTCCTACTGCTTAGTGAATGAATACATATATATTTATTCTACTTCATGGATACTGAAGTTACTGCTTTTTGTAACATAGCTTTTTATTTGTTTATCTTACTTGTTATCTCATTTGACTAATTTAACTTGATGTCTACTTTGTCAGACACAAGTATAACTATTACTGCTTGTTTAGGCCTTCCATTTGCTTATTACACTGATATCATCCTTTCAATTTCAGTATCTGCATGAATTTTACAGTGAGATGTGTTTATTATAGGTAAGAAATAATTAATAATTGGATCCTATTTTTGTAATCCAGTAAGTCATTTAGTGTCTTTTACTTGGAGAGATAAGATTATTTCTATTTAATGCTACTATTGACAAGCATTTACTGATTCTTGTAATGTTGTTGACTTAGTTATCAATTTTCCTCTACCGTCTTTATATTAGGGATTCAATGTTTTAATGAATTGGGTAAGATTGAGTTTTTTTTCCCCAGGTCTGGTCTTTTTTGTCATGTATTTTCTTTTTTAGGAAACAGATTCTTCTTTCATACAATACATTCCGGCCACACCACAGTTTCTCTTCAGAAAAGAGCAGGCCTCCAAGAGACAACAGACAAACAAAATACAATAATACATCTATTCTTCTCATGAAACTTTTCCTTTCTTATGCTGTCATTAGTAAGACTTTCTTTTTCTCATTTGTGGAAGTCCATGAAGTATCTTTGGCAATATTTATTTGCTTCTTGTGATTTGCTTTAGCTTTTGCTTTTCTTGAAATATCTTTCCCTATGAGTTTTCAAAGACAATCTTTTTTTTTTGCCTCAGAATTATTGGTTAGTAGTAATTTATATTCAGGACTTAAAATATATCATTCCATGGTTCTTGATTTTTGGAGTTTCTACTGACAATGTTCTCTAAATTAGTGTCTCTATCATCAGGGAAATGAAAATCAAAACAACTCTGAGATACCATCTTACACCTGTCAGAATGACTATGATCAAAAACACTGAAGATAGCTTATATTGGAGAGGATGTGCAGCAGGGGGAACATTCCTCCACTGTTGGTGGGAATGTAAACTTGTGCAGCCACTTTGGAAATCACTATGGCAGTTTCTCAGAAAACTGGTAATCAATCTTCTTCAAGACCCAGCTATATCACGCTTGGGCATATACCCAAAGAATACTCAATCATACCACAAGGACACATGCTCAACTATGTTCATAGCAGCATTATTTGTAATAGCCAGAACCTGGAAACAATCTAGATGCCCCTCAAACGAAGAATGAATATGGAAAATGTGGTACATATACACAAGGGAGTACTACTCAGCAGAGAAAAACAATGACATCATGAAATTTGTAGACAAATGTATGGAACTAGAAAATATCACCCTGAGTGAGGTAACCCAGACTCAGAAGGACAAACATGGTATGTGCTCACTCATAAGTGGATACTAGATGTAAAGCAAAGGATAACCAGATTGCAACTCACAGCTCCAGGAAGGCTAGCTAGCAGCAAGGACCCTAGGAAGGACTCATGGATCACCTAGCAAGGGAGAAATAGATGAGATCTACATGATCAAACTGGGGGTGGGGGGGGTACTGGAGTGCAAGGGATGGGGGATGAGAACATAGGGGAATAGGAGGTTCGACCTGGAACAGGGACAGAGTGGGAGAACAAAAAAAGAGATACCATGAAAATGAAGACATCATGGGAATAGGGAGAAACAGAGTTTTAGGGAAGTTCCCAGGAATCCACAAGGATGACCCCACTATAGACTACTGGCAATAGTTAAGAGGGTACCTGAACTGGCCTACTCTAGTGATCAGATGTCTGAATACCCTAACTGTCACCATAGAGCCCTCATCCAGTGACTGATGGAAGAAGATGAGGAAATCCATGGCTGGGCGCCAGGCCAAGCCCCAGGAGTCCAGTTGATGAGAGAGAGGAGCGATTCTATGAGCAAGGGACATCAAGATCATGATGGGAAAATGTACAGAGACAGCCAGGCAAACTAGTGGAAACTAATGAACTATGGACCAATAGCTGAGGAGCTCTATGATACTGGACTAGGCCCTTTGGATAAGCGAGACAGTTGTTTAGCTTCAACTGTTTAGGGGGCCCCCAGGAAGGCAGGGATGGGGACTCGTCGTTGGTGCATGAGCTGGCTTTTGGAGCCCAGTGCCTATGGTGGGACACTTTGAGCTGCCTTGGTGCAGGGAGGAGGGAGGGCTTGGACCTGCCTCAACTGAATGTATCAGGCTCTGCTCACTCCCCATGGGAGACCTTGCCTTGGAGAAGGTGGGAAGGGGGGATGGGTTGGGAGTTAAGGCTGGGGGGTGGGAGGAGGGAGGAGGGGGGAATCTGTGGTTGGTATGTAGAAAGAGTAGAAAATCTCTTAATAATAATAATAAAAAAAGACTTGGACTAACAAAATTCAGCACCATTCTGTGGGAATCCCAGGGCCAGTGTCTATCTTCCTGACCAGTATTTAATAAAGCTTGCTTCAAATTTGACTAAAAAAAAAAAAAAAAAAGAAAAAGAACCAGCACCTCACGTACCATCCGGGTGCCCTGTACCCTCTTAAACAAGATGTGATGGCTGTTCTTGATTGTCAAATTGACTATATCTGGAATAATCTACAATCCAGAAATGGAGGACACACCTGAGAGAGATTTTCTGCTTGGTTTGAAGTGGGTATATCCACTTCTAGTCTGGACCTTTGAAGTAGGAAGACACACCTCTGTTCTGGCTCTTGAGGCAGGATAACACATGCCTTTAATCCAAATCTTGAGGTGGGAAGACACACTTTCAATTTGGACTACACCTTCTGCTGGAAGCCTTCTATGTAAGGACATGGAAGAAGGAAGGTTTTGCTTTTTGCCTGCTTGCCCTTGGGCCTTGCTAGCAAGTCCATTCCTTTGCAGTTATTGGAGACTATTTCTTTGGGATTCCAGCATATATAGAAGATCAGCTGACACACCCAGCATTCTGAGACTGAGCAACTACTAGATTCTTGGACTTTCCATTAACAGCTATGTTGTATGTATGATATTTTGTTTGTGTTCTGACAAGTAAAGCTTGCCCGCATATCAGAGGGCAGAGCTAGTCACTAGTTAACCATAGAGGACAGGCAGTGGTGGCACACATCTTTAATTTCAACACTGGAGAGTAGGAAACAGGAAGATCAGAAGTTCAAGGACACCCTGGGCTAAAAGAGAAACAAAGCTGGGCAGTAGTGGTGCACACCTTTAATTACAGCACTAGGGAGGTGGAGACAGAAGTAAAAGGTGGGTGAAGACAGGATCTTGGCACCTGCATTCAGTCTGAGGGTTCATAGAGACAAGATCCCCCTCATTTGGTCTGAGAATTTGTAGAGGTTTCTAGTGGCTGCTGTTCTACTTCTCTGGTCTTTCAGGTTTCATCCTCAATATCTGACTCTGGGTTTTTATTGATAAGCCTAATTAGGATTGCACTTCACAGCTAGTCATTGCTGGGTTAGGTGGACTGCAGCCTATAAGTCATTATATATGGAGAGATTAATTCCACAAGTCCACAAGTTCCGTGACTCTAGAGAACACTGGCTAATACACTAGCCAAGGGCAAGGACCACTGTACAGTGTGAGATCTGGCCAAATATACTTGCCTTGACACTTACTTTTTAGAAGCTATACACCAATGAACCTTAGTGCACCAAGGACAGAACTTGAGTCTGTGATGTCAGTCAGTTCTCTACTGTATTTTTTCCCATTTTTCTTTATTAAGAAATTTTCTACTCACTCTACATACCACCCTTAGATCCCATCTCTTCCCTCCTCTCACCCCCCAGCCCTCTCTCCCAAGCCACACCAAATCCCCACATCTCCCAAATCAAGGTCTTCCATGGGGAGTCAGCAGAGCCTGGCACACTGAGCCTAGGCAGGTCCAAGCCCCTTCCCACTGCACCAAGGCTGTGCAAGGCATCACACCACAGGCACCAGATTCCCAAAAGCCTGTCCATTTAAATAGACCAACAACCCCTAAGGAAATATAAACGGTCATTAAAAGTCTCCCAACCAAAAAAAGCCCAGGACCAGATGGTTTCAGCACAGAATTCTACCAGATTTTCAAAGAAGAGCTAATACCAATACTCTTCAAATTTTTCCACACAATAGAAACAGAAGGAACATTACCAAATTCTATTTATGAGGCTACAGTTACCCTCATACCCAAACCACACAAGATGCAACAAAGAGAATTACAGACCACTCTCTACAGTATTTTGAACCCTCCTCCTACTGATTTCCATCGCCAAACAGATTTTCATAATCTTGGAGCAACTAGATTCAAAAATCCATGAAGATTGTAAGGAGCACTAGAAAGCAGTGATTAAACCATTTTAAGGTGCAGTAGAACATTCAAAGGACATGATTTTGTCATTTAGGAGGGCACAAAGTTTCAGGTCTAAGGAGCAGATGAAGGCAGCTAAGCACACAGAGTGCCCTGGGTCATATCATTTATATAAATCTCTGATTGCTTAGTCTTGTTTCCCTAGCACATTGTGATAGATACGGATTTTGAAATTAATAGGTTAATCTGTGCTTAAGAAAGGAAGATGACATTCTCCCCAAACCCACACTCATAAGAAGTGTTAATCTGTAGCAAAATGGGCTTATTGGTGCAAAAAAAGGGGTCAAAATGTTCTTACTCACATAATATAGTACACAATACACTTTTCATGGCTTCCCTTAAGAAATGAGAAATAATCAAATGATAAGGGCAAATTTTCCATCTTAAAATTCTGGTTATTTATAATAAGGCATATAACTCCCACATAAAATTGCCCTTTTCATTTGACCTAAACCGTTAAAACTCTGACTGACATCTGCTAAAAATAAAAATTTTATCCTTATATATACAAGCACCGTTTATTTGACTCTTGTGATAGGAGATTCATTGCTTCATGATCCTATTGGTTCAAGTTCAATTCATTTCAATTTAATTAATTAAATCAAGAAGCTCCACCTGAGGTACTTTGACTAGAAGACTTGATCTGTCAACACAACCTGGTCTATATTCTGTTAAAAACAGAGAGAAGAGTTGTACCATATATGAAAATATGTCTCCAAAAATTTAAACATCTGTGGTGACATACTGATTATAATATTATGATGAAAAGGTGTCTTTGAAAGTAATATGGAAGCATGAAGAGATGTTAGCTGAAAGATGGGCTAGAGAGATGGTTCAGCAGCTAAGAGTGCTTGCTGCTCCTGCAGATGAACTCATTTGCTTCCTAGTACTCAGACCAGGCAGTTCACAATCACCTGTAACTCCAGCTCCAGAGAATACAACACTTTCTCCTGGTCTCTATGGGTTCCTCCTCTCTAGTACACATACCCAACCCTTAATATTCACATAATTACAAATGAAAGAAAAGCTTTAAAATAAATTATATAAAAGAAAGGGGCCTTTTGTGGTTCTTGCTCTTATAATACTCAGCAATCCACACCCTAACCTTCTGCAATCAATTGCCAATCATTGGACCTCCCGGAAGTTAGAATCTATCTTTGTCAGAACTAGAGGTTAGCTATATAGTCTTTTGTTATATATTACAGTGAGGTAAAGTGGTGAATTACGAGGTTATAGTCTTTCTGTTTGGCCTCCATAGCATTATGTGGAGTTTGAAAATCAAGGCAAACAAAGCAATAAGATGAGGTCATATAATGTTAATGAATTAGATATATAAAGAAAATTAGATGAATGAATCCACTTTGTAACTTGTGAAACAAGTGCAGCAACAATAGTACTCATTAATTTCTGAGATTTGCATTTGAAAAGATGCAAATTTCTCATTTCTATAGAGGATCTTTGGTGTCTATTTTCAAATAATGTCTGAGTTCAATTTCTTAACTTCTTTCTTTTTCTTGGCTACTCAATTCACAAATGAAGCCTTAGTATCCAGCCTATGAACAAGACAGCTACTGTATAATTTACCAACAAAAAAAAGAAATACTAACAAGAAGCAATTTAAGGAAGGAGGGTTTACTTAGCTTACAGTTTGAAGGGATACATGGCATCATTCCAGGGGACATGTAGAGGCAGGAGCTAGAGAAGCTGTGGTCACACTGCACCCACAGTCAGAAAGCAGAATAAGAACAAGGCCTGGGGCCTAGCTATGAAACTGCAAGGCCCAGCACAGTGACCTATTTTCTCCTGCAAGGATCAAGTTTCTTAAGGATCCACAACCTTCCAAAGCAGCATTATAATCTGTTGACCAAGTGCTCACATCAACGAATCTACAGGGGGCATTTCACATTCAAAACACAACATCCACACTAGAACACAATGATCCCTCCCTTTCAAAGGGACCACCTACTTAGACAGTGTCATATATTCTGAGAGCCAAATCAGGACCTAATTGTGACATCTAGATATTGTCCATTTGAGCTTGTATTTAGTTGTAGCTTACTGAAGCTATACATTGCTGTGGGATGGTCTGTATGTCAAGAGTGTTGCTGATTGGTCAATAAATAAATCACTGATTGGCCAGTGGCCAGGCAGGAAGTATAGGCGGGACAAGGAGGAGAATAAAGCTGGGAAGTGGAAGGCTGAGTCAGAGACACTGCCAGCTGCCACAATGACAAACAGCATGTGAAGATGCCGGTAAGCCACGAGCCACATGGCAAGGTATAGATTTATAGAAATGGATTATTTTAAGCTGTAAGAACAGTTAGCAAGAAGCCTGCCAAGGCCATACAGTTTGCAACCAATATAAGTCTCTGTGTTTACTTGGTTGGGTCTGAGCAGCTGTGGGACTGGCAGGTGAGAGAGATTTGTCCTGACTGTGGGCCAGGCAGGAAAACTCTAGCTACAATACATAGTTCTATATGGAAACCTTCCCAATGTTGGAATTCACAACTCAAGAAAGTAACCATAGTCTGAGTTGAAGGTCAGGAGAAATGAAACATACTTATATATAAAAGACCCATTTCTTTACATATTTTCTATTAAAACACTAATATAAATGTCTATTGTATAGAAATTGTGGTGGATTTGATGACTGTGAGGGTCAGAAGACAGCTTGTTGAGTCTATTCTCTACTGTCATATTGAGATTGAACTTGTTGAGCTTCCAGTCTTGGTACTGAGTGTCTTTACCACCTGAGCCATCTTGCTAGCCTGAATGTTTAAAAAATAATTGGCCTGCTGTGTATTTCTATATTTGAAATTGGAATGTTTATATCAGCAAATGTGATATATATATATATATATATATATATATATATATATATATATATATACAAATTGACCCATAACTGTCAATCTTGTGGTAAAAAGGGTCATTTGAAATTTCTCTCATTTATTTTCAAGTTATAAAGTTTATTGAAATTTACTAATGGGGAAACAAACAGGGAGATGAACTCACTAACAAGGTCAACTTTCCGTTGCATCCGGACTAAACAGAGTGGTAGTGTTCACCAATTCCAAAGGTTGCATTTTTCACAAGTTCTATCTAATGAGTTCACTAGTGCATAGTTGGTTCCATTGGTTTCAAATGGAAGAAAATTCTGCTCATCCTGCCATTGGCTTTGAAATATATTTTGTGGTCTAATCTTGTAAAAAACGTTCCTTCAATTTTAAGCCAATGTAAACCCTTTGACAACCAATTCCATTGTTTACAACATTCAACACATCAATAAATTTAGATGTCAGAGACCTGGTTTGAAAAAATGAATATTTCCCATAATGGGCCTAACTATAAAATCACTATATATCATACATAAAACAAATGAGGCCAGGGGTTGGGAAAAATGTCTTGGTGATTAAAAGCACTGGCTGCTCTTCCAGAGGACACAGGTTTGACTCCCAGCACCCATAATGTGGCTTACAAATTGTCTGTAACTCCAATTCTAGGGTATCTAACACACTCATCTGGCCTCCATGGGAATCAGGAATGCATGTGGAACACAGACATACATGCAGGTAAAACACCCATATTCATCAAATTTTTAAAAAAATGGAGTTGGAAATTCCTGTTACTGTACCCTTGCCTGTAGATATTTCTCAAGTTCCTTTTTTTTTGGTGCTAGAAATTGAACCCAGGACCCTAGTAAGCCTTACTCTAGTCCCTTGGGCTCTTCATCTATGAAATGAAGAGCCTGAAAGAGTAAGTATTCTAGATATTGGAGACTCCCCAAAAATGTATAACTGATGGTTTCATGAATTGATTATACTGGTAATGGTGTTTGTGTATGATTTGCTAATATTCTATGAGCAGTGTTTACGGTTGTGAGGATCTGTTACCATTCCATTCAGAATATTCCATAAATATTTGACTGTCAGATGTTCTTCATTTTGTCAAAGCAATTTGTTAGACATGTATTTTTCTAAGTAGCCCAAGCTGGCCTCAAACTTAACTTCTGCTTGCCTCAATTTCTCATGTGCTGTGATTAACAGGTGTTTCTACTATGACCGGCTTCCAAAGCATCTTTTGATTGTGTAAAAATTCACCATTTGGGGTCACTTCTCTATTTGGGGGTCCATATTTCATCAAAGTTTATGTTTCTTTCTTTTGCTCCTCTCTGGGCTATAGTTTTTTTCACCATAAAACAAATGGGCCTGATTCTCTTTACAGTCTATTATGGCTTCAATGTTATATTTATGTATAAATATTATTCCTAAGATCCCAAGGAGATTCCTGGTAAAATAATCACCTTTTGTAATAAATGGTATTTCTATTCATTTGGGGTATTGCAATTCCCCTGGAATGTGGGTATGATCAGCTAGGCAGAAAATAAATAGAAAAACTTAGTCTATCTTTTGACTGCATTAAGTTTGACTAATTTCTTGGGGTCAAGATATGGCTGCAAAAGACAGGATTCTTAACTGGCTCTGATAAGGCATGAACACACATTTTATAAAGTTGACAGACCACATCTCTGTAGCAGTAACATGTTCTTACAATACAATTTAAAGTAATTTAAACCAAATAGCAACCATTTTAAGAGAAGACAGAAAAATCATAATCTTCAGCAATTCTTGTGGGAAATATACCACCACAGCTACTAAATTCATAAGGAAAGTATTGCATTCCAGGAATACCATGCTTCTCTTGAACATATTTAAGTGAGTGTCACAAAATTAGTTCAGTTTCTTTTTTTTAACTCAGTTATATAAATGGGCACAATAATATAGGTAAGCATCCCTATACAACAGAAGCAACTAATGTTCTTAAGTTGTTTTTATGCATCAAAAATTAAATCCAGAGTAAATGTAACAGTTTAACATCAAGAACTAAGCTAAATAAGTCTTTTTTTCTTTGAATGAATCTGGTAATAAAAGTGCTGTTTTCTCTCAGAATCCCTCTACATTCTACTAAAATGGC